>NW_008343959.1:2276355-2340664 GCF_000622305.1 Nannospalax galili
AAGAATCCAAGTGCAACCGATTAGAACTAATAATAATCAGATGCATACAGATTAGAGATGCATGCGCCAACATCTCAGTGTTAGTAGCAAAAACAATGAGTCTTTCTGCAAGGAACAATATATTCTAAAATGAAATGGAGATCTTTTTTAAAGTTTAAAGCCTCATTCAATTTTATGTCTTATAAGGTTTATACCGAGTACAATAATGTATAACTGTATTAGTTCAAATGTGAACCTAAAAATTTAGAGCCAATATTGAAAGAGAAGCGTCTTTGCTTTGGTTTTGAATATGTTAATGCTGTAATGAAATGCTTCTAATCATGTGGTTATTAAATAATTAAAAAAAAAAAGAAATATCCCTTTGAATTGTTGGTCCAGGTATTCAAAGAGACTCCTCAAATCATGTAGGCTATTGCCACATCTGTTGATTACCCCAACCCCCAGAACATAAGACCCTATTGCTGAATACAAGACATACTTTGGACACAAGACTTTGAGTAATTGAGCTACAGCTTACCTGAAAGCTTCCTTCATAAAGACTAGCCCTCATAATATCAGAAGATACATGTAAATCCCTTTGAATTGTTGGTCCAGGTATTCAAAGAGACTCCTCAAATCATGTAGGCTATTGCCACATCTGTTGATTACCCCAACCCCCAGAACATAAGACCCTATTGCTGAATACAAGACATACTTTGGACACAAGACTTTGAGTAATTGAGCTACAGCTTACCTGAAAGCTTCCTTCATAAAGACTAGCCCTCATAATATCAGAAGATACATGTAAACTACCAAGAAAGATAATGAATCAATGATCCTACACACCTGTAAAGCCTATTAACTACAACAATGATCAGTCCAGCAAATTATCTCTTTTGGTACAATACTGGCACTTTTATCTTTGGGGTAATCAACAACTATCTAATTGACATTAAGGTCCACTTGCTATAGGAGTGAGTCCACTGTATCTATTTTATTCACCTGTATCCTTCTACTTCCTCCTCATGAAATTTGAGGCAGTGAAACCTATGTAAAAAGGAGAAATCATTGCTTTCACTACAGTAATAATATTCAAATGGATGAGAATCTAATAGTCTGTTGCCTTCAGAGATACTGTTTCAGACTATCTTGTTTACTTAAATACTTCTGAGATTTTTGTCACTACAGTGAAATGCCTAAAGAAGTTAACTGAGAGAAATGGAAAAAGTGGATCATGATTAATATCAAATTATCCTTGACTTCGGATCCTTGATAAGGACTGCATATCATGATGGGAATTTGTAGCAGAGAAATCTACTTACCTCATGGGCTAGAAGAGAAGGGAGAGAACCAGGTCTCAATGGTCCATTCAAGAACAGCCCTGCCCCCTGTAGCTGGAGGACTTCCCTTTAGTCTATACCACTAGAAGGCCATAGTACCTTCTCAAACTGCTGTTGTTCTGGATACTGAGCTGTTAACGCATGAATCTTCAGGGGTCAATTGTTCCAATCAAGTCTCAGGTAGGTGGTGTGAAATCTCAAACCCTTCCTAGTTCTTTGCATGCTTTTGTAGATCTTACATATGTTAACCCAGATGAATAAACTGTGTTAAGAAACACTCAAATAAAATCACAAAACAGTGCACGGATTCTAGTCCAAACCGAAGTAAAACAAACAAACAAACAAACAACAACAACAACAACAACAAAAACTGCAAGCTTCTATTTCTCTTATTTCCATCACCTAAAAGAGAAGAATGTTCTACATGTATGCATTGTAAATTATTTTCAACATTCTGTTTTGGAGGTAGAAATAATGCAATAAGGTATGTTATTCAGATGTTTTAATTTGCAGGAAAGAGACAATACTATTGAAATGTTTAAATTTAATCTTATTGCGAGTTCATCTGAGGAAGTTTCCAGATAACCGAAAGTCTCTGATTCCCTATGTTCATACACCAACCCTGGCTCCTACACTCTTTCCACCCCCACTTCCACAATGATCCATGAGCCATGGGTAGGTGAGGTATAATATGAATCCTAACCAGATACACAGGCTCTGCAGTCTCTTATTCTCTAAAGCTAGGCCAGTTATGTGGCTTTCTGTGTGCATCACACTCTGTTACACAAGGAAGATTTGCTGTTGAAAATAAGGGATATTTAACATTCTCTCCACCCCCTGTTCCACTATAATGCATGTACCATGAACTTCAGGTATAGAGGTTCCACTGTAAATATGCCACTTAGGGCTGGACACCTCTCAGACATATATTCTCTGTGTGTGGTCAATTGCAGAACTCTGAAATAGTCTCCATCTGTTACAAAAAAAGCTTTTTAAATGGTGTACAGTATACTTGTCTGTAAATATAAGGATCCATATTTAGCATACAATAAAAAATTTCATTTGTCTAGAGATATGACAAAGATAGGGTTTTTCTCTAGGATCTAAATCCTATCCAGTCATGTTCATTTGGTTATATTTACAGTGCCACATATGAGCTCCCTCCCATTGAAAGGGCTTGCAGCAATGGTGACAGCATATACAAGATCCATGTTGACTGAATCAGCATAAATGAGGGGCATTGTGGTGCATGCCTTAAATTCCAGCATGTGGGAGTCAGAGACAGGTGGCTCTCTATGACTACAAGGCCATCCTGGTCTACATAGTGAGTTCCAGACCAGCTGGGACTACAGGGAGACCCTATCTCTAAAAAAACCAAAAAAAAAAAAAACTTAGTCTAAAACTGGAGAAATAACCAACAGGCTCCAACCTTAGACAAAGTATTATGGCCAACTGATAATTGCAAGGTTAGAGAGAGTAGATCTTTAGTCAGAGACAGGGGGCCTCCTAAGACACAAAGGCCCTCCCGGGCTACATAGTGAGTTCCAGACCAGCTGGGACTACAGGGAGACCCTATCTCTAAAAAAACCAAAAAAAAAAAAAACTTAGTCTAAAACTGGAGAAATAACCAACAGGCTCCAACCTTAGACAAAGTATTATGGCCAACTGATAATTGCAAGGTTAGAGAGAGTAGATCTTTAAAGGATTGATTCTAGATAGGCTGACTTGACTCCAGTGAAATAACTTGCACAGAGGGAGATCAGCATACAAACACTTGACTGGATATGACATAACATATATGATAAAATGTATGAAACCCAGTGGTGGGGGCCTACAGAGGGATGCTGATGGGAAAGGGGGTTTAAATTTGATTAAGATCTATGAAATGCACAAAAACTCAATAAAAATTTATAAAATATACATCTTGTTAGAGATGATTGATTGATACTTCATAACCAGTGTGAGAACTTGAAGTTTTGATCATGTATTTAGGTACACATTGTGTCAAAGTGACATAAGATCCAACTACAAGTAGTCGGAAAACAGTTGGAAATATGTACATCATATCTACTTACAAGCAAAAAGCTAGAACTAAAAACTGGGAAATAAGACAACGCTCTGACATTTAAGAGCGAAAAGAAGAAATAGGGCTTTTCTCATGGAGACAGTGTAGTCGTTTGTTTAGTAATAGTTATCAATAGTGTCACTTCTTAACCCTGATCTACTTGAATGTATCAATTTGGGAGCAAGGTAGGAAGTCAAAAGTAAGAATATCTGCTATTCTTGCTTTTGACTTCCTACCTTCCTACCTTGCCCACAAGGTATTAATTCTTAATGTAGCACTTAAAGGGAATTAGTTTGAAGCTAAAAATAAGAGTAGCTTAAGTAGTTGTCTCTGTTGCTATCCATTTGATGTAATTGGAAGTTACAAAATGAATGAGGGCCATTCCAAATAGATCCTCAAAAAATTGGCTTTTAGTAGTGCCAGAAATGCATTTTTGCCTAAGGCAGAAATGTAGAACAAGGGAGATAGGAAAGTAGAAAGGGCAGAAATTACTCTAGATAAGTTTGATTTCTTAAGGAATATTTTACGTTAATATCTAAAGTCAATGGCAGAGAGATAAAGCTGAGAAACATTGTAATAGATTCTTTAGAAATACATCCAATGGCAAGTGATATTATTTTCAAATTATTTAATGTGTGACAGATTTATTTCATGAAGACAAAGTTCAAATATTTCCACAGTGTATGACCTTTATGAATAAGCATTTTAAATAAGAAAAAAGACAATGAGCTATCTATAGCCTATGAGAGAGTGATTTCCTATCCTTTGTCTTCATACATATTTTATATCAATGATATTTTTAAATACACTTTTACATAATTTGGTAATTTATTATGTGAAGATATTTTTCTAACATTCCATGTGTTGTTCCTGTGTAAAATATTTACACTTCCTATTATTTGTCTTATTTTAATTTGTTATTAAGACCCCAATATATATTTACTATATTAGTTAAACAAAGCTTGAATAAATCTCCATTGTATTAAGTGTACCCACACTCAGAATACTGAGACATCACATTATGTGTTGTATTAATGATAAACAATATATAAATAAAGAAATATGTACGGAAATTACATACTCTCATATTTAAATGCTGCATGCATTCAAATTTATAAAATTTCTTTGAGTAAATCTGCTATGCATGTCCATTTTCCTGGGGAACCACCATGTACATGATCTGACAAAGATTCTTTAGGGGAATTATCAACCAAATGGGATGAATCATTTATTTTCCTTTTTAATATGTGAATTGGACTTTATCCAAATTGTTCTTTCACTTTAGAAGACATTACTGTTTGTGAGGTAATAGGACAACTGTGACCCAGGAGACATAAGATAAATAAACACTTTCCTCCCCAAGTTGGTATTATTCAGAATGTTTTGTAGCAGCAATAAAAAGGTAAAGTATGTGTCTGGAGAGGTGACTCAGCAGTCAACACCGGTTGTTCTTGCAGAAGACCCAGGTCGAATCCCAGCCACTACATGGCAGCTAATAAGTGCCTGTAACTCCAGTTCCAGGAGATCCAACAGCCTTTTCTGTCCTCCACAGGCATTGCATGACACAGGTGGGTGCACTTACCTACGTGCAGGCAATACACTCATACACATAAAATAAAAATAATAAATAAAATATTTTTTAAAAAGCAAAATAGTGCATAAATCTATCACACTTTTCAAGATGTTGCTATTTTCTAGATTTCTGCTTATGTTTTCCACTTTTGCTTTCATTTTGATATTCATATTCTTTTCCACTTATATTCTTTCTTCACTTCCTTGACTTGCATTTTCCCTATAAATATATTTCCATTTTTAATGCCTGTCAGTCCTTTCTCTTTTAACATGTAGGACTGTTATGTTTAAACATTAAATCCATAATTGTCAAATGACTGACTGATTTATATTTAAGAATGACATTAAATGAGCTTTCCAAAATTATCTAAAAATAATATTGAAAAGTTATTCCTGTTGAAATGAGAAAAAGAATGACATAATAATGCAATGCTTAACATCTCTGCTCACTGCATTGCAACCAAAACCATTTCCATTATTGACTGAATGGGTGACAGACAGAAAGCTTGGGAATCATTTGGTGATAACTACTTTTCAAAGACTTCATCAATATTTCTGTCTTAAGTGTTCCTCTTGGCTTTCCAGGCATTGAAAAAGAGAAAAGGGTTGTGGGTTAATCATTTAGAACAAACCATTTTATATTCTTGATTTTCTGTGGTGGTAAGAAGGGTCAGATAACATGATATCTAATTAATTCCAGAGTAGGTATTCAATTTTAAGTGGATAATCTTTGAAGACAATAGAAATAGATATCAAATAGATATCAAATATTTACTTGATTATTAGTCAAAAGTCAAGTTTTTGCAAGCCTCTGTCTCATAAACAATTAGAAGTCATAGTTTGATTCAGTATAAATTAATACATGGAATAAGTTATACAAAAGCAAATTCATGCCAACAAAATAGAAATAATGTGGATGGTTAAATATGTAAATAAAAGAAGAAAGAGTTTATATTAATAAAATAAATGATATTTTACTTTTTGTGGTTCTGTACTTCAATTTATTTTCATATGCATTCACTTGTTTTAAAGATAAGGACTGTGAGTTCATAAAAAATGTCTTGTTCCAAAAAGAGCCATTCAATATACATCTTATAATAATCAGAGTCTAGTTTAGAATCAATGCATTCATTATTAAAGGGGCTTTACATATTTATAGAAATAAAAATTGCTGGAATAGTGAAATAGTTCCCATTTGATGTTATGATAAATTTCCTTCCTTTGGTACAGAAAACCTAGTTTTTCCTCTCCAGTCTTACGTTGTCTTGAGTGATTTTTTTTTTCAGTATTTAGTCAAGTTACATCCAAGAATGTTTTCAGGGCTTAGATAACAGTTACGCAATCCTTCTGTTTCACACACGAAGCATGAGAGGGCAACATGTACTATGAATTAATCATTAAGATGGAAGCAGTAGAAATGCAGTGTGAAAAGGGCAGCTGCCTTCTAAAAGCTTTGGAAGCTAACTTTTAACTTTAGAGAGAGAGTTGAAAGTCAAAATTCACAGAGTGGCATTAGAACCATTATCTCTTTTTCATGTTATAAAACACATATAACTCACTAAGACTTATGACAACAGTGAAGACCTTTAAAGGAGGTAAAGAAACATAATAATTACTCTTTAGCACTTGACAATGTTTTCTTTCTTGGTAGAAAAGATATTTAGTCTATGAATTTTCCATCTATTCCTCTAGGATTTGTATAAGCTTTAATACATGACAATAATTACTGTAGAACTACTAAAGGAAGATCATTTTTTGTATTTAAATGGATTCTTATATAGCATGGACTCCCTAAAAAGAATCAGAAAATAAAAGACAGATATTCTTACCCAGTAGCATATTTTTTTTTCATTAAATAATAACCTGAGGAAGCATTTCAAATGTCTATAATCATTAATCTGGGACAATGGTGATTTTATTTGGTTACAGTCTTACTGTGTGGATGCTAAATTTCCAACTTCAAGAAGAATACTTCTGGAAAGGACATGAAAATTATATACTTGAACTCAAAGGATCTGTGATTACCTTCACATAGGCACAAAGCTTGGGCCCATAAATATCTTATCATGGAGAGGGAGTTGCTCACTAAGTCACATTCCTCCTTGAGGATGTATATGCACTTAATGGCAGGGATAGACACTTTCTTCAGTGGTGTTGCCATAGATGAGATACTTTGGCTTCTTTAACAGCCCATCACTCATAGTCCTGTAACCAAAACTATGAAAATAATTGAGTCACCAAAAAACAAAAGCAAAACAAAAATAAATGCCACTGGAAGACATGAAGGTAGAAGAAGGACTAAATGGGAAAGAGGAAGTGGATCACCTAAAGTGGGAGGAAGACAGGAGAGGACTATAAATGAGTTATGAATAAAATATACTAATACCTGCATGGAATTTTATAATGAAAACTAATTATCTATAATTAATATATTTGAATAAAAAAACTTGCCTGGAAATGGTTGTGCATGCCTGTAATTCCAGCACTGAGGTGGCAGAGGCACGTAGATCTCTGTGAGATCAGGTCCAGCTTTCCCATCATTTTTTTTACTCTTATAAAGCTAATAATACATTTTTAATGAATTCTTTTCAGTCTCAGAAAGATGCTGACATACTTACAAAGCAGAAGTTTAGTGATTAGTAAATCAGGACATGTATTAGTTACTTTTCTGTTGCTGTGACTGAAACACTGACAAAAGCAACTTATAGAAGGAAGAATTGAGCTTAGGATTATAGGGAAATTACAGTCCACAATGCCAGGAAAGCATCCCTGCAGAAGAGCCTGGAGTAGGGGCAGAAGCTAAGCTTTCACATCTTCCAACAGGCACAGGCATCAAAAGATTGACTGGAGGTCCAGCAAGGCTTAAAAACTCTTGAAGCCTGCCCTCAGTGACATTCTTCCTCAAGCACAGCCACATCTTCTAAGCCAAACACATAACCATCAAATGGGGACAAAATTTCCAAATACTTGGAGCCTATAGGGAACATTCTCATTCAAACTCACACATTCCACTCCCTGGCCCCCATAGGCTCATGACCATATAAAATTTAAAATACGTTTAGTCTGTCCTAAAAGTCCCCATAGATTTTAACCAGTCTCAAGACTATTCAAAAGTCCACAGTCCAATGTCTCTTCTGAGACTCAGGGCAATATTTTCACTGTAAGCCCCTGTAAAATCAAAAGTCAAATTACATACCCTCAACATCCAATTGAATGAATACACATTACCATTCCAAAAGGGAGGAATAGAGTTATAGTGAGGAAATGCCAGACCAAAACATGATGGAAAACAAACAGGGAAAACAACAAGTCTAGTAGCTCCATGTCCTACTGAGACTTTACTTCCAATGGGCTTAGATAACTCAGCCTCCCCAGCTTTGCTACATGCAACATATATCTCTTTCTTGTGCTGGCACCACTTCCTGTATGCAGGTCTTCTTGGCAGATGCCTCATAGCTGTGGCATCACCTTGGGATTTTCATTGCCAACAGCTTCACACAATGACCTTCTTTATACACATGAACCCCTGCTGCATGCTGCTTGGACTCAGTGGCTCTTTGAAACCTCAGAGGAAGAACCTATGACCTTTTTACTCTCACTAAAGCCAGCACCAGGTGAATGACAATGCCAATTATGGCTACAAGTGTGGGATGGACCCTGGCTTGATTTATCCATTTTAGATTTTCTCTTCAGTGGCCCCTGCAGCATTTTCCTTTCACAAGGTGGAAGATTAGCTGGATATGGTCTTCCCCTTGGAGACACTCTCTCTACTGTTTAAGTGCAAATCTCTAGGCCTCTCCTTAGTCACTTTAATCTCCTTATCAAAGGGATCCTCTCCAACAGATGCAGAGACTCCAACATTTATCTTCCTAGTGCTCTTTTTCAATCCAAACTGAACGTTCTGTATTTCTTTCTGCCCCATTTGCTCTTTTTCACTGCAGATCTGCATAATATTCACTATTAAGAGCCAAGCCACAATTTCTATGTTAAGCTGTCTGAAATTTCCTATGTCAGAGAAATTAGTTTATTGCTTTTCAACTTAGCCTCAGGTATGCTCTTAGGCTGTGGGCAGACAGTAGCCAGACCCTTTACTAAAATGTCCCAGTTGCTTTTTAAGTCCTTATTTCTCTCTAGAACTACTTTTTCTTAGCACTACTTTCTTCCAGGCTCCTACTGGAATGGCCTGTTAAGCTCTGCTTACAGCAATCAACTGCTTTTCTAGCCCAAACTTTCAATCAAGTCTTCCACATTCATCCAAATCCCCCATGATCATAGTCAACACCCGACTCCTGGTACCAATTTCTGTATTAGTTACCTTTATGTTGCTGTAATAAAAACCTTGACCATAGAAACTCATAGAAGGAAGAGTTTATTTGAGCTTAGGGTTCCAGGGGAATTACATCATGGCAGGGATGCATGGTGGCAGAAGTGGCTGGAGGAGGAGCAGAAGCTAAGCTCTCACATCTTCAAGCAGGCACAGTGTGCAAGAGAGTGATTGGATCTCTGGCAAGGCTTCAGAGATATCTAAGACCACCCCCAATGATATGCTTCCTCTAGCATAGCCACACCTTCTAAGATCTCCCAAAACAGCACCATCAACTGGGGACCAAATGTCCAAATGCTTGGAGCCTATGGGGGGACATTCTCATTTAAACCACTATAGCACATAATTTCTAATACATAATCACTGAGCCTTGTGACCTCTAAAAGACATTCTAAGTGATTTTTGATACATTCATTACAGCAAAACACTTATCTCCCATAGGTACATGTTTGCTGCTAAAATTTGATAGTATTCTCAATATATTTACATGTGTATGAAAATTCCATATTATTCAAGTTCTTGTGATGATATTTTTGCTAGTTAAAAATTCTCTAGCTCTTTTTTCCCAAACTATAAACTTATTCATATAATGATTGTTGGTAAAACAAGGTATCATAAAAATAAAACTACCATTTTATAGGAAAAACATCTTTGTCTCTCTGTCTATAAAATCAGCTACATAAATAAGTTGAGCTGCTGGATTTCATACAGTTCTTAAAGATTTTTAGTGAAAAGGCCAGGTTCAAAACAGAAAACTCTGTAATAAATTTTGGAGAAATGTTGAGAGATGAAAGAAAGCAGGAAACAAGGAACTGAAAGTGTGGAGAGAAATTGGATTTATCACCTGCCTGGCCATGAGGATCAGTGAGAAATAACAAATCTTGTTCCATGGTTTGGATAGTGAACTCTCATAGCTGGAGTCTTTGCCTAACATTATACAGATATTTGAAGGGCTTGTCACATAACACATAAGCATTTATTATTAGAAAAATTGTGTGTGGCTTTTTTAAACAGGGATTTTGTATATTGACTTTCTTATTAGAGTACCAAACTTTATTCATTTAAGTTTATATTTTCAATGTTTGATAATAAGTATAAATCAGGATTTGATAAGTATAAATCAGAGCATAAGCATTTATTATTAGAAAAGCTGTGTGTGGCTTTTTCAAACAGGGATTTGATATATTGACTTTCTAATTAGAGAACCAAACTTTAGATTATTCATTTAAATTTAAATTTTTAGCATTTGATAATAAGTATAAATCAGCATTTGATAATAAGTATATATCAGGACAGTCCTATTGAATGGCAGGTAGCTAGACACAGAAAAATATTTGTCATGCAGAACTGGGCTATAGCACACATGAGGAGATATACAAAGAAAGGAGAATAGAATATAAGATTTAATTATCAGACTAGGAGAAGCACAAGAGTCATTTTCAAAAGAAATTGTGGAAAAAGTTTTTCAAAATATGAGAAATATTAGAGTAAAAGTGATTCTACTGAGAAATTCAGTGAAATAAAAAATAAACCACACATTGACTTGGATGTTTGGAAAATAGTAGGGGTTTAGTGACAAGTTCCACTGGAGACTCAATGAAATGAAGCCAGATTGCATAGATGAAGCCAGACTGAGTGGTGATGGATAATGAAGTGACAGCATGAGGTCATTTGCTCTTCTAATATATTTGTCTGTGAAAGAAAGTGGTGGGAGTAGGGGGAACTAACACTCAGTAGTGAGGGATAGACATGGAGGCAGGAGTGAGGGACAGAATGAGTTCTGTGAAGTTTAAGAAAGGTTAACTGAAGCAACCATTTCAAAGTTCTCATTAAAGTTCTACAAAAGTAAAAAATTAAGAGGCTAGCATTAATCAATTTATTAATATTAAGTATGCAATTCTCATTTTTCTCTGATTTTTAAAAATCATACAGATCTGTCAAAAACGAAGTCAAATCTTTCACTGCTGACCTAAAAATTTTAATTCCTGTGAAGAAACATTTGAATTTAATTATTATGGATTTTGAATGATGCACAAACAATTATTAATGCTCAATAACGGCATAAAGTGTGTGTGCAGATTTAATATATCCATAAATCATCACTTGTTTTGATAGGAAATTGTTTAACACAAATTTATTTCTGCATGCCGAGTACCCATGTTATACTGAGTAATGAAACAGAAGCACAATGCCTCTTTTCCTGTCTAAAGCTAGAAAATGTGAGGTTTACACACCTTCCAGCTTCAGCCACACAGTAACTTTGTTACTTTGTGCTCTTGATACATATCCTGTTACTGAGATCTTATGGACTCTGTCTTAATAGGTTTGATGAATCAGTTGGAAAATGATTCAAACTGATTAGTTTTTGGAACGCAAAATACTAACAGAGATTTATTTATATTTTTATGGAAAAATTTGAAACATACGATGCTTCTATAATTTTTCTATTTTCAAAATGAAAAATTCATGCATATATGGTATATAGTTTATCTAATTTCATTCCCCCTTTTTAGGTTGTATTCTTTCATCTTTTTTCCAATACTAAAAGCATCCCGCAAATTCCCTAAAATATTCAAAGCATCCTTCAAATATTCCAGATAATAAATCTCTTGATTAAGAATACATTTTTGTTCTGGAGAGCATAAATATTACTTATTCTTTCCAAGAAAATAACTAACTAGATAGAATAACCGTCCTTAACCCATTTTTCACAGAACAGTAAGGATGACTCAGAGTAATCACTCTTTCTTAGAAAACTACTCTCATATTATAAAACAAAGGTAAAAAGAAGTCACTGACAACTTTGTTGTTGTTGTTGTTTCTCAATATAAGGCATTGTGTTCTTCTTTGTCTTTTTTTTTTTTTTGGTTGTAATTGTTGAGATGCTTCTCTGTGCTCTGTATGAAAGCTAACAAACGCAAGGAAGTATTGAATAAAAACACAAGGAAATGTTTCAAAATGTAATAACAAGAATATGAATTTTACTGGCAAGTGTCAGATGATAGACTAAATAAAAATCACTCTTTTTTTTCATAACTCTAGAACTCAAAGTACTAACTCTGATGTGCTTCTGAACAGCAACAGAGAAACTTCAACTCACAGTCCACAGACAAACTGAATCACAGCAGCTGTAACAGGCAGAAGGGACAAGTTCAAAGCCACCATTGATAGAACTGGATCCAAACAAACACAGCAGAAATTTGTTTTATACCAGAAGCAAACTATAACATTATATTTTGTTTCATATTATTGAACCATTTTATTTATCTCTTTATCTACATATCTTCTCCCTTTTTGACTTTGATTTAGATTGAATTTGGTCCCCAAAGTTTCATGTGTTCAATGGGTAACCACTGTGAGGTATTAACAAAGCTTTAGAGAATAAGAGATTGTACAGTTTATGTCCCTAGATAGGACTCCTGTCCTAACCCTCACACACTCAGCGAACCAACTCATGGACCAATGGGAAGAGGGGTGCCGAAGGATTGTATGAGCCAGGATTGGTGTATGAAATAAGGAAGCAGAAGCTTTCAGGCCTCTGAGAACTTGCTCATGAACTAGCAACTGTGGTGAGCATATGCACAAACCCATGCCAACTCAATCAGACAAAAACCCATGGTAGAACTTAGGCAACGGATAGCAGGCCTCAACCCTAGCCAAGTAACTGTTGGTAAATGAATATCGTGGAGTGAGGGAGAGTAGATCTTTAAATACATGACTCTAGGTAGGCTCACTAGAGTCCAGTGGATGAGCTTGCACTGGGGAACATCTGGATACAAATGCTTGACTGGGTAAGACAACATACATTACAGAATATCTGAAACCTGATGGGGGTACTATGGGAGGTGGGGTGGGGGAGTGGTCTAAATTTGATTATTATGTATTATATGAAATGCATAAAAACTCAATAAAAATTTGTCAGTCAAAAACAAATACATAAAAGATTGGAAACATAACTCAACCATACTATTTAGAGATGAAGCCTTAGGGAACTAATTATCATTAGCTAAGGCCGTTATTCTGAAACCCCATTATAGAACCCTGATTTTTTACAAGATGGAAATAGACTTGAATAAATACACAGATACAAGCTTTTCATTTACTGCTATGTGAGATCATCTGCCACTTCCTGAATCTTCCAGCAAGAAGGTCAGTATCAGTTCTGCCTGCTTGAGCAAGTACCTCTACAAACAGAAGGGCATTTAAAAAAATTTCATTAAAACTTATCCATTTTGTAGTATTTCATCAGTAGCAACAGCAAGTGATCACACACCTCCCTATAGCATCATCACCATGATGATCCTTTGAAAGAAAATAGATGGGATTTGATGGTTGTTCTACTCAGTGGGTCCATCGGGACACCCATGGTATATCTCACTTTTCTGCTATTTTGTTCTCTGATGTTCATTTCAGATATATGGAATTCCAGAGTTTCTGAAATATCATCCAAGCTCCATTTCAAGTCTTCTATGGTGCTGCTTCCTTCCCCCACTGTGAAGTTCTCAAACACCAACTACTCTAAACCCAAAGCTCAGCATACTCCATTATTTCCAATGGTAACCTCCTTTACATTGTTTAGATTTTCACCCATCTTGATCACTCTTAACTTAATATATAAATTACAGTATCAATTGTGTTTACTGTGTTTCTCACTAGAATATTGACAGGGCAACCATGGGAGGTCTTAAAGGTTTTGTTTACTTTTATATTTCTATGCCTATTTCAGGGTGTGGTATACAGTAATCACTCAATACTTGGAAAGTGAATCACTATCAAAATTCAGAGAATAAGCATTTTCACAGAGAGACCTTTTGAAAACTATATTAGGCTACATTAAGTGCAATAGTGGACATGGCATTCTGATAGTGGCCTAACTATACTTCTGCCATCGATGCTATTGTAATCAGTGGAAGACTGAGATGTGATGGCACTTGAGAGAGTTAGCCAGAAAAACTATTACCCACTTATGCACAGATATCCCTGCACTTTCACATGCATACTTCACACACTCAAACTCCTGGGAAAGCACACCAAAACATGGTTTTAAAGTGCAGTGAATCATCTGGTCTTTTACTAGATCTGAAAAACGGCTGATCACATAATTATTATCAACCTGTAAAGCACTGTCTGAAAAGATAGCAGGTAAGCAGTCATATGGGAAGCAATGCACTGAGCAGAACCAAACTCTTGAAGAGTGACTGTACTTCAGAATCAAAGAATGATCAGAAGGATTTCAAAATGAACACCTGTCTGGCAGACATAAACACCCAGCGCAGTAAGGCATTTTTCTGTAGGTGGAGGGCAAGTGTTTCAGAAAAGCTCATGTTCTCCCTTTGCAGACATTTTATGTGCTACCAGCGAACTGTTCACTGGAATGTAGATGTAGCCTCTGTTTCCATATATTAATCATCCTTTATAAAAGCTGTGAATGTTTTCTCTTTTGTGAGTTTCATCACTGATATATATTGCTGTTCATACAATTATGTGCATAGTAAGATGAATACAGTTAAGTCACAGTAGCAGTGCAATGTGTGAACAGTTACAATTCAGACTACTTAACACTCCAATCACTTAATGAAATGATTAATTTTATTTGTATTTCAGTGTGGAGGGTCTACTGAAGACATGGAAGGAAGTTTCATGTGAAAATTACTTGAATGAGCATTTTGAGGGCTTGGCACTGACTTATCAACACATAACGAAATCCATGTGCTTCATTGAATATTCTGGGATAATTGGATATTTTTGTATTTGAAATATTTACATGTGTAAGATCTTTAGATTCTCTCCAATTCTGTTTTGTGAAAAATGATGGGTAAATTGATTGTAGTTAGCCCTCTTATCTATGAGTTCTTATGTCATAGATATTGCACTCAATTATCCTCTTACAATTTCTGTGACATTTAAACATTTTAAGGATTCTTTTAAACTCATTGAGAGAGGAAATGCATTCATTGACTATAGTTTAAGTACAAATATTTTTAAAAAGTTTTTTTTATTGTAACCTTTCCTTTTGTTCTTTGTCAGATATGAACAGATAATGAGAACTTTAAAAGCCATAAATAATGTTCAACTTTATTACACCGTGGGAATTTTACATTTTTGACTCCCTAATACTATTTTATAATGAGGACATTTTAAGAATTGGGTCATAAGATACATAATGTTAGATATAAATTAATATTAATTTCTTTTTTTGTGCACCCAAAACTTTTTATGTGTTACGACTTACCTAGCTATCCAAACTCACAGGAAAACCAACTCTATACCCACAGAAAGGCAAATGTAGTACACGTGATTTGGGGGGGAGTGTAGGATGCTTGGGAATAACGTGAAATGTTGATAGAAATAGAGGTTCTGATGCCTGTGAAAAACAATTTGCTGAAATACTTTTGAAATTTCTTTGGTATATCATTAAAAATAGAGATATAAATAATAACATATTTATCAATAAATATTTTTCAGGGATCTAAATCAATAGTACTTTGAACTAGAATACAGCAAAAGTACAAATTTTCATGCCTTCTTTCTTTGCAAAGTCATACTACTCAGTAAATCAATTTTAAACATTTCATTCCCCACTTGAATAATCTTAATTATTAAGACTTACAAAAGAAGGGAAATTTTCTTATTATGGAACTTAAAATGTTCTAGAATATCTCTTAAAACTCTATTGCCAATTTTAGCAGTAAGCATAAATAAGAGGGAACACCCCATAATTAAGAAATGTTGCAAAGACATTACTTTTTCCTAATCTCAAGAAATGTAGTAATAAACTTGTTGTTGATTGTTATCCATGAAATACCCAATATTTTTTGTTCTGGACAGTAGTGGGTGGGAAATGGGCACAGTTGTCATCAAACTTGTTGAAAGAATAGCATGTTTTGCATCTGGACCACAGGCACTAAGTGGAGGTTAATGTGAGGGCTCCATTTTGAAGTTAGAGGGGTGCATACAAGCCTCGGTAACTAGTAAGATCTAAGAAAAAGAAATGAGGATGGGGAAAAAAATCTTATTCAGAAATCAAGGGTGAAGTTGAAGCAGCATGGAAACTAAAGTCTGTGGACTAGGAACTTCTCTATCATTAATAAATAATGTCTGCCTAAGGAACACACAATGGCCCAGGATTCACTGAATGTATTTTTCAAATGCAATTCTGCATCATTTTTCCCCCTGAAAATCCCCAAACTCAATATCATGGGTAATGTTATTTCTGTTTTTTCATATAGGTTAAAAAATGATTATCCATTCATGGTTAATGAAATACTGAATAGTACATTAGGAAAAACTCTACTTTCTGCTCCAATGATCAGGAGATATTGGAGGTTGTCAAATTGAAGGAGATCTGACAGTCCAGGAGTTAGAATTTCTTATAGCACACACACACACACACAAAAAAAAACAAATTTCAGGGAGGTTACTGTACTTTATTACTTGCAAATTCAGAGCCTACCACTATTTGGGGACTGTATGTTGGAATAACTGTATTGGAAATACAGATTTACACACTTAGTCCACTTTCATAGCATTTAAGTAAAGAGAACTGAATCTGAAAACAATTCCTAGCCTTAATATTCAGTCAAGTTCTTACTACAATTATCATATTAAGGAGCTGTTGACAAAATTAAAGATGTAGCTATGTGAAGTATGTCTCCACGCTTTTTTCTTTTTCAATTCTTTAAAACTAAATGAAAGTGCAGAGTGATAAGGTCTTTTCTACATGCTCAGATAATGGTTGCTTATTGATTTAATGGAAAACAAAAGTATCTTGCAAAGGATAAAAGCAGAACAATTTACTTTCTTAGTAATGGGTTTATATTTTGGATTCAGAATGCAAAGACATATAAGCATTGTCAAACAATCAATAGTGACAAACTGGGTATAAGGAAACTCCACTGCTGAATCATAATCACACATTCTCTATTTTGTTAAAGTGAGGAATAAGCATATTTACACAATTGTATAATGCAGAGGCTATTTTTAGTTTAACAATTTTAATGGAATGTAGAAATACTTAATTACATTAGTTTAATTCTATAATACTTTCATTAACAAGAGAAACTTTTTTTTTCATTCACACTGACAAGTTATTCAGATCTTATATTTGTGCTATACAAAACTTAGACTTAAACCTTTTATCTGGTGGTAACGCATATTTTAATTAAGGCTTGTAATTGAAAAAAGTATTCTTCATATAATAGATTATTGGAGAACTTCTAATAAAGCTTTTTAAGATAGTGGGTTTTAAAATTATTTTTTAATGTAACTTTTAGATTCTGGCAATGAAATATCGTCAAAGGCTATTGTGACAGTCTGTTCACAATCTTACACAATAAGTACAATTCAGACTGTGTCAATTATATCATTGATGTCTATTGAAATAAACTAATGAATTGTATTTTGTTATTCCTAAAATGTTTATTAAAACTTGGATTCTGATTCCACATTTTAAAAACTCATATTTCACGTTGGGAGTGTGCTACATGCCTGCAGTCACAGCTCTCAGGAGGCTGAGACAGATGCAGGATTCTGAGTTTGAGGTCAGTCCGGGCCACATTGAAAGTTCTAGATCCAGCTGCATTAGTTAGAGAGACGCTAACAAAACAACAGTAAAAACAAAGACAAAAAAATAAGAAAAAGAGGAAAACTTTTCAGATGATTCATGAATTGCCATTATTACTTTGATAATTAGCAAATTTGGTAACATGAACTGAACTCATAGCTCAAACTAAATATTAAAACTAGGCACCAATGGTACTATAGAAATGTGTAAAAAGGCCCTAATTTTGTGAAACTCAAGTTATAATTACATGAAAAAAAGTTGAATGCAAAGGAAAGTTTCTTTAAGAAGCTAGTGTTTAGTCTAATAAATAAATGATTAAAAATAAAAAGAGCCAGTTATATAAATACTTAAGGAGATAGAATTCTAAGGTGAGAAGATGCTGCATTATTTTCTGAATACTGACATTGGAATAGGAAAGCTGAAAATTATATATTGAGATTCACAATATTCTTTAAATATTTCTTTTTATTTATTTTTACTTTGTATATGAGTATTTTGACTGCATATATGTAAATGCACCCATGTCATTCAAAGCCCACAGGGGTTGGAAGAGGGCATCAGATACCCTGAAACTGTAGTTACGGATGGTTGTTAGCTGCTGTGTGAGTGCTGTGAATCAAACCCAGTTCCTCTGGAAGAGCAGCCAGGCCTCTTAACCACTGAGGCATCTCCCCAGCCCCAAGATTCACAATTTTCAATAACATCAGAAAAGAATCTTACCAGAGGCAAGTGGATAGTTTTCATATGTTTCCATTTCAAACATAGAGATAAGTCCACTCTTTTCTGTTGCTTTAATTTGGGGATAGCTCCTTGAATGTCAATATCATGCCATTATACATATGGGATGCTAATATGCCATATTCATCACTATATTGGGGACAGATGGGAAAATATAGCCTTGTGAGCCTTTTATTTTAAAGAAAATTATGCTAAGATCACAATTTCTTATTTAAAATAACAAAAATCCACATCTTTAGAAAAATAAAGATGGAAATTCCTCCAATAGTCACCTTTGCACATGTGTCTTTAATCTCTATGTATCTGATTATTACTAGTTACATGTGCAAACATGTGTTAGTAGCATTAAAAATGTAGGAAATAGCATATCGTAAAATGAAATGTAGATCTTCTTTAAAGGGTAAAAACTCATTCTATTTTATGTCTTACAGGGTTTATACTGAGTTCAGTATTGTATGACTGTATTAATTCAACTGTGAACCTAAAAATTTACAGCCACCTTTGAAAGAGATGTATCCTTGCTCTGGAATGTGTTACTGAATAAATTCAAGCTGTAATGAAATGTTTCTTCTAATCATGTGGTTATCAAATTTAAAAAAAATTTAAAAAAGAGTCACCTTTGATAGCAGTATGCCTTCTTAAAAGGGTTCCATCTTTTACTAAAAATAAAGGTAAATACATTTGTAATTGGAAACTTTTATTGATCCTTTTGGTTAACCATATAAAATTTGCCCAAATAGGTGATTATTTTCAAAAATTTATCTAGTGTTCATCACTGTACAATAAAGGCAGTGTCTTTTCCATAGTCAATTGGAGAGTCCTACTTTCTTCAGGTGATTATATTTCCTAACAAAAGATAGAGAATATATAGTATAGGTATCAAATGGTATTACTTGGAATTGCATTTGAGAATTTCTTGTCTAAAAAGCTCACTGGAAAGTGCATTACACATCCACAATGTTCATTTTACAGACATCCACTGAGGCATGATTCAAGAAAGACACAGATCTTAAACATCTTCAAACATGGGGAAAATACAAGCCTGAGAGAGTTCATTCCCAATTCCCAGAACGAGAAGGGACTTTTACAAGTTGTATTTGTGGTTAGTTTTAATTTGACAGAACCTAGAATCACCTGGGAAGAGAGCCTCAATGAGAAATTGTCTTTATTAGGTTGGGCTGTGGGCATCTCTGTGAGGGACTTTCTTGATTATCTTGATTGATGTGGGTGGCAACTTCTGGTAGTGTCTTAATAAAAGAACATGGAAGAAGAAAAGTTTTTTGGTTGCTGAACCTTCATTCTAGCTGGCCAATTCCTCCACCCTCTTGATGTTGCTGATTCCTTCCCAGACTTAGAACTAACTTATTTTGCTTTCCAATATGAACTGAAAACTAGCAGCTCTGGACATCCTCCAGGCCTTTGGTGCCATACAAGGATGGCTGAGATACCCAGCCTCATGAACTCAGCAACGATTGTATCCTTAGCCTCTCTAGTGTGAGACAGCCATTGTTGGTCTACTCTGACCAAATGTGGAAGCCAATCTAATAAATTACCTTTAAATATAGATCTATCTTGTTAATTCTTTACCTCTAGGAACCCTCACTAATACATGATGATTATAAATTTCCATTGGAGATATAGTACCAAAATAGAGTGCCTTTTGTGAATTACTGACCAAATGCAATCTCCTGCCACTTTAAAGGACATCATTCTACCAGTGCATGTAAAGAAGCAGCAAAATTATAATAGTAAAGATGATTTATTCTGAAGTTGTTCACTGGAGCAGAAAATTCTGTTCATCAGTTATTGTTTGTGTCATTTTGAGAAAAGTAGACAAATTCTCTATGATTGGGTTTCCAAATCTGAAAGTTAGAATTATCACAGTACTTATTTTTAAGGATTATTGGAAAAGTTTAAAAAACTTTGTTGCATAAGCTTAGAATGTGCAAAGAATATAGTGACCACTGAAAAATATTGATTATATTTATTAGTATTCTTAGAAGTAATAAGCAGATGCTGGCAAATCTAAGTAACTGACAATAACAGATAAAATAATGGAGAAAGTAGTACTGTCCTTAGATTTCTGTCAAAGACAGCCTTAGAGCAATTTTAAGGGTATCTGACAATGAAGGAACACATACCCACAATGGAAGACACTTGAGCACGCCTAAGGGCAATCACCTTTAACAAGGAGGTAGACTCAAGGGAGGCTTCAGAGGGCAGCCTATGGAAAAGCTGTTAAAATCGAGAGAATTTACTGAAGCAGCAGGAAAAAAGTTATCCTTTCATATTAGGAGAGAACTTTTCATGGGCATGGATATATATTTTTGTGAGAATGTGAGAATTTCTGAATTTTTTATAAAATGAGTGATGAAAGTATGTATGAGAGGACATAATAGAACCTGTGATAAAGCTTGCAGTGGGAAACAAAAGTTTAGTGCTTTATAACACTAATGAAAGAGAGATGCTCAAAAAGATTAACATGCTCAACCCAAATGTAGTGGTAATCATTAGTTTCAAATTACAAGTTTAAATCTTGGATACTATTACCCAAGAGTACATTTGTTTTGTCTTTTTGAGACAGGGTCTCCCTGTAGCCTCAGCTGTCCTGGAACTCACTATGTAGATCAGGATGGCCTTGAACTCACAGGGATCTGCCTGCTTCTGTGTCTGGCATGCTGGGATTAAAGGCGTGTGCCACCTCACCCAGCTCAAGAGTACATTTTTTCCTCATCTCAGAATGGTAGAATCAGGTTGAAACACTTGACTTGGAGCTTACATTTTCATAGAAATATTAGAAAGTGCTTTGATTTTAGGGAATCAGAGTGGTGTTGGCAGAGGCAGAAGAATGCATAGACAGAAACAAACAGCAGGGCAAGTAGTCTGATGAATGGAAAATAACATTGAGCAAATGGTCATTGGAACATTTGCAATGTTGAATGTCGGTGAATGCTAATGGTAAAGTGGAAAGTTACCATTGTACAAAGACATTTAAGGCCACAAAATGGCACAGAGAAACTTTAAATGCATATTGTGCCACGTTGTTTGTGTAACTTCAACTATGTGACATTCTTTTTTTTAAAAATGTTTTGTGTATTACTTTCATTTTATGTGTCTGAGCGTATTGCCTGCATGTATGTGAGTGCACCTCTGTGTGTGTGTGTGTGTGTGTGTGTGTGTGTGTGTGTGTTTGTACTAACACAAATATACAACAAAGTGAAAAAAATCCCGATGTAGTCTGTGGACTTTAGATAATTTCCACGTATCTATTAGTGCACCAGTTGCAGCATGTGTGCCACAGAAAGCAGTATACTCATATTTGAGGATATCATATGACTGGTGATGTGGGTGGAGGAATATTGATGTCAGTGAGTGATGGAAGGTTGTGGAACTTACACTCAATTTTCCAGTAAATCTAAAACTTCTAAATAGTGTCTTCCTTGATTAAAAATATCCAAACTCTTTTCAGACCCTTTTAAGCCATTCTTCTTGTTCTTTTTGCTTATATCTAGTGAAAATGAGCAACTAAGAGTTTATGAATGCAAGCAGTACAGAATTTACAAAAGAAAAATATCAACCAGCAAGACGCCATATAAAAATGCTTACTGTGTAAGCCTGATGACATGACATTGATTCTCAGAACCTCCATAAAAAATTCAGATGTGATAGTGCACATTTGCCATCCCAACACTCCTACAGTGATATATGGAAGAAGGAGAGAGGAAAATTCTTTAGAATCCCCAGGGTCAGCTATCCTGGAACACGCAGAGCAGCAGAAATGAGAGACTCTGCTTCAAGAAGGTGGAATGAGGGAGTCACTCCTAAAATTTCATCCTCTGATCTGCACATGCATACCAGTACCCAAACATGCTCTCACTCACATACATATCAAATACCCTCCTGTGTGTATACACATACAGAGAGAGAGAGATGATAAAAATTTTGAAAGAGAAAAATGTGTCAGTCTCCTTTCATCAATTCATCCTTCCAATAGTCTATCTAGAAATATTCATTGTAAGCCATGGTATAAATATATCCAACAGTGGGATGGTGTTATTTGCATTCTCTAAAAATTGTATTATTGTTATTGTTATTATTATTATTATTATTATTATTATTATTGTGTTTTTTTTTTAAACAGAGTCTCTTTGTAGCTGCATCTGGCCTGGAGCTCCCTATGTAGACCAGGCTGGCTTCTGTCTCACAGAACTCCATCTGCCTCTGCCACCCATGTGCTCAGACTAAAGGTGTGCACCACCATATCTGGTAGAATAGTATTTTTTTAAATTTTTTATTGGACTTTTGTAATTTCATACAATTCTTAATCAAATTTAGACACCCTGCCACATTCACATCCATCATCCCCCCACCAGTCTTCATGTTTTCCACCATACACATTAAGTCCCATCCAATCAAGCATTTGTACCCAGATGTCCTTCCATGTAAATTTGTTCACCAGGGTATAGTCAGTCCATCCAGAGATCGTATGTAAGGCATATTCATCCCTCGTCCAGCATCAATCGGTCTCCAATAGTTCTCAGTCTCTAACCATCATGCCACCCATTTTTCTCCTCCCCTCTGGGCTCTTGTTTAATTGAGTTGGCATGGGTCCTGTGTTCAATGCTACCATTGCCACAAGTTCACATGTGCAAGTTGCCAGTGACCTGAAAGCCTCTGCTTCCCTGTGTTCATGAATTATCCCTAGTGCTTACAAACTTTCTGCCCCCTCTTCCACAATGGTCCCTGAGCTGTGAGTGGGCGAAGTTCAATATAGGAGTCCCATCCAGGGATAAACACTCTGCAGTCTGCAACTTCAGCCAACTGATTTGGTAAATGTGCCAAGAACACACAATGGCTACAAGACAGAATATTCAAAAAAATAGTGCTGGTAAAACTGGATCTCCACTGCATAGAAATGAAATTAGACCCTTATCTTTCATCAAAAAAGTCAACTCCAAATGAATTAAAGACCTCAATATAAAACCTGAACCTTGGACACTTCTAGACGACAACATAGGCAATACCCTCCAAGATATAGGCCTAAGAAAAGTTTTTCTAAATCAACCACCACCTGCTCAGGCATTAAGGTCAAGAATCAAAAAGTGGGACCTCATTAAACTCCAAAGCTTCTGTACAGCAAAGGAAGCAACCAAGGAAGGGAAGAGGAAACCCACTGAGTGGGATAAAATCTTTACCAGCTACACATCCAACAGAGGATTAATATTCAGAATATACAAAGAATTCAAAAAACAAAGAAACCAGAAATTAAACAACCCAATAAAAAGATGGGCTGTAAATTTGAACAGTGAGTTCTCAAATGAAGAAATAAAAATGGCCAAGAAGCACCTTAAAAATTCTCAATATCTATTAATTACAGAAATGCAGAAAAAAAGCACTTTAAGATTTTATCTTACTATAGCCATAGTTTTGACTCTCATACAGTGTTTCATAATGGGAAAGTACCATAGTTTATTTACATTTATTTGACTAAGGACTTCACCAATCTTACTTTTAATTCAGGAAACCTGTGACACTCTGTAGTCTAGGCACAGGGTTTTAATAGGAAGACTTGGAATATAGTATGTCATAGGAAGTCAAAAATGTAAACTGGAAGGGTTTGGATTGAGACACAGAATTCCAACCTGAAGCACTGACCATTTTCAAGAGTCTCTGTGGGACCTTCCAGTAACTATTTCAGGAAGCAACAACCTCCTACATTCTCACCAAGAAACTGCTGTAAGTCTCATTGCTCAGGCATCTTGTGAAAGAAATTCATGAAATTTTAGTTTCGTGTTTCTCCTTGGCCATCCAAAGATTTAAGATTTTTTATTACTTGCTACATCATCAAAGAATGGCATATAGACGGCTTCTCGTGATCTAAGCAGACATAATTTTAGAAAACAGTTGAAATAACACAAATGTAACACTAGAAAGTGCAACAATTAATGATTAGGAAATTGAGTTGGCAAAATTTTGATGCAATAGAAAGAGCAAAGAGAAATATTTACATTCACTTTTATTTGAACACTGGAGAAATTTTCATAATTTCTGAAAATTTCAGCTACTAGCTAACATATTTTGGTTATTTGGTTTATTGAATAATACACTATTGAGATGCACAAAAATGCGTTAAGAGAGACTGGATTTGTGCCAGGTTGTTTTGAGGAAAAATGTGATTGTTCACTAAACTGAGTGCTATTAGAGCAGTTTGTTCTATGCTGCATAATGTCACAAAAAGTTGGAGAAAACATAAATTTTATGTGATTAGTCCTGGATAGATATAAACATATATCTTTTCATACTGAATAGGGAACCAAGGACACACTAAGACTACAAATCCAACCAACTCTATCTTGGTGAACCAATGAGTTTACTGGGGTTACTTACAGGAGCAAGGGTGAGGGGCTTCTTACAGGAGTCTGGGTAACCTGAAGGGAGCTGCATCACCAAATGCCCATCACATCCTGGGCGATGATTCACAGAAGCCACTTCCCTGGAGTTCTCCTCAAATTTCAGGCAGCTTCATCAAAGCGGTGCTTTCTCTCTAGCAACTGTTCACTACTTTAATAATCCCAGGAGTGGGCTTCTTGAATTTCATAGCCTTCACAAATTTCCTGAGTCTTCTGCTTCCTTTGTTTCCTGAGATTTAAAAGTTGCCCTTCTCCTTACAGAAAGGAATGTTTCAATTCAGACGAAAAACTATATAAAATGAGCACTGCATCTGGGCTCATTCTGTTAAAGGTAAAGTAGCAAGTTTTCATAAGTCAGGAAGAAAGAGGTGATTGAAACTTTACATGTTTTGAATGTTCTTATTTATGAACGTTTTCTTGGTTGCATGTTTTGATGTTGTCTGATTTTTAGATTTAACCAAGTGTGGAGGAATAGATATACTCACATAATATTGTCACTTTTACGTATTTTATAACTATGAGTCAGAACAAGAAATGTTTAGACTTTCAGAACTCTTGGACTTTACAATATAGACTGTAACTGGATAGTGTGGTTAGTGTAAATGTCCTGTCTTCACTAAGGGGTGGACAGTGTATTCAATACTTTTGTGAGGAAAGAAAGATGTCAACTCTGAGCCATTTCATGAGGTTGTTCCCAGCTCTCCTTGCTTATGCCGTATGTTTGTTTTCTGCAAGTCATGACACTTTTTCAATAAGGTGCTGTCTTCAAGCAACTCCTGAGAGTAAAGGATTACATCTGTCTATTGCTTTCCAAATTAATAGATTACTCTCAATTACTTATTGTTGCTGCTTTGCTGGTTGTATTTCTTGACACAGACTAGAGACACATGGGAAGAGGGAAGCTCAATTGTGGAATTATGTACATCACATTGACCTTGTGACTGTGTCTTTGGAGCTTTTTCTTGATTATTGACTCTTATGGAAGGGCCAAGCCCACTTTGGGCAGTGCCAACCCTTATCACGTTGTCCTGGGTTTTATAGGAAAGCAGGGTGAGCACAGGCTGGAAGAAGCAAGCCATTAAGCAACATTCTTCCATGGTCTCTGATTGATTCACTCCCTGCCTCAAGTTTCTGCCTGGAGGAGTTCCTGCCCCAACTTCCTCAAAGATGGACTGTTGGAAGTGTAAGATGCAATAAACCTTCTCCTTCATCAGTTGATTTTGATCATGGTATTTATCACAGTGACAAAAGGTAATTAGAACATTTTCTAACTGTGAATTATATTTATCTTTCCATTTTATTATCTAATTGTAATTGTTGGCAAATAAGGTTATTGATTTATTTTCATTATGAGAAGTTATACACAATACAGAATATCACATATCTATTTTTAGATGTGCACCTCTATGCCCTAAACAAATTCATACTATAGTGTGTCCATCGTTACTACACACTTCCAAAATATTTAACATCATTTGTAATGGAATGTTATTACTCATTAATCCCTAATGCTTCATTCTCTGCCTTCATCCAGATCTTGAAAACAAGCACTCTTCTTTCTGCCTGTAAAGATTGTGTATCTCCAAGAGTGTATATAGGGAATCCTACAAAACTTACACTTCTGTTACAGAATTATTATAATTTATTCAATGTCTATCCAGGTTATGGCATATATCAGAATATTTTAAGCTTACACGGGACTTGTGAATGCTGTCCTCATTGCCGTAAGTTCATATGAGTAGCTTCCAGATGTCTGGAAAATGCTGTTTCCTTGTGGTTGTCCATCGCTTCTGGTTCTTATGATCTTTCCACCCCCTCTTCCACAGTGATCCCTGAGCCTTAAGAGACTAAAGTTTGATATAGGTGTTATAGTCACAGCTAAGCACACTGAAGCCTCTTAATTCCTTGAATGCTGGCCAGATGTTGTCCTCTGTTAATCACCAACTGCTGCATAAGGAAGCTTCTATGGTCAGAATTGAGTGATACATTCATCTATGGGTGTAACAAGTCACTAGGAGTCAGGTTAATAGTGTATCTATTTAGTAGAAAACTAGTATTAGCCTCTCCCTTGTGTCCTGTGAACTGTCTAACCTCAGGTTCCTAGGCCATGTTATACAGTCACATATTGTTACTATATTTCACTTCAGAATTAGTATTACTGACCAGATTTTAGAATTAATATATTTACTTATGAAAGATTGTTTTAGTTTACTTGTTTTCTGCATTCATGAGATTATACTAAACAACTCTTTCAGAAAGTTTTCTTTATCCGTTTAATAATGTTTCAAAAATATAACCTCCAGTTTAAGACTATATCTCCAAATTATTTCTTCTCATATGTAATTATAAGTATTATTTATTTGTTCTTTTCTTAGTGGATGTTTCTAAATAACCAGAATTTATTTTGTCAAACATGAGAGGACAATGAATATATTTTAATTTGACTTTCTAAATATGAGTTGGGCTTGAAGATAAACATCTAAAATTGATGATAATTGAAGGACTATACTGATGTTTAAATTGTGTGCATGTACTCAACTTTCTGACAAACCAGTTATAAGTATTCCTATGTTTACCTCTTACATTCATCCACTAAAGCATATGTCCCTAGACCCTATGAAGTCACACGTACTCCTTTTAAATAATCTGTGTGACTATATTGTAATTTGTTTGAACTTTCTAAGAAAAATTAAACTACATTGTCCTTTTTTTTTAAGAGTTCCATAATAACATCAATATGCTTTATTCATTTCTCTGGAGGCAAAACAGTATGAGTGATCTTTGAAATTACACAGCTTTCCCAGCATTTGATTCTGACATACAGTTGCTGCTTTTGTGACTTGCTAACTCACTCCATAACACGGACCCTCAACTTGCAGTGTTGTGAAATAGAATTGATAATGCAAATGTATTATGCCATAGCAGGATTAATCATGAAAATAATTTTAAACACTTTTATATTTACAAATAAATTGTTGAAGTCATGAACTTTATTAGATATAAATATAAATATTTTATTCTATACTTAAAAATTTGATCTTTAATGAAAATATAAAACTTTAGTAATATAAACACATAGAAATATGAATTTTAAGCAATTTCTAATTTGTCATATGAGCTATATGCAGATATTTGTTCAGATAAATTTCCACTTTAGTTTTTGTTGGTTTGGATTATAGAACCTATGAGTTATAAATAAATTTATTAAGAGAGGAGTTAAACATTTTTTAGCATATAATGTCTTATATGTCATGTTCCATAATGTGAGGTCAGTCCCTGTACCAATCCTATCAACACTCAAAGAGACAGTGGAAGTTGGTCTCAAATTTGAAAGAAAAAAGATATTACAATAATAATCCAAGCAATCAATTCTTAGAAATGCAATGTGACACTGCTTGAAAGATGTAGCAATAATGTTTCAAATTCTTAACATTTATTGAAAATTAAATTCTGAAAATAACATCTCTCATAATTCACTCTGATAAACTGCAAATTGAAAACTCTTGTGTCCTTGTTAGCTCAAAATTTTAAATTCTCATAATTTTTCAATTAGCAATAATTATGCTTTAGATTCATTGAGATAATTAAGATAATCTGACATAGTAAAAATAAATTGATTATTCATCAAAACTTCTGTGAAGCTCATAATTGATTTCAGTTTCACTTGCCTAGTTTACAAGACAACGCACTTTAGTACTCTTCTGTGGAGAGAGGTTTTATTTTAAAAGGGGATATTTTAAAATTTGATTAGAAAAGATACTTTGAAAGGAGTTGTGTCTTGTCAAAGATTAAGAACATAAGATGAGAAGTGATTCATTTAAGGCAGCTACACAGTGACAATGAGCTTGAAGGGTTTTATTTTTACAAAGAACTGATTCAAGAAGTAACTATGGAGAAGTTGAAACCCCATGAGCTTGTAAAGCACACTACTCTAATTATGTCAGATTTCTCCTTCTTTCACAGTTATGAAATCACTTTCAACAAGAATATTTAAAACAGAAAGGGCCCTACATATCATATCCTCCAGCTCAGGAAAAGTCACTTATTTTAGTGACAGCAGAAAGAAGTCTAGTGGAATGAAAGACATTGAGTCATAGTCACATAATTTCCATTTTTTCCCTTCTGTTAAAAAACTGCCTTTATGCTTTACTAAAAAATATAAAAATTAAAACAAGCTTCTACAATAGTGACTGACATGGTTAGTAAATTGCACATATTTGTTCTCACAGGAGAAAGTTAATTTTGTTTTCATAAAGGTATAGTTTGTTTTATTAATATAGTATCATAAAATAGCAACACTTATTTCCAAATATTTGCTTGTAATTATTCAAAAATTAATTTTGAAAGAAGTTGAAATAGTCTTTCAATGATGCTGTTTTCCAATAAAATTAACAATAATTATTACAATGTATTCATTCACAACTTGTTTAATGAAATGAGACCTACTCCTATGAGCACAGAGAAAATATATGACTAGCAGAGCAAAGACATATGGCTCTCATGTACTAATTCTGTCCTTCTGAGATCATTCTTTTTCACTTTTAAGGCAGGGTCTCACTTCCCAAGATTTGCAAATATTAAAGGTGTGAGCTACCATGCCTGTCTCTGTTAAACTGTATTGAGTTTATTGGAGCAAATTCATTTTTTGATGATCCAGTTCACATTTGGAAATCTTATGCAATCATAAAATAAACATAACAGTCGAGGTTTTAATATTCAAAAGTAAATATTTTGAAGGCTGGAAAAATGGTTCAGTAGTTAAGAGTCCTGGCTGTTCTTGCAGAAGATCCAGGTTCAAATCCCAGCTAACAACCATCCATAACTCCAATTTCAAAAAGTCCTACACCTTCTTCTGTCCTATGCAGACACTACATAACACTGGTGCACTTAAATATATGTAGGCATAAAACACATTAAAAAATAAATTTTTTTAAATTAAACGTTCTTCCATAAAGCATGATGGTGCCAGCAAAACCATACATTTTGGCTTCTAGTCTGGTGTGCTTCCACTGATAATTTGCCTATAGGTCAACTTTCAAAGAATATCACAAATGGGATTCTAAAAGTGAAGCTTTTAGAGAGTCAGACTTCTTACATTTCAAATTTATCCATGTGGTTTGGCCATGTCTTATAACTAATTTCTGAGTGATATTCCAGTACAGAATTAGTGAACAGATGCTCATCTTTTTACCACTTGACAAGAGAGCATTTTAACTATCTCAAGTTTCTGGTGACTAGTTTTATACCTGCTATAAACCTTCATTAAAGGTTTTCCTGTGAACACAGCTTTCAGATTATCCGAGTAAGTACTTATAAATACTATATCTGGTTTAATGTATTTTTATTCTATAAGAAATGACCAGTTTTTTCATAGAGTTTCCACACTACCAAAATAGCAGACTCCTCGCTCTTCAGTCTGCGCCAATGTTTCTAATTGCGATTTTATTTTCACCACTCTATTAACTTGGCAATATATTCTATTTTTTAAAAAAATATCAAATACTAATAAGTCATTTAACTGTAACTACTGTGATGGACATCAGGAAGAAAATCTAGGAAATGACATATTTATATTCTCACTTATAAAGTTAATAACTTGTATGAATTAATTCAAATGTTTTATCCACAATGAAGCAACAATTTATGATTTTTTTGTACTTTTGTAAAGTGGAAACTTTTATTATCATGGAACAGCTATTGAAAATTGCATATTGCAATCATGGGCTATCTTCATAAAATTTCAGATTTTTTTTTGTCTTTTTGATACAGGGTTTCCTTGTAGCCCCAGCTGTCCTGAAACTCACTCTGTAGGCCAGGCTGGCCTCAAACTCACAAAGATCTGCCTGCCTCTGCTTCCCAAGTGCTGGGATTAAAGGCGTGCACTGCCATACCTGGCATAAAATTTCAGATTATTAAAATAGGGGAAATTAACTCAATATTCAGTTTCTGTGTAGATTAAATTTCCATGGGTAACAAGTAGAATTAAATGAAAAGCAGCACACATATCTCTTGCAAATTGTAGCACTGAATAGAGTACAAAAAAATACCTACAAGTTAAAAGATTAATATACAATGAAAAATAAAACAAACCTTTGGGAAACAAAGGTAGTACATACCTCCCTCTCCAGCTACAATTTTAATATCAAACACACAGGCCGCTTCTGAAGACAATTATTTCATTAAAATTTTAGTATTCTGTCCTCCTGATCTCATCGTGAGACTCACATCTATGCCTTGATTTCATCTTTAAGCAAACATTGTATATAAACTTCACTCACTGAGTTAGTAGCAGGCACAAAAAGTAAACAGAAATTGAGAAATCTAGTACCTTGCAACAGCATCTGTATAAATGATAAGACTGGGAGCTAGGAAGATGTTTCAGAGTAAGGTAAAGTGCTGGTGGCCCAGGTATGAGGAGTTGAGTTCAGATCATCAGCACCCATGTAAACAGCTAGATGTGGCAATACAAGCCACTGAAGAGAGGGAGACAGGAAGATACCAGGGGGTTCCTTGGTCAGCCAAGATATATGAATTGATCAGCTCCAAGCTCCAAGATCACTGAGAGAGCATGTCTCAAAAAAAAAAAAAAAAAAAAAAAAAAAAAAAGAAGAAGAAAGAGGAGGGGGGGGAGGAGGAGGAGGAGGAGGAAGACAACATTTGGGTCTGGTGGCCTACCTCTTTAATCCCAGAACTCAGAAGACAGAAACAGCAAATACCTGTGAGATGGACGCCACCTCGTTCTATATAGCAAATTCCAGGCCCCAGCTGGGGCTACAGGGAGACCATTTCTCAAAAAGAAGAGAGAGAGAGAGAGAGAGAGAGAGAGAGAGAGAGAGAGAGAGAGAGAAGAGAGAGAGAGGGGGGCGGGGAGACACTCCTGTTCTATCAAACACATGGGAATGTCTCTATGCACTAAATCACTAAACACATACAAAGGAGCTTGGAGACACTCCTGATCTCTGCACAACAGAGGTAATCATCTATGCATTCAAGCAATAAACTCATACACATAAAATAAAATAAAGCTAATTAATTAAAAATGCAGAATTATTGAAGAAGACATCCAATATCACTCTCTGCCCTCTACAGACATCTGCACTTACACATATACATGCACACACATATGCAAACAAAAAATAACTCATATGCTAATTATACATACTTGATGGTTATATTTTTATTATTAATATACAAAATTCAAGTTGGAAGATAAATATATAAACTATATTGGGGAAACTTGCCTAATGAAAAGCATTAAGCTTTCTTCTTTCATTTCTGTACTTGAAATTTATTTCTATATGTCAAATTTTACTAAAATAATTGAAGACTTTTGAGACATGCCATAATATCTGAGCTTGATAGTCATTTGGGGAATGTAATTTTATGTAATGGTTTATCTGTGAATTCTACAGCATTCAGTAAAACTCCTTATAAGCTATAAAAGCGTGCTTGATTTTTTATAAACATCAATGCTAATTGCTTGTACATTGTAAATAAATACTGAAATACGTTTGCTGTTGAATACAACTTCTCCATGTTGAATTATTGTACTCACATTCCACACTGGGAATCTACACTATTGAGTGACATCATTGTGTTTTTTTCCTCTGTTTTATTTTGTGTAATGATAACTAATCAAGCTGTATAAACATATTATGAATATAAAATCTTTTCCTCAAAGTGACTAGACAGGTTATTCATGCAAAATTATTCACTGAAAATTGGTTCAGTTTCCATGTTTCATGCTCTCACTGTCTTTTTCTTAATGACAGAAACTGTGACTGTCATGTCAGTGCTCCAGAGAGGCTGGAGTTTTCCAGAGATGTGGTGGCTTTTTTTTCCTATTTCAAGTCTGAATTCAATATGCCGGCATACAACAAGGCCACCAAGATGAGAGATGCTGATACCTGTCAAACTCAACCAAATTAATTAGGAAAAACTGACATGCACGAGGCTAATTGTGTAAGATGAAGAAATACCACACTAATTAGTTGTTTAAGGCATCTGATACTAACTTCATAATTATTTTTTATTATTAAAGTTCTAGAGAGTTCAATGTGAGAAATCTTTTCCATTTGTTGATTTTTAAGAGTTATAAATTTTTTTTTAAATCACATATTTGCCACACATGACCACTCAACACGTGCTAACAAAACAGGAACATTTATAAAAGGTCTGAAATAAACCTTTACCTAAAGATGTACTTGAGAGAAGAGTCATATAGGAAAGTCAGTCATCTATATTTAAATGAAGACAAAGTTGGCATAATTACTATCCCACTTTTGACCTCAAAAGTCATTGAGTAAAGTTGTATCTTTTTTAAAATCCTTACCTACTTAATATCAGAACTGTTTATAAGAGCATATTAACTTTATAAAATTCAGATTGAATTCAGAACCAAGCCTAGTGGTACATGACTGTAGTCTAGGCACTTGGAAGGAGAAGAAAAAGGATCAGGAGTACAAGTTCATCTTTGAGAGTCAGCTGAAGTTCATCTAGTAAATTTGAAGCTAACCTGGGCTACTTGAGACTCTGTTTCAAACTATCCCACCACCACAACAAAAAGGAATGTAGACAAAATTATCTATAAAGATTATGTAAAGAATGCATCTGCTGAGAGATCTTCATCTAAAAATCCAGGTATGTACCCCACAGGAAGAGTTTCTCAATAAATAACAAGAACTGGAGCTGATAAGGTTTCTGCTTTGCTCATAGGGCTAATAAACACAGTGTATTCAAGAAAATTCTTGTTTGGCCTCTGTGGTCATCAAGTGGCTGCTCTCCTCCGGCTATGGCCACTCTCCTGCTCTCTTAGTTCCCCTGATCAGTCATCTGGTCCGGACCCCAGGGCTGGTGAGGAGACTGTGTCAGTGGAGCTGCATTCAGACACAGGAGGCCAGGTTCAGTGACACAGATCTGGTTTATTGCAGGAAGGCACAAACTCATATAGGGGTAGTGGTCCAATCACAGCACGGCAAGTAGTTTAAAGGTGAGGTATCCAAGGGTGGTGCACAGTACAGTAAGTAGTTTAAAGGTGAGGTATCCAAGGGTGGTACACAGTACAGTAAGTAGTTTAAAGGTGAGGTATCCAAGGGTGGTGATTAGGGAGTGGCGAGCTCTAGGTATCAGTCTCATGATCTGCCAATGGGAGCAAAATGTCACAAGGCATTCCTTGTGGCTCCAACAGTTGGGCTGTTGCCTCAGACCTGCTGTATGGTTGTCAATAAGACTTTCACCCTAGGCTCAAGTCTGTCTCCCACAGGCCTCTGGTTTTTTGTTTGTTTGTTTGTTTGTTTTTAGACAAGGTTTCCTTGTAGTCCCAGCTGGCCTAAAACATGCTATGTACACCAGGCTGGCCTCAAACTCACAGAGATCTAACTGCCTCTGCCTCCCAAGTGCTGGGACTAAAGGCATGTTCCACCATGCCCAGCTAAATATATTCAAATGAAGAAGATCTTCAAGAGAAGTGATATTGAAACTAACATATTTTGCCTCATTTATGCTTCAGTTTACAAAATGTATATCTTAAGAGGTTTAATAATGAAATGACAAGTAGACATTTGCTGTTTTTTAAAACCTTAAGCATAATTGAGTGCCAGATCTGACAGTGAAAGGTGCTTTGCCATTCACTAGGTGACAATGCACAACTATTTGTGGCATACATCTTATCCTAAAATTATAGGGCCTTTTAAATATACAACCAGACATTGAAAAGTTACCAAGACAATGTTAGAAACCAAATCGTTCTCAGGCAAACTAGGGGTTAAGGATCACCCCCACTTATCATTAGCTTCACTTTCGTCATCTGGTATAGCCTCCCTCAATAAGATTCTCAACATAATAATTATTTTTAGAAAACGTGCATGGGTTGGCAAGATGGCTCAACAGGTAAAGGCACTTACCACCAAACATGGCGACCTGAGCTCAATTTGTTCAGTTTCTGGGACCCACACGTTTGAAAGATATCACTGACTCCTATGAATTGGCCTCTGCCAACCACATGTGCACCATAGCACATGTACAGGATATGTAAACACACACACACACACACACACACACACACACACACAAAGCATAAAAAATTTAAACCCGACAAATAAGTTTCCTGTAGAATCCATACATATTTCAAACTTTGTATTATGGATATTATAAGAGTTGGAATCATAAAGATGTAGAAATCATTTTAAAGTTTTAAAATTTTATTTAATTTTATGTGTATGAGTGTTTTGCCTACATGCATGTAAGTGAAACTGTGTTATGCAATGCCAGGGGAGGCAAGAGGAGGGGTGTCAGATCCCCTGAAACTGGTAAGGGTGGTTATTAACCACCACATGGGTACTGGGGAAAAAAATCCAGGTCTGAAACAGCTAGCATTCTTAACCACTGAGTTATTGCTCCAGTCCCATTATTATTATTATCATTATTGCAATAAACTGTCAAGTTTGAAAGCTCAGAGCTGGCTTTATGTCACAGTGTCCTGTGCTTTTCCTACCACTTGCTATGGACCCAGTGAAGATCAGATTATCATGCACCTTTATAAACAAGTATCTGACATTCTGACACCATGTAATTACAGTGCTTTAGGAAACTTGAGCAGCAACAGCACACAGCAGCTTGAGATATGAAGAAGTCACATGGTACCAACTATCATGCATAACACATGCTAATCGTGCCCCATATGGATTGATTCAGAGGTGCAATGTGGTCTCTAAGAAGATATTAGAGAAGGGAAATCAAAATAAAGACAAAGCATTTATTCTGCCTGTTACCTTTCTCTGTTACCTGTAGATGTATTTCAAAGTAGGTAAAGTTTCACTGTGTTCTCGCTGTGCTTGTGCCTGCCGATTTGCTGCATAAAGCCTCTTAGCTGTATGAACAGTAACAACAGGATATTGAACGGCTAACAAAGATTGATTGAGATACACCAGATAATTCAGATGTTATCAGCAGTGTGTCCAAATTCTCCTTATAACAAAACTGCCTGCTAAGTCTACTGTCTGTTTCTATGTAAATATGGAGACATCATACTTTTTGTGTGTATATTAACAATGAATATTATTATGGAAGAAAGATAAACTTGGAGATATCTTTTTAAATTTTTTTATTTCTATTTAATATGTATGAATGTTTTCCCTGCATGTATGGAAATACACTGAGTGCATGCAATACCTATAGAGGCCAGAGGAGGATGACTGGTCCCTTGGAACTGGCCTTATGGATAGTAGTCCACTGTATTGTGGGTACTGGGAACTGAACTCAAGTTGTCTGTTAGAGCAGTGAGTGCTTTTGATGTTAACTGCTGATCCATCTCTGCAGTTCTAGAACTAACTTTTAAAGAATACTTTTAGTTGAATTTTCGTGGATTTCAGAGTTGACTTTTTGAGACAACCTTTCTTTTACTTAAAGATGATGAAATTTAGTCAGATGACAGTCTCCAAAAGCGAGGCGTCCAAAAGTATTGATAGCAATTAACCATGCGCTGTGCTTACTCCACACTCACAACACGGATTCACCATTATTTAATTGAATATGGTATGTTTGTAACTCTCAAGACACAATTACATGGGGGTGGTAAAGCATTCAACTGTTTATTTTAGTGACATCATTATCTATATGTCTTGGAACCTTGACCTCAGCATATGGCTATAATGAGTTAGAGTGTCTCATTGTTTTAATTAAAGTCATGCTATTTAATCCTTAGTTTCCTTACAGAGTCACCTTCACCAGACCATCTCTGTGAATGTTCATTTACAGGGTTGCCCCCACCTCACTTGTATTCAGTCTTCAATGGCCTGAAAAAGTTATCATCTAAACAACTGTAATTCTTCCAGCTTTTGCTTCCTACTCAAATTGCTTTCCTATTAAACAAAGTCATTAAATACCTTACTCAAATGACTGCCGCCTTGTAAGTTTCTACTCAATATCTTCCTAGTCATCCACCACTGGACCACAATGTGTGTTGTGAACATACATTGTTTTGTTTCATCCATCATCATCCTCAATACCCCAGAATTTGTATCTTTCTATAAACATGTCAAATACACATAGTATATGCCAAAGCACATACTTAATTCCTCGACTTAGTCACATTAATCTTAATATCCCCTTCTTTCATCTCACAAAATTTTGATTAATATAATTTGTTTAAATTAGTATAGAAAGTGATGGATTTCATGATGACATTTTTGTAAATGTACATCTTTGTACTTTTTTTCATATTCACTACTTCCATGAACTAACTCTTTTAGAAAAAAAGTTTTCATTGTATTTTTGACAATACCATACAATGTATTTTGATCATATTCAGACCTCCTCCCATATATCCACTGCTTCCATCCTAACCCCTGTTGGTTTAATGGTCTTGATTATTTTTTAAGACATACTGACTCTAATTGGTGTGCCCAGATATTCTTTGCTGCAAGTCCATTCCCTGGAGCCTCATCAATCCACCAAGCCTCACACCCTTAGAGAAAACTGATTTCATATCCTAATAGCTATCATTTGCCAGTAGTTCCTCAGCTAGGATTAGGGCTTTTTTCCTACCTCTCACCTCCACGCTGGGATTTTGTGCAACTTGAGGTTGCATAGGCCTTGTGCATGCTATCAAAATTGCTGTGAGTCCATAGGAGTGTCTGGCCTGCTGTCTGGAAATCATGGTTGCCTTGGAGTCAACCATAACTCTGGCTCTTACAATTTTTTCAGCTCCTCTTCTGTAATGATGCTTGAGCTTTATGAGAAGAGGGTGTGATACAAATGTCCCAATCAGGGATAAGAGTGTGTAATATAAGTGTGCCATTCAGAAAAGAAGGTGAGCTATAATTGTCCCATTCAGAGTTAAGAGGGTATGATATTGGTGTCCCATTCAGGGTTAAGAGAATGTGATATGTATCCTATTTAGAGTTGGCAGGGTTTGATATGTGTTCCATTCAGCACTAAGCACTCTGCCATCTCATATTCTCTGCACATTGACCAAAAAGCTTTAAAAAATTAGAGCAAACTTTATAAGTAATTGGAATTGTATCATATAGAAACCTATTACTATAGAAAATTCTTAAAGTGTATACACATAAAATATGAAAGGAGTTTAAATAGAGATAACCTTGAACAATGGAACATTGCCCCAACCAGACACCACAGACTGGCAAATAAAATACCAGTGCCAAGAATGGACTCCATGTGGAGGGTCCATTTAGACCCTCAAACAATACTGTATGTTGTCATTTCTCTTGGTTACCTGCAACACCTCGACCATAATTCTGCAGTGCTGAAGACACTACATAAGTGAGTCATAGACAAACAAGGAAACATTAAGCTGATTCTGACCTCAAAGTTTCATATTTACTGCCAAACTTTCATATGCTGGAAGGTGCTTTGCATGCTGCCAGAGAGAAAAATAGCCATCAGTCTTTCCTATATGTGAACTCTGCTAACTACAATAACAACAGGAGTGGCAAGGTATGCCCACTATTGAAATAGTAGCACAAATGTTATGGGCGTAACCACCCACTCCATGATTGGATTTAACATCTGTTTAAATTCATATTGAGCCCATACCTTGAAGTGTTATTAGGCTTAGTAATCTGTGGCAAGACAGGTCATAGGCCATATGGGATGACTTAGTACTATTTTTTTCTGCTAAATGTACATAGTTTTAAACTTAGATCTAATGACTTCCTTTTGTACCCATAGATGAGTGCATTGCTCATATCTTAGCAGAGAAACTTCTTGTAGCAGATGGGCGTTAGCACAGAGAGCCACAACTAGTCCATTACCTAACTCTTTTGAACAATTCTCCATTCTTCTTGTCCTCTTCCTTCTCCCAAATAGTACACCTTCAGTTGTTCAGTTTTCATCACACACACACACACACACACACACACACACACACGAACACAAACACGCACACTTAAATCTAGATTTTGTGTATCAAATAGAGTAGAATGTAGTATTTGTCTTACTGAACCTGATGATTTTGTTAAATTTTGTTTAACAAGGTCATCTTAACTCTATAATTTACCTGTAAACAATTTCATTCATTCATCTATCTTCTGTAATTTATGTATATCCATATATACTATACACCCATATATGCAAACATACAAATAAAAAATAAGCATAAATATGAAGGCATATTTTTCATATGCTTTGGGGATATACTCAAAAGCAACACAGCAGGATCAGATGATAGATTATTTTCTGTTTTCATCTTTCTGGAAATCTTCACATTGATTTATACAGTGAATGCAGTAGGCTACAATCCTACCATCAGGGTGCAAGCGTTCCTTATATTGCACATAGCCACTGACAAGTGCCAGCATTTTGTTCTTTTGTTAGTTTGTTTGGTTTTTCCGTGAAAGTCATTCTGACTGAGGTGAGATGGATTTTCAGTATAGTTTTGATTGCCATGTTCCTTGATCATAAGGATGTTGCACATCTACTCATTGACCATCTGTTCACGCTGTCTGTTAAATGCTTTTGTGCATATATTGGTTTATTTTTTGGTGTTTAACTTTTGATGTTCTTTATGGATTCTAAATTAAAAAATGGTTTCTTCTCCAAAAATCTTCCCATGTCTCGATAAAACTGCAGTTCGTTACCTTATCCCATCACACTACTTATTTAATTTTATCTTGGTCATTTGACACTATCTGACATTAATATATTTATTTGTCACTTTGGCCATTTGCCTTCTCATACAGAATGAGCCCAAAGAACATCCAGGGAAATTATTTTGTCTTGTTCACAGCTTCCCAGGCTGATTAGAACACAGCCTGCTACATATAAATATTTTATTTATTATTTTTATTTTGTGTGTGTAAGTGTATCACCTGCATGTATGTAAGTACATCCATGTTGTGTAATACCTGAGGGGGTCAGAAGAGGATGTCAAATTCTCCTGGAATTGGATTTATAAGTGGTTCTTAGTTGCTATGTGTGTGTTGGGAATCAAACCTGGGACCTTGCAAGAGCAGCCAGTGTTCTTAACAGCTGAGCCACCTCTCCAGGCCCCAGGGCCTGATATTTTAAAGATACCAGTAAAAATATGCTTCCTGAAATGACTATGACAATGTATAAACTTCAAGGTAAATATTACACAATTATGTTATGATCACACTTTAAGAAATGGAGCTAAGGTAATATCTGAGGTTTCCCTGTACAAAATAAACATTAGGATTAAATATCATTTAATCTGTTAACAAGTTTTGAGTAATCAAGAGTTTTATTCACTAAAACAGCAATACATATTTTGCAAAGTTTACAATATAAAAACCTCCCAAGAAATCAAATTCAAATAAAATATAGTGTGCAATAACAAAGCTACACTCTATGTGCTTTCATTTCAAGAACACAGTGTTAATTCTATTTATGTAATACCAAATAAACTATTATATGTTATGAAACTAAATTCAATTTTAGGAAAGTGAAACTTGTTCCAAGATGAACTGTTATGCAGACAAAATTTCTTGGCTGAAGATGTACCTTGTAGATTAATTTTTAATAAATTCTCAGAAGTCATGGAGTAAAATGATGATTATTAAACCTAGCAGAACGAGTGAATGTAGATCTCTGAAAATATACTGTGTACATCACTTGGGGCAGCTCATGTATTCACAAATCTCCCTGTGATTAAAGAAATAAAATGCATTTAACTCACAAGTTTATATGTGGATCAATGTTAACACTAATGTTTGGGGGAAGTTTATTGAGATTGAATGGTTCAAAAAGCAGAACGCACTGGAGGAGTTACAGAGCCTGAAGTTAGCAGTTTGGAATTATATTGAAAACAAACAAAAACAAATCTAATGGCTCTTAAATAGTCAGTTGCACAGGGAGAAGAAAAAATATTATTGAATAAAAACAGCTTTTAACAGATGATAATTTATAATGCAAAGTATCAGAAGTTCTAAGATACATGGACTCAAGTATTAAGCTTATTTCCATTTTTTATATATCTGTAGAAAATAATATGATTTATACAGTAAGGAACTTTTAAAAATATTAAATGTAATGAAAATCAAATGATTCAATGCTTTTCCTTCTCTTTTTTCATATTTTGTAATAAAAATCAGAAACATCATAAAGTTATGTAATACCATGTAAATGATTCATTAAAAAACAGTCACGGAGGCAAGGTCAGTTATTATTGAATATTTAGTATCAAGTTCTGTGCTAATGCACCTATACTCAAGATGTAAATTAATTGACAACAAATAAACTGATAACTTTCTTGCCTAGGTAAGAATATTTTTTTTCTTTATACCATTTTTCTTGAATTAATATCATAGAAAACTGGGCTGGTAAGATGTCTATGCAAGGCTGATGACCTGAGTTCAAATCAGAACACACATAGAAGATACAGATGTTGTGGTGCACATCTATAATCACAGCATTCCTATAGTGAGGCACAGACAGCAGAATTGCCTAGAAGCTGGTGATTCAGCTAGTTTTAAGAATACAGCAACACCAACAGTAACAAGAGATACTCTTCCCCCAAAATGTAGGCTGGAACTGGAGAGATGGCTCAGTGGTGAAGAGTACTGGCTGTTCTTGCAGAAGACCTAGGTTTCAATACCAGCACCCACAAGGTAGCTATCATTCATAACTCCAGATTCAGGGGATCTAATGCCCTCTTCTGAACTCCAGGTTCACTTCATGACACATGTACACTTACATACATGAAGACACAACATTCATACACATAAAATAAAAATAATCAAAAAAAGTATTAAAAGGTGGTAGGCAAGTACTGACTCCCAGATTAGTCTTCTGTTGCACACGTGTCGTGGCACACATAGACCCGCACTCATACACACACAGACACAAAATAAATACATAAAAATTTTAAAAGCAATAACTTTGACATCTGAATTTATGGGACACTTAATGACATCTTCAGCTCTCTTGCACAGACAAGCTGACTGAATGATTGGGAACAATTATATAATATAATACTTCCTGAAGCAATGTTTGGTGGTTAGGTTCCTGGGACAGATGATATAAATATGTATATATAAAACTTTATCAAAAGGATTTTCTTTAAAAATATTCAAATATAATCTGTGTGTGGTGGATACACACCTTTATTCCCAGCACTCAGGAGGCTGAGGGAGGTGGATATCTGTGAGATAAAGGCCAGCTTGGTCTATATAGTGAGTTCCAAGCCATCTGGGTCTACAGGGAGACACTGGCTCCAAAAGAGATTCAAGCCTAGGTTTATTTACCTTCCTATGATGGCAAAAACATAAAAGAAGAAACATTGTAGTAAAATCACTGGGTTCCAGGCACTTTGATAAAAATCCTCCTTAATGTTTAACAGCTATGCACAACCTGTTTTATATCCATTTCATTCAAAATCTATATAGCTTGTCAAACATTATGTGACTGGTCAATATCCCAGCTATATTTCTATAAAGTTCATCCTGACAGGCAAACAATGCACCTTTCGCACAATCAGTCTCATTTTGAGATAGGAATTGATGATAAATAGTCACACAGCTGAATCATTGTCGAATGGGGCCTTCATACAAACAAATACAACTTCACAGTGCTCTCTAACTCAAAAATTTCAGAGGATCTAGCTCCGTATGTCACAAACAAGACATTCAGGAAATCCTACATTTCCAATGGCATGTGTTTAATTTTTCATAATGTCTGCTGTAGGTCTAAAAGCATAGCCTCCTATATGAGACATAAATTGTTAGTTGTTTTTAAAAAAAGTTTTATTGAGCTTTTTAATTTCATACAATGTTTCTCACTCAAATCCAGACACCCCTCTCCTGTCCATGCCTTCCCCTCCCCCCACCAAACCCTATGCACTATGCCATACATGCTGAGTCCTATTTAGAAACTTCTAAAATATCACTGTTTCAAGACTACTTTAAGAACTATCTGGTTTATCTTTGTAACTGTGCCACCCATGAGGTGATGCTATTTTATACCCTATTCATGAATATGACATATAGTTCATTCATCAGAGGTCTGTTTTCTCATCTATAGAATAAGGACAATACAGTTCTGAAAGTGTTAAAGCATAATAATTTGAACCTGAAAATGTAGCTAACATGTAAGAGCCATACATAGGATGTCATTTCTTTTCCATTTTACCATTAAATCAACCAGTTAAGGGCAAAACATGTATAAATCTGTGACCTAGCATGAACAAGAATGCTCTAATTTTTTTCATAGCTACTCACTTCAGGGACATAGTTACTTGACTGTCCTCTCACCTATGAGATGAAGTAGGAGTAAGCTAAACTTATAAGACTATAAATAGACAAATCTGTCTCCACTTCCACAAAGAAGGAGATGTTTTCTCTACTAAGTGGTGCCATTAAACTATAATTAGCTTCTGAAACTACCACATTAAAGTAGATAGTAGAAGAGTAAACATAAATCACAGATTACTTTGGGCTTTAAATGTAGGCATTTATACCTCCCATTAACAAGCCATGATGAAAATAGTTTGCCTAAAAGAAAGAGAAGACACTGCATCTTTACAGAACCTATTGATTTGATATCCTATTGATATTTGTTATTACACAGATGGGTACTTGATGCATAATTTACTCCATGATCACCAAACACGTGTTGACTGACTTCAGATGTCATTATTATGTAAATTATATAACAGTATACTAGAAAACACTTTAATATGTTTCTGTTTCTCTTTAGAGTGTTTCTAGTCATACAGTTTAATAATCAGAAGTTGTTTCCAGATTTATGAACAGTATAAAACAAAACTTGCTGGCTTGGTTATGCTGTAGCCAAATTAAACTAAAGGAAAAAATATATACCTAAAATGGTAATCAAAGTCAACTTTTGAACCTATCCTTTGGAAATGTGGCTGAATTTACATTAATATACTTTCAAGTAGATGAAAAATTACATACATCAAATGTTGCCTTCCTACTATAACCTTTCAATTGTTGAATCATTTATAATAGATAAATATCTGCCTATAATATTTCACTGCATATATAAAGATAAAATATGTGACAATGAATGTTTCCTATATCTACTTTAGATTTTGATTCAATACTGCACATACATGCACATGCATTAACAATATTGTTCTTATTCACACTATACAGTCTAAGTCCTGTTTCTCCTACAAGCCTCTCCACCATTCCTGATACTCATCATCCCCTACTCCTACTCTTGGTTAATACTTATGGTTGTCCTCACACCCCTCTGATTCCCACTTCTTCTTAGCTATTTGCATACTGATTGAATTATCAATCATGTATTTACTTCAAGTTGGTTTTGCATTTTGTGGTCTTTCCTACTTACTACACTGGCAACATGGCCTCTTCTACACATCACAACTCTCTTACAGCACAAAAGTTGGATTCACAAAATATATCTGTGTGTGCACATGTGATTTTATTTGGTCTTCCTTTCATATTTCTTCACATCATCTAGTTAAGATGATAATCAAATCATTATATAAACAATAATTTTAAGACATGCCATAAAGAATTTAGAATTTCACTATTCTAAGAAGTGAAGAAGAAGCTATTAGTAAATCTAATCTGTAATATTCATATCATAATACATCTTTCTAAACCTGTAGAATACATTAACCCAAGATAGAGCCCTGTGTAAACTATTGATCATAACAAAGTGTAATTGTGATAGATCCATCAAAGCTGATGAGCTGTAAAAATGTGTCTTTGATGGTGGATATCGATAATTGAGCAGGCTGTGTACATGTGACAGTGTGGGGTATCTGGGACATCCCTCCAAATTCCATTCAGTTTTTCTGTAACCATAAAAGTGTTCTGTTAGTTACATCTGTAAGAGAATGTCATAAGCACCAAGGAGAAATGAACTTACTATGGTTGCTTTAATAAATGTTCAAGATGCCAAAGTGCCTTCTAAATAATGTTTACATCCATAGATCCATGCTATTCTCAATGTTCATCTGAGAAGATACTTTTTGGAGTGGTCAGTAGTTACTGTAGAGAATCATAACTGGTCAAAGTGCTGAGAATAACTGACTGCTTGTGCTCAGCCAAATTGGGACATCTATATGATCCTCACCCCAAGGCTCAGGTAACATTGTGGAGAAAAGGGTAGAAAGATTTTTTTTTTTGAGAGAGAGAGGGTAATGTGGAATTCTGTCACCTGGGAATGGCATGGCCATTGTAACCATGAACTCATCGCAGATGCTTACCTGCTCATGAGGCCCCTCCCTTAGCTAGGAGTATTGGCAGTTGATAGCATCAAGGGGAAGGGATAGTCATTTTTCTTTGTGGTTGTGGACACTGGCATGTGTGGACCCACATCCATGTATGTATGCGAACCACTAATTGGACACAGAGGGATTCAAAAAAAAAAAAAAAAGAAGAGGAGGAAGACCTGAAGTTTTGGGGGTTCAGGAGATTTGTGTCAATGCAAAAGCATAAGTCTCACCTCAAAGGGGATAAGAGATAGTTTATTCTGGAGCCAAATATGAGTGATCATGGCCTGGGAACACAGATTCAGGTTACTCCAAATTCCATGTTCCAGTGTGGTAACAGTTTCCTTACATTTTTGTAGTTATAGAACAAAGAAAAGTCATAAATCAAGACACTTTTCAAATACATTAGAGGGTACATTCAGTAGGCAGGTCACTGTAAAGTGAGGGGCTTTTTACTATAGGTCTCAGATACTATCTGATGACATTCTTAACTTTTTGATTGGTGAGACCGGGTGGTCTGCTAGGATAATACATTCTAAAAGGTTTTCTATCTGTTAGTAACAGGATGTTAGATCAGAAACAGAGGTGGGCAAGGAGTAGCTGTTTAGGAGGCTAAAGATGGCCTGAAAGAAATAGTAATGAGACTCTGGACCTGAAACATTCCAAACTCTCCACAATCTCCAGAGTGATAATCAGTTGGTCCGTCTTGCAAGAAGTTGAGTCCAAGGTGCAGGAATTCTTTTTGAGAACTTTTCTTTCACATTTGCAAGGTAGAAATCACAGATGGATAAGATCATAATACATTGTATAGATGTATGAAATTCTTAGAGTGGATAAAACTATCTTAAATATTAAATAATTTTAAGTCAAAGTGAAATTGACTCATAATGTGCCATTTTTGTCTTAGAGTTTTATTCTTTCATGATGCCCCCAAACCATCAATAGCTCTAAAGCTGAAAGATAAAAAGTTTCATGAGTGCCTCTTTTAGCTAATTAAAAATAATAGCTGAAATTTAAAAACTATCTTTAAGAACATATGAAAACCAAGAAAAGTCACTAGTGGACTTCCTTCTGAATGAAATAATTAAGATAGAAACAAAACCATAATATACTTCCACAGAAAACAAAACTTTTAAACACAAAGCAATTTCTGAACCACAAAACAGCATTGCTCTATTAGCATACATTTTTATTTGCAGTTTGTTCACAATTAAATAAGTTAACTAAAAAATTTAGCCAAATAAAAATATTCAGTAAGTTAACCATTCTTCTCAGTAGCAAAGGGAGTTTAAGTAGTGTGTTGGACAGAGATGGGTAGGAGGTCAGTGGCAGGTTTCTTTTTGTTAGTGGAGTTACTTAATCAAAGAAAAATGTGTCTCAAACCTGTGACCATTTCTTCTGTGTGCTTTGTCTTTCCATGATGAATAAGCTAAAGGTTCAGAATCTCTGCTTGCTTATTCATTGCTTCACCTCCAGGCTTCCAGCTGGGATAGGTAATGACAGACCTAGTTTAAAGCAGCAAGAAAGCAACACAATCATTCTAAGTACAGAGTTGTCTTCTGCTCTTTCTTCTAGTCCTCATCCTCCAGTGATACATGCTGCAATTATAGATTGTGAGTTATTCAGTTGTTTGATCATTCACTTAAACAGCTAACTGGACTTAGGTGAAAAATACTACATTAAAGAATGTTAATTAAACTGAAGTAAGTTATGGGCATGGTGGTGCGTGCCTTTAATCCCAGCACCAGGGAGGCAGAGATAGGAGAATCCCTGTGAGATCAGGGCCAGTATGATCTTCATAGCGAGTTCCAGGCCAGCTGGACTATAGATAGATCTTGTCTCAAAAATATTTTTAAAAACCTGCAGAAAACAGTAGTGTAAATGATTTTAAGATGTATCACAGTAAAAAAATATTCTGAATATTATTAAACTGGATAATATCATGCTAACCTACAAGTCCAACATACAAATACAATTCATACGTTAATCTTGGTACTAATTCTTAATTATATGAGAATATAATTAAATATTCTCCTCAATAGTTTTGGAAAAGTATAGACTAAATAACATGTAATTGGGATGTGATATGAATATTACTTTCCTTATAGTATTTTCACCTTTTTGCAGTCAGTTCCTGTGGTGTGTTGAATGAAAATGTCCCCCGTAGGCTCCAAGTATTTGGACGTTTTGTCCTCAGTTGGTGACACTGTTTTGGGAGGTCTTAGGTGTGGCTATTCTGAAGGAAGCAAATCACTGGGGACAGGCTTAGAGAGTTCTTAAGCATCGCAAGCTCTCAAGTTTCTCTCATTTCCTGTGCCGGCTTGAAGATGTGAGAGCTTAGCTTCTGCTCCACCCTAGCCATCTCTGCCACCATTCCTCCCTGCAGGATGGACGCTTGCCTCTTGGATCTGTGAGCTTAAATAAATTCTTCCATCTTTAAGTTGCTTGGGTCATTATTTCTCTCACAGCAAAGAAAAGTAACTAATATAATAATTGGTAACAGAGCATGGGCTGTTGGCTGTGAAGAACCTGATAGTGTGGGGTTTTGGAGAAATGTGGAAGACTTTGGAAGTTTGGGCTTTAAAAACTTTTGATTGCTGTAAGCAGAGATTAACAGTCTGTTCTAGTAGGCACCTGGAAGAAAGTAATGCTGACAACAATGCAGTTCCAGAGGGAAATAAAAACTAAAACAGCACTTGGAATATTTTGATAGAGTCTGGCTGGAGTCTGCCCACAGCCAAAAAGCTTGCTTGAGGCTAAACTGAAAAGCAATGCACTAATTTCTCTGGTGGAAGAAATTTCAAGACTGCCTAATGTAGAATTGGTGGTGTGGCTATTAATGGTGAATATTATGCAGAACTACAGTGAAAAAGAGAAAATGGGGCAGAAAGAAATACATAATGTACAGTTTGGATTGAAAAAGAGCACTAGGAAGATAAATGTTGGAGCCCAGATATGTGCTAGAGAGGATCCTTTTGATAAAGAAATTAAAGTGATTAAGGATGTTCCTAGAGATTTGTACTTAAACAATGGAGAAAGTTCTTCCAGGGCAAGAGTTAAGCCCAGTTAAGCTTCCAACTTGTGTACGGAAAATGTTGCAGGGGCCACTGAAAAGGAAAGCTTCTAAAATGCATAAAGCAGATGGGGTCTATCCTAAACTTCCAGTCAAACTTGGCAGTGTCCTTCACTGGCTTTAGAGGCATGAAAAATGCAAGAGTAAAGGGGTCATTAATTCTTCCTCTGAGGTTTCAGAGAGCTGCCTAGGCCAGGCAGTGTGAAGCAGTGGTTCCCCTGCATAAAGAAGGCCCTGATAGGCCATTGCATGAAGCTGTGAAGGTAAAGCATGGTTAACAATGGGGACCCCAATAAGATTTTAGTGATGCCAGAGCTGTGAGGCATCTGCCAAGAGGAGCTGCATATAGGGAGTGGTACCAGCCCAAGAGAGAGATGTATGTTTCATGCAGCAAAGCTGTAGAGCCTCAGCCACCTAAGCCTGTTGAAAGTGTAAAGTCCCAGAAATCGAATGTGGAGCTACTAGATTTGGAGTTTCTCCTGCTGTTTTTTGGTCTTGTTTTGGTCCACTATTTCCTCACTATGCCTGTATTCCTCCCTTTCAGAATAATAATGTGTATTTGGTTCCACTGTATGTTGAGAGTATATAACTTGTCTTTTGATTTTACAGGCACTTACAATTAAGCAAGTTCTCTGAGTCTCAGATGAGACTTTGGACTCTGGACTTTTAAATATTACTGAGACTGGTAATGACTATGGGGACTTTTAAGGTTAGACTAAATGCGTTTTGAATTTTATATGGTCATGAGCCTATGGGGGCCAGATGGTGGAATGTGGTGTTTGAATGAAAATGTTCACCATAGGCTCCATAAATTTGGAAATTTTTGTCCCCAGTTGGTAGCATTGTTTTGGGAGGTCTTAGAAGGTGTGGCTATCCTGGAGGAAGCACATTACTAGGGATGCACTTAGAGAGTTCTTAAGCCTTGCCAGATCTCAAGTTTCTCTTTTGTTTCATGTGCCTGCTTGAAGATGTGAGGGCTTAGCTTCTACTCCTCTTCCAGCCACCTATGCTGCCATGCTTTCCAACCGCTGTAGACTGTTGACCCCTTGGAACTGTAAGCTCAAAAAAATTCTTCCTTCTAAGTTGTTTTGGTCATTATTTCTATCACAGCAACAGAAAATAACTAATACAATTCCCTCAATGTCTTTCACATAAAGTAAACATAGGTGTGATTTGGTGATGTGTTTTTCCTGTGGTTTCATAGACATTGTGTGTGTGTGTGTGTGTGTGTGTGTGTGTGTTATTTTCTCTTTGACTTCTTTTTCATATAACGTTTTCATATATATTTGTATTGTGTGTGTATCAGAAGACTGCTACCTTTTTATTACTTAGAAATTGTGCTGGATATTTTTAGCTGTCAGCTTAACACACCTGGTTAGAGGGGACCTCAACTGAGGAATTATCTTCATTAGCCTGGACTGTGGCCATGCTTGTGGGGTATTTTCTTGATTATTAAGTGATGTAGGGGGGCCCACCCCACTGTTGGCAGTGCCACCCCTGGGAAGGTGGTCCTGTATTGTATAAGAAAGTAGGCTGATCACAGGCACCAGGGGAGTAAACCAGTAAGCTGTACTCCTCCATGGTCTGTGCTCCAAGCTCCTGTCCTGAGTTTCTGTCTTGGCTTCCCTTAATGATAAACTGTGCTGTAAACCAAATAAACCCTTTCCTCCCCAAGTTGGTTGTGGTCAGTGTTTGTATGAGAGCAATACAGAGCTAACTAGGACAAATATCCATTATTTATGTCTGTCTGATTATTTATTAAATAATCATGGCTGGAAATGAGAATTTTATACATGAGTACTGCCTACACATAGCTTCCCAGCCATTTGCTCCCTCCAAGTCTCCCAGGTCACCTCTCAATCCTCAATTTGTTGAACACACACACACACACACACACACACACACACACACACACACACACGTGTGTGTGTGTAATATATATTTAGCAAACTGAGCCCATTTCATATTAAATGTATGTACATGTGTTTAGGGTTGATCACATGGGAATGGATAACCCATCAGGATGGTAGTCCCTGAGGAAAGCTGATTCTCCCTCCCTTAGCAACCATTGATTGCCTGTAGCTCTTCATCCAGTGATCCGACCTTGTGAAATATGCCCCATTTACACCCACATGTCAACTAGTGTTGTTATTATGCAGGACTTGTTTAGGCAACAATATTGTTAAGATTTCATAGGATTAGCTTTCTTGACTTTTCTAGAAGACACTATCAGTAGCAGATACCCTGATGCTCTGACTTAAAATCATTCCACCCCCTCTTCTGCAATGTTTTATGAGTCTTAGATGTACTAGAAATATTTAAAATTCAGTTCATTTTTGTGTTATAATCTTGTTTAAATCCTTTTCTATCCTGATGTCTTTGTACATATTTCTTCAGATTTTTAATGTATAAAATTGCATTTGTAAATAAAGACAGATTCTTTCCCTTTATAACTTATATACCTACATAATTTTTTTAAATTTATTCCATCTTGCACTGCCTAAGATATCTAGTTGCATGTTGACTACTAGCAAAATAATGTACAACTATCAGCACAAAGAAAGTCGTATCTCTTTTGATCTTAGACAAAAAATGAAAAATCTTACTTGTGGGTTCATACTAGTTATACATTTTTCCTAAATAACTTGTCATTTTGAGAAAAATCCCCTTGTATTATTAATTTCTCAGCAGATTTTACCTTTAAGTATGTGTTTTAAATACTTTCACTACAATCATTTTATCTTTCTTCAATTCTGTGATAAGTTGCATACATGGATTTTTGAGTGTTAACTCATCCTTACATTCCTATAGTAAAACACAACTGTCATGTAGCATTGCTCTTCTATATGGATGGGATATGTTTTAAGATTTGTTTAGGATTTATGTCTCTGTGTTGTGTGGCTGTTGCTGGAGAGATGTGAACAACTGTCTACTCCCCCACACGTGGCACTGGTAACATGAAATAAATGATTCCTTCCAAATCTCACTTGGTAAAAGAATGGATTTATTGGGGTTACTTACAGGATCATTGGGGACTCCAAGGCAGTGGAATTACTGAAAAGCCCACATCACCCTTGTTAAAGACTCATGAAAGCTGCATTGGTGGATTTCCTAAACAAATTACAGGCAGCTCCTTTAAAGGATCTCTCTCCCTCACACTTTCTTAAGGCTTATGTAACATAGGAAATGGAGCTTCTTGTCTTGTAACTTTGTGAACTTCTTGAGATGTAGAAATTTCATGGGCTTCCTAAGTCTTCTATGTTCCATTATCTTACACAGTCCTATGAGTCTGCTACGTCCCAGAGGGGTGAGATGTCTTTCAATTCCATCAAAATAGTTTTAAATATTATCACTGTGACTGGATCTGTACTTTTATTGTGTCAAATAGAACTTGATGAGTTTGGTTCTCAGAGAAATGCTCAACTTACAATATGACTGCAAAATTTTACTCTTAACATATATTTACCCAAAAGAATCACATATAGCTGGTATTCTCTCTTCTTTAGGTATCTGATAACACAATTCAGTAAAGACACAAGTATGTGTGTGTGTGTGTGTGTGTGTGTGTGTGTGTGTGTGTGTGTGTGTGTGTGTGTGTGTGTGTAAGGCTTATAACAACAAATTGAACGCTGAGGTATTCTGTTTTATCACATTTCTGCACATTCAAATGTTTCCTTTGAGTTTCATTTCAGCTTTTAACTTTTGAGACCTCTTATATTTCATTATTTCTCATTAGGTAAATTTAAATACTCTAAAAATAAGAAGTGCCTTCAAACAGACAAAACTAATATGATTTTCTCTTTTTAGCTAAGTTTGATAATGTTTCTCTTTCTACAAATGTGTTTATTTTGTCTAAATTTTCAAATTATTTTACCCAGTTTTATTCATATTGTTTATTCAGTATGTTTTTCCTTTCTTCATGATTCATAATTGCTTTTCTCTATCTAAATTTAGTATATGTATATATATTTATTTTTTAATTATTTATTTAATGAGCATATAATTAGAAGAAGCATTTCATTACAACAGCATTGACATATTCAATAACAATTTCCAGAGCTAAGATGCATCTCTTTCAAAATTGGCTGTAAATTTTTAGGTTTACAGTTGAATGAATACAGTATATATATTTATTTTTTAATTAGCTCTTTGAGAATTTTATACAATGGCTCTTGATTTTATATATATCCCTATCCCTGAATCTTCGAGGTCCGCCGCCTCATTCCCTATGAACCAAAATTATGTCCTAATTTTAAAAACTCATCGAGCCTACTTTGTGCTACCAATCATACCTGAGTTCCTGGTTTTAGGGGGGGAAGGCAGATATAGAAACTGAAAATGGCTAAAGTGAGGGAGCCCAGTCCATGCCCATATTCAAAATATTTTTGAAAAGAATTTTGATATGGTTATTTTTATTTAAGTCTGATGATAGAAAATGAAAATTTTAGTTATTGTGCTTTTCTACAGGAGAGATAGTTTTGTTCAGTATAGAATACCAGATAGATGGCTGATTCTCAAGCAGTTTACATGTTGATACATCTAATCAGCCTTGTTATTAATTTTATACAAAATTATGATGATGTATTTCTTTGTTTTGAGTGCTTTCTGAATGTACAGATTGAGGGTTACCAAAGTTGGAAGAAAGATATCAGTATTTCTTCAATGATCATTATTGATACAGATAATACATGTTATAAATATTTCTATACATTATAGCTATGTATATGACATCTAACAATGCCATATGTATTATGATATGTTTTGTCTTATAAGATACAAGTATATCTCATATTCATTCAGATGAGATTACTCTTTTCATCCCTTCTGTCTCTTACTTCAGAAAATCATAAATTCCTATGAGAGCTTCCTGAAAGGCAAGTGTTTTCTCTTGCACATATGGACACACCAAGTCTGAGCTCAAAGCGTTAGTGGGACTCCTACCTCTGAAGGGTTGAATGTACAAAAACATGTTCATGTCTTTCCTGCCATCATAAGTGCCACATTTCTTGACTTGTCCATGTGTTCCTCTGCCACCACATGTCTTCTCCTCTATGTCTTGTTTTGTATGTCTCTGTGTGTATCATTTACAGGGCATTTGTCATTGAACCTAGAGTCTCCATAAAAATTTTAGGAAAATCCGAACTCAAGTGACTTAAGTTGACTACTGCAGCAATGATTCCTTGTCATATAAGTTCATTCTTTTATACTAAAAGGCCTGAGTAATGGATATCACTTGACAGGCTATTATGCAGCATTCTGTACTTTGGAAGATTTTTTTTCCTAAGTAATTTTATTATATACTTTAAAGTACGTAGTTTCTGTTGCATCTTTTTAATTTATTGTTTTATATGCATTCATGAATTTTTTATCATGTCAAATTTTCAGCCCTGAAATTAGTCAATCGTCTTTTTCATTATATTACATTTCCTTCTTTTTTGAGTGTAGCTTTTCTTCTAAAACCTTAATATACACACACATATATACAGATATACATATATATGTTTATATATATGTATATGTATATATATATAGAGAGAGAGAGAGAAAGAGAGACTAAAGTTTTCTGCTAAATCTTTAATATTATCATAATGCCTCTGAGGCATAATGCTGTTAGATTCTTAGTGATATCCATTCTATAATACCTATGGTAAAATATCTGAATTTTTTTCTTTCATAAATATACTCACACTTTTCCAAATTCCTTGCAGCAGAACAAGTTCATCCTGAATTACTTACTCAGGGTAACATATTATCTCCTGTTCATGGGTCATAGATGATAGATAGGTAGATGATAGATAGATAGATAGATAGATAGATAGATGATGAATGGTAGATAGAGATATAGATAGATGTGAATATTTACTTTTTCTTATTTTAATGCTTAATATGGTTGCCCAATATGTTTGTGAAAACATTTTATGATCTATAATGTCAGAAAACAGAAAACAGATTTAATCTCTCTTTCCTCTGCTTAAGAAGTAAAATACTAATGAAATCTTTATGAGCCCTTATTTAAACTACCAAGCCACCTAGATAGAGATATAGATAGATGTGAATATTTACTTTTTCTTATTTTAATGCTTAATATGGTTGCCCAATATGTTTGTGAAAACATTTTATGATCTATAATGTCAGAAAACAGAAAACAGATTTAATCTCTCTTTCCTCTGCTTAAGAAGTAAAATACTAATGAAATCTTTATGAGCCCTTATTTAAACTACCAAGCCACCAAAGTAAACGTATATGCAACTGGCTGTCCTCGGGAAATAAGAAGTCAAATTCTGTGTACGATCATTGTAATATTCCCCACTGGAAACTGATATGTTAGAAATAGTTTAACGTGGGATATCCAGTATGAGTGACTAGAATTCACAAGTATAACTTTCTTTCAGGCTTCTGCTTTCTTTGTAAAGGACTTCCTTTAACACATTTTAACACAGATTGTAAATATAAGCTTTTGCCAAATTGAAGAATTAGAAACATACATAAGGAAACATGAGCAATGCAACATTTTTCATCAAATTCCGATGTGTTTCCTTATCCTCTATGTGCTCTTATTCCTTAGAATGATTTTAATTGTATTTAAGGTAAGGCACAGACAATGAATGTCCTACCTCAAAAAATTGAAATAATAGAGATTTGACAATATGAAAACTGTTATAAAGACTTGATTTACTCTGGAATTCTAGTATGATTTTTCTGATTTAGTATTTTCATGTATACTTCTTGATTCAAAATGGTGGCTGAAAATCTAAACATCACAACGTTTTAGGCAGAAGGATAGATTAATATTCTATTCTGTAGAGTCCCTGAAAGTCATTCACATCACCTGTCTAATATTTCATTTCTGAGATGTTAGCATAAAAATCACAATTGGTGGTAAAAGACCCTGTAAACTGGAGTCTTTCATTTCTGTGCAGGAGCGTGTTTAGGTTAGTGTGGACCTGGATGACTAAGTATAGGGGAACCGCAAAGAAGTGACTAAAAGGCTTTGATAATTTGTTTTTCAATTCATATGTTTTCACTTTATTTTTTGCATATATCTTTTTCAGGTAGCACATAATCTAATGAAAATAACAAAACCATATAATGATAATCTTATTGCATTGACCACAAATGTTAATGAATTTATAAATGCAGCACTATTGTAAATTTGAGGAAATCCAGAGAAACTCCCTGAAATAGGTAAAGACTCAGCCTAAGTTTGAAAAAATAAATTAAAACAGCAATTTCTTAAATATTTATTATTAAGCATAGGTTTGGATCAAAATAGTGAAATCTAATGTAGGTGAAACCATTAGCTAGGTTTATAAAGAAATACCATTATTTTCATTAAAATTTGAATGAATTTATTATTATAGCATGTCTGCACTGCACTTCTTTCCACAGGAAAAAACTATGTTTTGTGCTAAAAAGGAAAACAAAATAAAGCAGGTGTGGCAGACTCATCCATGACCATAGCTTGAAATGGTAATCAGGACATTACCAATAATTGAAAAACCATTGGTACATTAGTACTAACACTGTATTCATAGTCAATTGTCATTAAGACCTAGGTTCCTGTGGGACTTAGGCTGATGGAAAATGAAGCCTTCAAAGTTCCAGTCTTAGCTTTTATTGCAGTGTCTCTTGGGTCTTTATGAGTCTATGAATTAATGATTACCTCTAATTTTGTGTTTGATAGATTATCACAATTGTTTCAATTTATTAAAGCATAGAAATATTAGAGTATATTAAATCCAAAAAGTAAAAGAAAACCTGCTTGTATTCCACATGCTTCTAATCTGTACTGGTTTCTTTTTACATGTGTTTCTTTTCATTCTGGAGTCCACGTGACAATATCATTGGCAATTACAACACATTGACATACTTGACATCTAATTTACTTAATGCTAGGTTCATCTGGGAGGTATGGAGCTCTTATGCATGTGGCAAAAAAAGCCTGTGTGTAACTACTGAGGTATAGCCTCTAATTCTCAGGATACTTGTTAAGCAATTCTAGTGTCACCATGCCAGCAAAAACATTTTAGCTGTCAGTGTCACAATAAAATCCACAGGTAACAGATTGCCAATCAGTGCCACACTTAAATGAACAGAAAATATATCGTTTGAAGGTTTGAATGTTGAAATGTATAATCTTGTATTGTCTTTACACACACAGACACACAAACACACACACACGCATTATATATTTGAAATATATTCTTTCCAAGCTCTTACAGTTAAAGTGTCAAAAACATGACAATTGACTATATGCTACTACTGGAATAATCATTATCATCATTATTTTTAAACACAATGAAGTGTTTTAGTTCTTTAGTGCAATTTGATTAATTTAATATTTGTAGTAGTCAGAAAAACAGACTTGCAAAATGCAGTTAGATATTCATTAACGGCCTTATAAGTTTATATACAATGTTATGGGCTTCCAATTCAAATTAATATCAAAAAATGATTCAGTGTATCTCTCATATAATATTTGGATATATTGATAGAGATGGATTGTTTTTACAAACTAATCTCTCTCCATATATATCAGTATATATAATTGACAATATAAAAGTTATTCATATGTGAATATATATTATTTTAAATTGCTATTGAATAAATGCATGCATTTCTCATAATGACAATAATTTTACTAATGTTCAGGTCATGAATTTCTCCTACAGGCTCATCTTGTTGAAAGTTCTGTCCCCAGTCAGATGTTAGGAGGTGGCAGAACTTTCAAAAGTTAGAAAGCTTGATATAAGACCTTGAATGGGCTGTAGGGAACTTGATGCTGCCATCTTTTATACACTTTTTGGACAACGTGAAGTGATGGGTCTCTGTGTGATATGACATCCCCTCCATGAATACCATTCTGAACAGACTCAAATCAACAAGATCAGTCAACTTGATTGAAATACTTAAAATCCTGAGTCAAAACAAAACTCCTTTCTTTACACATCTCAGCTATTTATTTATCATAGGGACAGAGAGATGAATAATCCAATTTAATTCTTAAAATTCAAAAAGTAATGCATCATTAAGACATATTTCAAAGTGTGGATAAATTTTTATGCATCTACATAAAAATGAGTCTTTAAAATTTTAGGTATGGCTGGGGATGCAGCTTACTCAGTAGAGTGCATGTATAGCATGCACAAAGTCTTAGGAGTGATCCCCAGCACTGCATAAACTGAATGTGGTAGTACGCATACATAGTTGTAGTACTTTGGAGGTAAGGCAGGAGGGCCAGAAACTCAAGCTCACCCTTGACTACACAGCAAGCATGAAGCCAGCTTAGAAAACATGATATACTGTCTCCTAAAAAAACAGAGGACTATGGCGAGGGTCTTCCTCAACTACTCTCTGCCTTATTTTATTTATTTTTTTAAATAGCATTAAAATTTATTTGAAAATTTTATACATTCATACGATGTATTTTGATCATATTCATCAGCCAATACCTCCCTCCAACTCCACCTAGTCTCCCCCACCCCACCTCCCTCCCAACTTCATGTGAGTTTTAAAATACTGTTCTTAATACCCCATAAGCCAAAATAAAGCTTTCCTCTTTAACTTATTTTTTAATTATAAATATTTTATTGATTTTTTTTTTCATTTTTAATATTTTATTGAGTTTTTATGCATTTCATATAATGCATCTTAATCAAAGTTAGACCCTATTTCAGGTATTTTATCACAGATATTAAGTACTATCCAGTCAAGTATTTCTATGCAGGTGCCTCTCAGTGCAAGTTTATCCACTGGAGTCTAGTAAACCTATCTAGAATCACTCCCATAAATAAGATCTACTCTCCCTCACCTGGCTTGTATTTTGAGACAGTCTCTTACTGAATCTGGAACTGATTGATTGTCTAGGCTGCCTTGAAAATGAACTCTTAAGTTCCAACTATTTCCACTTTGCCGTACAGGGGTTACAGGCATGCACTATCAACCCCAGATTTTATACTTTTACTTTTTATGCGATTTAATTCTTTCAAGTGGAGTGTGAAGCATATTTCACAAAAGTGGGTGACAATAATGTCAAAATTACTATAAAAATTCATGTGGATTTTAGGTCATAGAATTTTTTATTTTAAGGTGTTTCTTAGTCATCTTTATTTCTTTTTAAAAAATTTTGTACATTTTTATTTAATTTTTGTTATTTCACACACATCTTAATCATCTTTTTACCTCCCTCCCACGTCTACACCTTGCCATAGCCCCCCTCCCCTTCCACCAGATTTCTGCATTCTGTAATTAATGTTAAGGCCTATCCAGTCAAGTTAGCTTTCCCATACATCCCTCAGTGCAAGTTCATCCACTGGTGTCTAGTCAGCCTATGTAGACCAGAATATCAACTTCTCTTCACCCACCAGTAATCAGCTGCCAATGATTCTTCCACTAATATTGAGTCCTGCTGCTTATTTCCCCAGTTCTATAACTGCTTGAGTTTGCGTGTGTCTTGTGCATGCTGACACCGTTGCTATAGATTCATATTAGCAAGGTCCCGGGAACCTATAAGACTATGTTTCCATATGGTCATGCACCTCCTGCTCTGGCTCTTACAATTCTTCTGATCCCCTTCCCAATGGTCCCTGAATTCTGGTTAAGTGTAGGTTAATATAGGAGTCCTGTCCAAGGACCTACCCTCTGAATATTCTCATTCTACACTGGCAAATTTTGGACTTGTGTTCATTGTCCTCTGTTGCATGAGGAAGCTTGGCAGATGAGAGTTGAGAGACTCATTAGTATTCTCTCTACCCTTTATTCTACTATGTTCCATGAGCCATAGGTGTAGAGGTTCAATTGTAGATGTGCCACTTAGGGTTGGGCTTTTCACAAAGACTTATTCTAAGTGACCAGTTGTAGAATTCTGTAATTGTCTCTGTCTGTTGAAAAATAAACTTCTTTGATGAGTGGTGACTGGCATACTTGTCTGTAAATATAAGGATCCATATTTAGCACATAATAGGAAATTACATTTGTTTAGGAATGTGACAGTCCTAGGGATTTCTCTAAGATCCATGACCTCTCCAGCTGTATGTATCTGGCTATGTCTATTAGTACCACGCATGAAATCCCTCCCATTGAGTGGGCTTTAAGTCCAATTAGGTAGCTGTTGATTACTCTCAAAGTGCCATTGCTGCCTCAGTGTAGTTTGCTGTGCCAGTCATTGTTGTGGTTATTAGTTCTTAAAGATGGGGTTAGACCATCAAATGATGTTCTCCTTTAGCAGCTTGTATAGTGTCCTCCAAATTTATGAGAGTTAGCCTTCAAGGAGGTGCTTCCAGGTCAGTTCCAGCTCCAATGCTCTGTTTCCTGCATCAGAAATAAGTCTTATCTTCAGCAATGGAGTCTTAACTTCAAGTTGTGGAAGGCAATCAAGGGTTGTGGCAATAGCCTCTGTAATTCTAGATGACTCTTGAGCCAATCTGGCCAACAACTGTAAGGGAGGTTTCTCCTGTTTGGCACTGTTTCTTGTTATATCGCCTTCAACTACACACATGGACTCATGTAGAGATATTGTATGTGTAACTTTTCCAAAGATTTTTGAACTAATACATTTCCTTCTGGTTTTTCACACCAGTTGGAGAAAAATGGCAAGTACAGGATACCCGTGTATAACCAGTTGAATTTTTCCTGACATTAAAGATTTTCATGAATGTGTTTTATATTTTAAAATTAATAAATTCATGCTGCTACATTATTATTAACTAAAACCCATACTTTATTCATGTGTTTTAGTTATCTAATGTTATTTTCTGTGCTGATACATCAGCTAGGAGAGCAGTAGCTTCATTGATCTTCCATAATTTTGAGTACTAGAAGCTAGGTTTATCGTAGAACTTCTCTAAATTGTATTTTCTTATTTTTGCATATAATTAAATTGAATATTTTTTATGTTTCTGTCTTCCACTTGGATTTGATAAAAAAGAAAAACTCTCTCAGGAAAGCAGACAGAAATTAAGTTGTGTTATATATTTTTGCTTCTTATTCTATTTAGTCTGCTTTGTTCCCTGATCCAAAGTCTTTATCCACTGAGGGCATCTGTATCAACAGCTCTCTCATTTGTGTAGTCACTCTTGCTCCTTACATTTGGGATTAAAAGGTAATTGCAGCTCCACGCTTACTAATCCTAGATTATTTTACCTCCCCTCATGATTTTCCTCACCCACAAAATTCTTTGTAAACAGTTCCTCTATTAAACTCTCCTTGAATCATCTTAATAGAGGTGTGCAAGTTTTTCCCACTGGAACCTTAGGAAATACACTATTGAATCAAATTTAACTTATCCTGACATTGAGGCAGAACTAATTACCTTTAAAATGTATCTCCATGGTACCATAATACATGATATGAGGAATTATTTGATGATGATTATTACTGTTCTTGGATAAATGCTTTTATTTCTTTGAAATGCTTCCACCTCTAACACCACCACAACAGTGATTTATACTTTTTCTATTTATTTGCTCTATACAACTCACTAAGACTTCAAATTATCTCATTTTATTGCATCATTTCCCCATGCCCATTAGGGTTATCTAAGTACTTGTTTAGCAATGTAATTCCTTACATCTGTGGCTATAGTCACAGTGAATAGACTTAGACTGTTATTTTATAATTGTTCCTTTAGGTATTTTTGCTCCCATATAAAGAATCCCACTAGCCTGTACCCACAACACATGTGCAGATATTTATTTTTGATCCAGCAAAGCCATGTTTTCAGCTATCCTTTGTACCAAGTCTATGAGTCAAGACCCCTGTGCTTTCCATGGCCTTTCAAAAATACATTTTCTTGTCTAATATATATGGCAAAAAATAACAGCCAAGCTTTATTCAAATGCATTAATAACATAGACATAGACATATTTTTAATTACTATTTAAAGCCATTGAGCATTTATATTTAACATAATGCTTAAAACTGAGGTTTATCACAAACAGCTCACACAAGTGACGTTGTTTTAGGGTATGAACCAGAGGGTAGAAGTAGCAGTAGCCTCAAGAGGACAGATAATTAAAACTAGAAAAATCTTCAAAAAGAGTTAATAAGGATAATAAGGGTTTAAGGTCAACAAAATATATTAGGGGATCTTGGAAAAAGATGTTTTAGATTTCTTCTCTATTGCTGTGATAAAACACTCTGACCAAAATTAACTTACAGAGAAAAGGATTTATTGTATCTTACAACTCCAAGGCATAGTCCGTCTTTGAGGGAAGTAAGACAGGAACCTGCAGGCAGAAATTGAAGCACAGACCTTGAAGGAATGATGCTTCTTGGCTTGTGCCTCTGATCTGTGCTCAGCCTGTGTTCTTAAACCAGGATCATCTGTCCAGAGGTGGCACCATGCACAGTCAGCTAGGCCCTCCCACATCCCTAAACAATTAAGGATATGTGTCAAAGACATACCCACAGGCCAATCTGATAGAGGAAATACCCCAGTTGAGGTTCCCTCTTCCAAAGCGCATCACGTTGAGAAATTAAATCCATCAAGACCTTGCTATGTGAATAATACTTCGGCAATACCCCTACCTACAGAACCATTGAAAATGAAAACAGTGATGGAAGTTGATTACGTCGTGCTTTTGAATTTTCCTTACACAGCTTTAAACTATGTGTGTTTTGACAAAATAAAAAGCATGTTAAGAGCAATACAAATGATTCTGTGGGTTTCTTATACTAAATATTTAAAACTAAATTGGTACAGTTGGAATGTATATCATGTTGGCAATTCATTCCCCCAACATATAAATTTCATGACTTCTAGTCAAGTTGTGTAATGCTAATCTTGTGATTTAAAAGACATCCTTTATTTAAATTATCTTCAAAAATTATTTTCATACATAACACTTCATTAAGTCATTTGTATATACAAAACAACAGTTACAATTACCTAATTTTATAATGATGCAATAGATATATTCCTATTCACTTCTAGAGTGAGTAATCATAGTTGTTAATTATGATATAATTATAGAGGCAAAGCAATAGAAATGTTTGCAGGATATTTATGTTCTGGCTTTAAAGTGCATTTTTAGGCCAATACCCCGGATGTGAGAAAAATAAATGTGCTTAAAACTGTATTAGTTTTTCACATAGTGAGACAGTGGCTAAATCAATCCTCAAAACATTCAATTTAGCTGAAATCTTCGTTTTCAACTAATCAATGTGTTTACTGAATAATGAAAGTGGTGTCAAGAAACTAGAGAGGCAAAATTATTTGGAAAATATAACACAGGGCAGGGAAGACTTACCAACTTGAATTTTACTATCATTAGTCAGATCAGATGGTATGTGGGGGAAAATGGAACATCTGTTTGTATGGTTCTGAAGAATAAGTGTGCAGTAAGTATTTGACTTCATGAGTAATATTCATTAAGTATGGGCCTGTCAACAGATGGTGTAGTATTTATTGATGGCTTTGATTCTAATTTCAAAGAATTTGAACCTACTTTATGCAATGAACTAAAACAATAATTAAACTAACAAGAGAAACAAGTGATAGGTAATATATGATTAAACAAAGTCTTTCTTGTTCTTTGTCTTTCCTTTAGTCTGTAATATTTTACAGAGGAGAATATGAGGTATCTCTTATAATGGCTGAGCTATCAGCTGTTATTTTGCTGAGGAGAGTCACTTGTATTTTCCTCTGGAATTTGTTATGGTGATCACATTAATCATTATTTAAATTGTAAAAAAATAGACATCAGGCTGTGAAAAGTAGGAAGCCTTGAAGAAATGTCCTTGCTGCTGAACAAGGCTTATACAAATGGCAAGGTACTGAGTGTCAAATAAATGAGGCAATTACTACTCAGTGTTACAGAAGGAAAAGCTGAGTCACCACGAGGTTAAGTGACTTCATCAAGGTCACAGAAGAAGCCATTAGCAGTGCTGTGCAGTCTCCTTTTCCTTTATTACTTCTCTTGTCTTTTCTTAGTATATCAAGGAGGGATAAAGGTAAACATTCTTTCTATACGTAGCATGACTATTATAATTTGGTATGCAAAATCAAGGAAAGTATATGTTTTGTTTTGCTTTGCTTTCTATTCAGATAAAACCATTTTATTCTTTATTTCTTTTGCCATTGTCATAGCCTAAATTGGATTGTTCTGTAATGTCACCAAAACAGAGAAGTAGAACACAGGGGAGTTTTCTATACATTGTCAATAGAAACCGTTCTCTAAACAAAATCCTGTTTTTCAGCTATTGATTTGTTCAGAAATCATTTTGCACTATGTTAATTATAGAAAGTTTGGTAGAAAGAGAACTAATTTTTATTTTATATTACATAAATCTACAACAAACATAACCTTCAAAGAAGTTAGCTTTTTATATTTATCAATTAGAAAATCTTAATAAATATTTTAATGTGGCAAACAAGTTACCTAGTAGTTAGAATCTGTTGGAGCCTTAAGTTGACCATTGCAGACAGTTTTCTTGCATTTTGTTTTTCAACATTTTATATTTTTAGTTGTTTTATATTTGCAGAAGTAATTGTGCTAAAGATATAATTTTTGTATATACTTTAATTCTCACCCAAACATTATTAACTTCATTTTAAAAAATACATTAAAAAGCTGAACATATCTGTTTATCTGTATATTAGCTGTGATCTATTTTTATATTCTATCTCTCTACCTATCCTGATGGTTTAGAGAGAGGTATACAAACATGCATGCATTTTACCTTTCACACAATTTCACATTTATGAGAACCATGGGAACTGTTCTCTTCAGTCATATCCGAGTTCATCTCATGAATGAGTATAAAACGTCAATCCCAGCACTTGGGAGGCAGAGGCAGGTGGATGTCTGTGAGTTCAAGGCCAGCCTGGTCTACATAGTGAGTTCCAGGACAGCTGGGGCTACAGAGAGACCCTGTCTCAAAAAGACAAAAAAAAATTTTTACTTTTAAATGAAGCCAGTTACAGCATTTCATTTGCAGATGATTCCAAACAATGAAGTTTCCCCTGTCACATAATATTCACCCTAAAAGATGCCAATTGGTACCCCTTGTTAGTCTCTATAACTAGATATGAAAATCTCTGTAGAAATTCTCTGTGAATGTT
>NW_008343959.1:2340695-2346935 GCF_000622305.1 Nannospalax galili
TATATATATATATATACTTATTTCCATCAATTTGTCAGAGATATCTTTTGCAAGTGCACATAGTTTCTTCTCTATGTCATGTCAACTCATATCCAGAGGCTTTGGTTATATATGTCAAAAGGACACAATATTTATTATAATGTCAGTGATTCTACTTAAAAATAAGATTTATAGATAAGCAGCATGATACTACCGAGTTTCACAGTCTTAATATGAAACACTTAGCAATATCAAGTCAGGAAGAAAAATAACAAGCCTCTTCAGGTCACACTTTATATTTTTCACCTCTCTTCATTATTCATAACTGTAATTATTGCTCTCACATCTCTTGAAACATGCTTTCTTTTCCTTCTGTTTAAAATTTGTGTGTGTGTGTGTGTGTGTGTGTGTGTGTGTGTGTGTGTATGTTTGTCTTTTTGAGACAGGGCCTCGTTGTAGCTCCAGCTGGCCTGGAACTCACTATGTAGACCAGGCTGGACTACATCTCACAGAGATCCCCCTGCTTCTGACTCCATGGTGCTAAGATTAAAGGCATGTGCCACCATGTTGAACATTCCTTGTAAGTAATTTGACATACTTTCTTCTTTATCATTTATTATTTTGGCATAGCTTTCATTGTTTTGTTGTTTATATTTTGCTTCTCGGGTTCATTTTCCCCTTTTCCCTTTTTCTTCTACACTTATTAGAGAACCTGAAATATACATATGTTTTCCTTTGTTCTTTTCCTCCTATGCAATTCTCATAGATAAAACTACAAAATATAATACTGTTAAAACGACCGTTCTGGTCAATTTTAGCTGCTTATCATCTTTTGGAAAATAGTTTCACAAGCAAAAATAACATTTTAATTTGGACCAGAAATGTCTCCTAGAAAGACTTCTGTGTTAGAGGTTTGTTACCTAGCTAGCAGATTGAAAGATTATTGGATAGGGGGTGGTTCTTTGACCAACTCAGTTGATTAAACCATTGTTTGATTCATACTTCCTTGGTATTATATCTAACTAGGTGTTAGAAACCAGGAAGTCAGACCTGGTTGAAGGAAGTCGGTCACTAGGAGGTTACTTTGAAAATAAGCCCTCAAACACTTACATTGTTTATACTACATATTTCAGACTAAGTTAAAGACCACCAAATTGAGCTAACCAAGGATGAACTGAAATTTTGAAACCATAAACATAAATCATTACACCTACTATGTTGAACAAAATGAGTTATTTGTCAAACAACAAAATACTAACTAGAAAATAAAACTTAAACCAAAAGTAGGGGCCTTGTTGTGACATCAGATGATATGTAACAAAAGCCTTTTGAACTGTGAGGATGTGGAACAAGGTAGGAAAATAAGGATAGAGAAAGGGTGGAATGCTGCAAAGAGAGCTTAATGTGGAATTCTGATAGAGGCACAGAAATGAATTACAACAGGAATGAAGACAGTTCTGCGCTCATGAGGCTTTGGATGGGAACAAGGGCTCAACTGTGAACTTAGAGTATTTCTCATTATTGTGGTAAGGAATTTGTCTACAGTTTGTCCATGGCCTGTGACCTTCTTGGAAGTTGTGCTTAAAAGTGAAGAATTAAATATTATCCAAGAGGAAATTTAAATTAGTAGCCAAGGATATGTTGTGGAATTGGTATTGCTGGCTATTTTTACCCAGGTTTATAGTAAGGACTGGGATCAAAATGAAGAACAGAAAAATTGAAAATTTTCAGTTTGGTCATGTTTTATTTCAAGTTATGGGCAAGGATATGGCTATTAAAGAAATCAGTGCCATTTTTGAAAAGCCGTTTGCTTTGTATTTAGAGACTATGAAAACCTCAGAGAGGCTATCTAAGGATACACATCCTTAGACCACCTCCATCCCAGGCTGAACTTTTCTAAAGTGAAAACTTACATGAACTAACCCTTGAGAGCACTAGCAAGACATCCCACTCACATAAAGCTAACCAGGAAATTTCTTGCCCATTACTCATCTTACAAGATTTATTTGCCATGATATTCAAAGGCTACAGTAGCCATGTGCCGATGTGGTCTTACAGCTATCACAATGAAAGCAGAGCTTAGTCCACATGATGTTGCAATTTCAGACATGAATAAAACAAAGTACTGTCTTCCAAAGGAATTTTTGGAAGACAGGCAGTATAAACTGTTGTCAGATATCCTGCATGCAGGCCCTGAGAGGATGGTATGTGGAACTGTTGGAGTGAAGCGTCTACTTCTATGGAGACCTTGGGCAAGAAGGAGACAATAAGAAGCCAGAGCATCTGCTATGGAAAGCAATCAACAGTGAACAAATGCAGATAGTGGGAGGCCAGGTGGGCCTCAACTAGTGAGAACACAGAGGTGGGACTTCCAAAATCCTTTAGAATTTGTAACTCTAACACAATGTCCAGATACCAAAGATGAGCTGTTAGCTCTATTATGCTTGGTCTTGCTACATTTTTTTTCTTTTTGGAATTTGAGCATCTCATCTTTATCATTGTAGTTTTTGAATATTTTATATATTATTTTTATTTTATGTGTATGAATGTATTGCCTGCATGCATGTAAATGCACTTGTTGTCATACACGGTCTGTGGAGGTAAGAAGAGGACATCAGATCCCTTGGAACTGCAGTTACACAAAGTTGTTAACCACCATGTAGGTGTTGGGAATCAAACCTGGGTCCTCTGCAAGAGCAACCAGTGTTCTTAACCTCTGACCTATCTTTCTAGCCCTCAATGTAATGTTTTAATTTTACAGGCAACCATAGATAGGAATTTACCTTGATTCTCAAGAGGAATTGTTATACTTGTACTTTGGAGAAATACTGTTACAGTTCAGATTTGGGGGACTCATATATTTTAAATATTTTATTATTTTTATTTTATGTGTGTGACTCCAGTTTCAGGGGAATCTGAAGCCCTCTTCTGACCTCCACTGCATTGCATGACATGGGTACACTCACATATATGCAGGGACTCATATATTTTAACAAAATGATTATTGCATTATGGATCACTGAACATTTGGGAGGGCGCAGAAAAATATTATGGTTGAGATATGACATTTTTCCCTATAACACACAAAGTATCATGTGTTGAAGTGTTGACATCCAGCTATTGGACACAAAGATGAAGAGGTGATCAGATCATTAGGGTACTGACCTAATCAGAAAATTAACCTACTGGCATATTTATAATTTGATGGCCATATTGAAAGTTGGTAGAAACTACAAGGTAGAGCCTAGCTGGAGGGAGAACATATCTGGGAGTCTGCATTCAGAGGGTCCATATTTCCTGATTGTCCGTTCCTTTCTTGTTCTTCTCCTTGTCTCAAGTGAAGCACACTTCATTTCTCCAAGATACATGATTTCCATCATAATATTCGGCCTCATCACAGGTCCACCACAGTGGAGGCAGCTGGATGTTGAATTAAACCTCTGAAACTGTGACACAAAATAAAATTTTTGTTGTTACAACATGTTTGTCCTTAGCTATACGTTACAGAGAAAGAACACTAGCACAGCAAGTGGGCATTTCCTACATTTCAAGCAAATTATTTCATTTATTGAATGTGATTTATAAGGGAATAGAGTCAGTAGCATTCACATTAATTTGTCATTACTAAATTATGCCAGGCAAAACAGAAACTCAAATATGTTTATCCAGCTCTTCAATCTGCATAACTAGGGGTCATTGTGACCCCTTCTCTCACATATATAATATATTCATCAAGAAGCCTTGTCTTTTCTAATCTCCTAGTTAATCTAACTATTCCCTTCATTATTGATAATTCATTTTCACATTGCTGCACACTTAGCATTAAGCACTGAGGATTACTACAATGGCCTTCTATCTACATGTGCTATTTATCAGTTGACTCTGTACAAAATCCTATTCCCTCAGCCTCCATAATTGACATTTCTATAACACTAATGCATTAAAAGTGTAGATGTTAGGATTAGACTGAATTTTCATTTTATATATTTTTTCAGGAAAGATTCTAGTATTCCTTGGGATACAGATTATATCTTATGACCTTCTTAAACATTAAGATTTCTGAAGAAATTAGTGAGTATGTTTTAAGAATTAGAACATGTTTCTGCAGTTAACAGTTTATTGTTAGTTTTTCTGTACCAATTAACAGTGTCCTGAATTATTTCACTGAGAATGTGGGGCCTCACAGAAACCCCTCCCCACTTATGAAGTATGATGTGAAAACAGGACAGGTGTTTATGTCATTTAAAGCCACTGAGATATCAGGATTGTTTTTCACCACACCATAGTTTGAATAGTGCAACATTTGGCCACTAACCTATTACTTTCTCTTACTCCCCTCCCAATCATGCTGACTTGCTTATTCTTCCCAGTGAGCCTGAGACTCCCTCTTACTTTCATGTCTTCTCTCTGTCTCCTCTCTCTGTCTCCCTCTGTCTCTGTCTCTCTTTCTGTCTCTCTCTCTCCTCCGTGTGTATGTGTGTGTGTGTGTGTGTGTGTGTGTTGTGTGTCCTGTGTAACACTTATCATGATTGAGGAATTACCATCTTGTGAATCTTTCTAACTCGGGGGCTGTATCTCAGTATATTGCTGAGTATTCTTCAGAGAACTAGGCCAGCAGATAGATACAGCACTGCCATATAATCAGAATGTATTGTCCTGAGATGAGCTCCATTACTCCACCTCACTGGTTTCCTCCATGATGCTATCAGAAGCAAAACAATGGTCACACCTGATGACAAATAATAGCTTTTAAAATAGAATAAATGTTCCTTCAAGTTATTTTCCTTAGGTGTTTGTCAAACAAATGTATGGTTTTATTTTTTGAAATTGGTTCAAAATTCTGCAAGCCCAGAATGTGAGAGTATAGCAGCTACTTGGGAATTTCAGAAATCGTTGTTGATTCTTTTGTGTCTCCTGAAACAATTTCATGCTCTTCTACTAAAGCCTCTATATTTGTTACTTGTCTTACTCTGGCAGCAAAATATCTGAAAACAGACATTTAAAAGGAAGACTATTTTGGCTCAGTTTGAAGGTATCTCCAGGAAAGACATGGCTACAGGAACTGGTCAAATTGCATTTGCTGCTAGGACCCATAGAGAGTGTGTAGTTTTCAGTTTACTTTACTTATTTTTTCAGTCCTGAGTCCCAGTCCATTGATGACGCCACACCTATACAAGACAGATCATTACTGCTCAACCAAAGCTTTCTCGAAACACCCTTCTAGACACCCAGAGATGTGTTTCCATGGTGATTCTAAATCTAATCAAGTCGATAGTAAGTTACCAATCACTGCTTCTCACTGATTGGTTGAATGAAATCAATCGGTATTCTGGAAGACAATCTGGTTTACTATCTACTCATTTAAATGTTAAAGTCACAAAAAATGTGTTCTCTGAAAGAACGAGAACAATATTAGAGTACATTTTAGTACCGCCAACACCGAACACAACTCCTTTTAAAAAGTATGAAAGATGTTTATTTTGAACCAAATGTGGGAGTTCATGATCCAAGAACATGGAATGAGATTTCCTTGAATAACATTTTCCAACGTGGAGGAGGTTACATGAGCTCTCTGACCAAAAGATCTGGATCAATGTATTTATTAAACACACTGGTATAGCTGTTAGGTATATAAGCTAAATCAAACAAAAAAAAATCTCAACTATGGGGTTCAGATTACATTCAAAGACATTTGTAAGTTTTAGTTTAGTGGAAACTAGTGGTCTTCTAAGCCATTACATTCTAAATATTTTATGTGTAATCATAAAGATGTTAATTCAGACACAGAGATTGTTGATAAATGACTATTAAGGGAACTCAAAAAAGTCTAAGATAATTTGGGCTTTTGATACGCAATTTTCAAAGTCTCCACAGTCACAAAGCCCTCATCAGTCAATCAGTCTGCAGAATTTCAACACAGATGTTACATTTTCAGGGAATTTCAGGTCACAGTACATGGCTTCCAAATAAAGTAGTTGAGATCTAATTTTAACTATCCCAAGTCCATCACTTGTCAAAGTACATACATATGTGAATATATATGTCTATATATTTCCTCTTTCTATTATCCCATCATAACATGCTTAATCTTCAGAAAAGAATATAACAATATCATAATTTTATCTAACATGATTCAATTGTCCTGAAAATGCACTTTTTCATGATATTGGATATGAAGTTCATGGGTCATGATTCAGTTTCACCTAGATATTTGGCAGGTCAATACTAAGATATACTTAACAACTTATCATGTAATTTAAA
>NW_008343959.1:2346988-2387382 GCF_000622305.1 Nannospalax galili
TATATATATTCATTAAAAAATAAAATATATTTATGGGAATCACTGTGCTGGGTTTCTATAACACAGATCATATCACTTTTACAGCAACTTTCTATCCCTACTCAATCTGCATCCCCTTTGTATTCAGAAAGCATCTCATCTGGTGTAGTTCTTTATGGTGGCTTTACTGATCCCTCATTCTGGAAAGGTAAGCCATTTTAAATTCCTACTGATCTGAGTTATTTTTATTTATTTATTTAATTTTTGTTGCATTTTTATTTGAATTTTGCGATTTTCACACAATGTAATTTGATAGCATTTAGATCAACTCCTTTCTCCACACCCACCCAATTTGATTAACTTTTTAAATGTATATGACATGGTCTATAACGTCTGATCTATGTCTCCCAATATTCTTCAGAGTGGATTCATTTCCTGGGCTTACCAAGAGCCCCAACCCTGCAAGACACTGTCTTTCCCCCTACCAGCAGTCATCAGTTGTCAAAAGTTCCCTCAGGTGGGTTGAGATTTTTTAATCACATTCCCATGTCTATGATGGAATTTTTCTTGATATGAGAGTGCATGGGATTTAAGTTTGCTGCCGTCATTGGTGTGAGTTTATATGACTAACTGACTAGCTGTCGGGAAGACTGTTTCCTTGTGGTCATCGATCCCTTCTGGCTCTTATGAGCCTTCTGCCTTCTCTTTGGGAATGGTCCTTGAGCATTGGGAGACAGAGGTTTGCAGACTCATATACTCATGGCTGAAAAGGTCATAGATGCTAAAGAAAAACCCACTTCCCCCACATCCTTAGACCAATGTAATTAATTTATTTGAAACTATTTTATGTGCATGAGTGTTATGCCTGTATGTATGTAAGTACACCGTGTCATGCAGTGTCCACGGAGGCCAGAAGAAGGCATGAGATACCCTAGAACTGGAGTTACAGACAGTTGTAAGCATCCATGTTGTAAGGTGCTAGGATTTGAACCCCGGTTTAAGTTAAGAACCAGTGCTCTTAACTGCTAAATCATTTCTCCAGCCCCTCTTTATTCTAAATCTGCATTCTCATATTTACAGACAACTGTGTCTTTAACATAAGACTATTTTAAATTTATTTTTATTTTATGTGTGTGTGTTTTTTTTTTAATTCAAATATTGAAGTACTGCCAGGAGCAGTGGTGCATGCCTTTAATCCCAGCACTCAGAAGGTAAATCTGTGAGATCTGCAAGATCTGTGAGATCAAGAGCAGACTGGTCTACATATCAAGCTCCAGGTAGCTGGGGCTATAGAGAGACCATGTCTTAAAAAAAAAAAGGGTCAAAATACATTTTTGATGCATCATTGTATCTTTAACTCAGTCTTTACATTATATATTAGTTATTACTTTCATTTTTTAAATTGTGCTAAAAACAAAAATGGTTTTAATACCTTAGTCACCTATAAAATTTTTCCCTTATGTCTTAATCTAGCAGAATTAGTAATTATCCAGAGAAATTAGCTTGATGTTATTCAAAAGAGCATCATTGCATTCTGAAAGCTTAAAAGACTGATTTTTCTTTTTTAAAAAACAGGCTGCTAATCTATATGGAGTTTAAATAATGCCTGTTAGGAGTTCCAAAATGCTCATCACAGTAGCTGCATCCAATTGTCGTATACCATTGTTTGTATTTCATTTTGAAAATAAATCTCAATTGGGCTTTTATGAAATAGCATGAATCCTTTTCTCTAAAAGAATACAACTGTGAGTAGTTTCTATTAAACCACTACAATGTGAATTTTATTCTAGAGAACTGCTGTCTCTCCTTTAGATTGTTGGTTTTAGTAACTTCTCCTAATGAATGATCCATTAGGCATTTCGTGAGGTGTGAAGGCTCTTCTCCTTCACTTTATCCCTTTGCATTTGCCTACATGTCCCCTTTTGCTCTCTCTGTCTTCCTCTCATAGGTGTTTTGAATGAAAGTTTAAGTATAACTTATCGGGTGTCTGGCTGAAAAAGCCCATTCAAATCATAAACCAATACATAAAATGCAACCATATCTGGTCCTATAATGTAGGACCTGATAACAATCCAACACAATGTTCATCGTATGTTAGTGATAGTTCTCATTGATTCCTTTACTGAGCAAATAATTTCTGAGCTCATACTATCTAAGGTGCAGTTCTTGCCAAAGTACTTCACATAGTTGTGTCCTGGTAGAATGAAGCAAAAAAAATGCTAACGTACTATTAAACCAGAGCATGATGATTGCTGTTAAGTTGTAGGACTCTTTTTTTACCAAGTGCCTGTTGGTCATGTGACCTTGAAAGGCTGTGAACCTCTGAAAGTCTAACTTCTGTCAAGCCAGGCTTTCAGCTTCTCCTGAGAATTTAAGAATGGAGCTCTAGGAAGAGTCCACACTGCTATGTGTGTTGACAAGAGATTACTAACATTGCTGTGCAGTGTGCTTAGCAGAAGTAATTGCATCATAGCAGTTGTACAGCACAGTGGGTAAGATAACAAGCTCAGAAGTCAGGTAGATTCAAGGCATAATTGTCATTCTGCCATTTATCAGTAGGGTGAATGTCAGCCACTTAAGCTCTCTAAGCACCAGTTTCTTTATGTTTAATGTGAGTTTGAGCATCATAATAATTCTGTAGACTTATTGGAAGGACTAATATTTATAAAATGCTTAGCACTGTTCCTGTACACAGTGGATTCTCATTTAATATCTCTATCATAATTCCCAGCTTCAACTGTTATAGGTAAAATAGGATTTAGGATTTCTTCCCTAAGGTAGTTGATTTTCTAAAATTGAGAAATGAAATATATATATATACATTATCAGGTATGTAACAGTGTTTTGGAATATGTATGCATTGTGGAAGGGCTGATGCAAAGAACATAATGTGCATTACTTTACACATTTTTGTTGTTTTTCTTGTGTTTAAAGTGTGTGGGAATGTGTGAAAACATTTGAAGTCTCTTAAATTGATGGATGCCTGTGATAGCAGCATTAAGGCTAAGGCAGGAAGGAATGGTACTGAGTCTACACAAAACCAAAGGTTTCTTACTATAACTTCCGAATCATAATAAAATTCAAATAATTCTTTTAAACAAAATAATCAGCACAATTAAACCCAGTACTTCAGAATCAACAACTACTTTGAAGTCACCATGACACATAAAAAATATTTAAGACTCAAATGCAGAACTTCAGTTGGTTTGAAATCTAATTAAGTTTCTAACATGCTCAAATGGAATTACAAAAGGAAGAATTGTGGTTCTTCAGAAATATAGTCCACAGGAATCACCAGCCCTGGACAGCTCTTGTGAGTATTCAGAATTTTGAGATAATTAAGGAATCCAGTCATTCTTAGACAGTCTTCTGTTGTCCTTTCATATTAATCAGAGTTTTGTAGATGAATGGGATCACACCAGCAGCAGCAACTGTATCCTTGATGAGAAAATACATTTCTTTATCTTCATGAATGGAGAATTGTATGTTACATTATGCTTTACCTGGGGCAATATGCTTTACCAGATGCATTTCCTGCCAAACTAAGTGCTTGGGCCATGAGGTACTCCAGGATGGCTGTGCTGTACACAAGGGCTGTCTCACCCTTAGTAATCACCATCCTTCTTTCTGCTTCTAGTAGGTAAATTTTTATAATCCATATATAATTGAAACCCTGTGATTTTTTTTTACTTTTATACACCTGACTTGCTTCATGTGCCATAAAATTCTCCATGTTTATCGTTGTTGGCACAATTTTTTCATTGAATAGATTCTAATTAGTTATATAAACCACATTATGCTTATTCAACTATGCATTAGCATACACCTAGGTGATTCTTTAATTTATTCATAGGAATAGTGCTCCAATGAACATGAATGTACGTGCAGACATCTCTTTAGAATACACACTTTCAGTTCCCTAAGATAGATGTATATCTATATCTATCTATTTCTATTTCTGTATCTATATCTATATCTATAGACACATTCTCCAGTGGAATAATTATTGGTTCAGTTGGTAGCTTGGAGTCTAGATTCTTTTATTTGATCTCTTACTCTTTTCCGTCCCTGCTAGAACTGCTCTGGAAGTCACTTTCCCAAAGACTAGTTCCCATAATATCAGAAAATATTATACAAAATGCCAAGAAAGAAAAACAATCAGTAATCTCATTTAGCTGTAAAGTCTATGAATTAAAACAATGACCAACCCAGAAAATAATCTCTACTAGTGTGGTTGTGACACTTTTGCCTTGAGGTAATTAAGAACTGTCTAATTTGACTTAAGGTCTGCTTTGTGGGAGGTCCTTATAAACATAGGCAAATACACATGGCTGTAGAGGTCATGGATCCTAAAGCAAAAACCACTTATGTCACATCATTAGACCAATGTAATTTCTTACTTTATTCTAAATATGTATCCTTATATTTATAAATAAATGCACCTCTCACCACTAATCAAAGAAGCTTTCTTTTGCAGTAGATGGATAAAATTACAAGTTTGGCAATCAGTCAATCACAGAATAGCTGTTTATGAATGCCCAGCACTAAGTGACACCTCTATAGTGCACCTTTACAACTAAGTCTTGGGGACCATAGCAGAGCAGGGGCAGAATGAATATTAATGCAACTTTCAAATTTCAACAGGGATGCTTCCTTATTCAACAGATAGAGATTAACCAAGAAAACCACAAATTGCCAAAGTGCAGAGACTATGAAACAGCAGAGATCTTACCCCTGAATAGAATAACCATATCAAACCTCTGCCACTCAAGGATCAAGGACCAGTGCAGAAGAGGCTGTGGAAAGATTGCAAAAACCAGAGGTAGTAGACAACCACAAGGATAAAGAGTTTTTGAGACAGATGGGAAGTTACTCCAGTAATGTTAACAGTAGTGGTGACAGCATGCACAAGATCCATGCATACTCCATCCAGACAAAATCCTAGTATCGAAATGGGGAAGTGGGTAAGAAGACCTCACCTTACCTGAGGATCTATTAGCAAAAAAAACAGTATCTGCTGGGGAGGAGAGTCTGTTTTCTCTGAGGATGTGACAGTACAGATTAACTAGGCTCCAATGGATGGATGTACATCCAAAGGCATTTTGGGAAACAAACTTGTCTCTATACGCCTTAATACATATTACAGAGCACATAAAATCAAGTGAGTTGGCTAACAGGGGTTTAAATATGATCAAAATGTAGAGTATGAAATTTAAAATATTTCATTAAAAACTTTAAGACCAAAAACGGCAAAAGATAACTATTTTGACCTAGTTACACCACTCCTTGGCATATACCCAAATGTCTCATCCTATTTCAGAGACACTTGTACATCCATGTTTGTTGCTGCTCTTTTCACAATAGCTAAGAGATGGAAGCAACCTAAGTGTCTCTCAACTGATGAGTGGAAAATAAAAATGTGCTACATTTATAATGGACTTCTATTCAGCTGTAAAGAAAAATTGAAATCATGAAATTTTCAGATAAATGGGTGGAACTAGAAACTGTTATACTAAGTGAAGTAACACAGACTGAGAAAAATAATATATGTTCTCCCTCATATGTGGATCCTAGCACCAAATCCTTACATGTATGTATCCAGATGTAACTATAGGAACCAGTATAATGAAAAGAACCAGAGAGATAAAGAATTTCATTTTATTTAAATTGAAGTCTGAGAACAAACGAGAATAAGGCACGAAAAGAAAGATCTTTGCTTCTCATGGGAGCCTTCTTTTCTGCTTCATTTGATTAATATTAAAGAATGCTACTGGCAATTAGCTTCTCTCTTCAGTGCAAACCATACTTGCGGTACTAGGTCAAGCCCATTTTTATTTGGTCAGAAAAACACAAAGGACTGATGTCAGACTGAGGATTCAAACTAGCAACATAGAGTCTCAAAACCTTAGTTAATATAAGTGATTATTAATTATCAAATAAAAACACCCAAACACTTAATTTTCAATTAGAAAGCTAGTTAATTCATCCTTTAGTCCTAGCACTCGGGAGGCAGAGGCAAACAAATCTCTGTGAATTCAAGGTCAGCCTGGTCTACACAGTGAGTTCAAGGACAGCTGGGACTACAGGGAGACCCTGTCTGAAAAGACCAAAAAATAATAAATAAGTATAAATAAATAAAATAAAATTATAAATTTTAAAATTTTGAGAAGGTTTTCATGGCCTACTAAGTAAGATAAGGGACTGGATTAAGAAAGTTATTTGAACAGAAGCTAAGATCGAGAATTCAGGTAGTAAGAGTTACATTGCAAATGACCAAATGTAGATACTAGCTATATTAGAAAAACAAAGCTGCAGTTGATTGCCGACAGTTTGAGTGTTTCAGAAACAGATTATTACAAAATAAAATAGCCTGGTACTTTATAATAAAACATACTTTTCAGTTCTTTAAAACAGATTTGTTAATAATTATTTAGTAATTAGATAGATGAAAAGATGAATTATAGATAATAGGTAGATGATAGATAATAGATAGAGAGAGAGATGATAGATAGATATAGGTAGATAGATAGATAGATAGATAGATGGATGATAGATAGATGATAAATAGAAAGACGATAGATGATAGATAGATAGATGATAGATAGCATATTCCTACTAGATTCAATAGAGAGTACAGAGAAATGTTTGTTGTATTTAAAAGAATGAAAAGGAGAAAATCTGTCTACTGTCACTGACTCTGATGTTTCATCCAGCTATGACTTTGTTGCTAACAAAAATGAAAAATAAATGTAGCCCTTGCATTGTCTGCACTCAGTAATATGGTTGGTTTTGTATATTCCCTTGGCTTGGAATTTTATTTAAACATTTGATCAAATATTAGTCCAAATGTTTCTGTATTACATGTTTTAGGTAAAATGAACATTCAAATTTATGGAGTATACCCCTTTTATTTGAAGATTCCCCTCCCCTATTTTTTTTTTTTTTAATGGCTGTGGTTACTAAGGGATTGAGTGGGTAATGCAAGCTCTCTACCACTAAGACTATTTCCAGCCCTGTGAACAGAATCTGTTCATAATTGAAATACAGTTCTTTCCTGGCCCTCCAGCCTTTGATCCTGTTTTGAAAATTTGTACTTTTTAGATTGCACAGTTCTGTGTGCTGAATTTTAATATTTTGTTTCTCTAAACATCTATGACTAATAAAGATTTTAATACCAATAATTTTTCTCAAGGAACAGAATCGTAAACATGAGTTTTCTAAGTGGTTCTGAGTTTTTATTGGACTTAAAGAAATTAATTACTTTAGTTCTAATAAAACAATAAACTGATATTGATGAACTATTCTATCAGACGTTCCTGGCCAAACATTTATAAGAGATAGCAGTCTGGGTGTCCAGGTATATGACATCTTGAAAATTTTGTCAAACTAATAAGTAAAACAAAAATAATTATTTGCTCACCATGTTGCCAAATGAAGAAAGAAATGGTAAACTAAGGGAATCACTTTCCCTTATAAGCGTGAATAAATAAATACCTTGAAGGCTTTTGTTTCTGCCCTGAAAGAGACACTTCTATAACTGCAGAGCTGAAGCTGTTGAAAACCAAACTCAAGATCTCATTCCCTGAGTGACTGAGTTACAATACAGTGGAATTTTCAATATTGCAGACAGAGTCCAGCACTAAGATGAAGACATTGATTAGGAACAAATGAAATCATTACAATTATAATGAGAATGTATAGAAGACCCTGATGAAGCTGGAGTATGAGGACCTTAAATTATGTTGTTTTTATGCTGATAAAAACAAGTTTTCTACCCATATATGTGGATTTTGACTCAAAACAGGCTATTAACTTTGCATAACTTTGAATCATGAGGTCTGGTAAATATTTAATGCATTTTAATCTACTTGAATGCATGCAAAATATCAAAAAATAAGAAATAAGTGAAAGTGTAAAGAAAAAGTTAAGAATAACGAAGACAAGAAAAATTTTACATGTCCATAAAAATGATTTTGACAAGAAAATGGTAAAGAAAGGCCGAAGTAATTTTCTTTTAAAATGTTCCATCAAGTACAAAAGGAGCATTTATAGAATCAAAACATTTTAAACACATGAACATATTCAATATAATATCATTATTCTTATAAAGTATCAAGTTTTCAATACCAGTAAATCAGTGAAATTAATATAGTTAGAAACTGAGTTCTATATTGTTATATCAGGGTTTTATGATTAACTCTTTCACTTAATTTGTAAATCACCAGTAACACTGACATTGAGAGAAAGGGAAAAGAATAAGGAGATGGATATTTAGACAAATATGCTCTGTAAGGTGATCTTGAAATCTGTCAGTATTCATCTTGATCAGTTAGGTGAGTGATTGTTTAACTAGACTGCTTCTCTGAACTCACCCGTTGCTTCAGGCATTTTTATATGTCTTTATTGATTGTCAGTGGGATTGTCATTTTGACTAATGAAATTCTTTAAAGGCATTGAGTGATGATGAGCTTCTTCCTTTGGTCTATGGGAAACAGATGTACATCTGGCTTTCAGAGGAGAAACATAAAGAAATTAGATATTTTAATAGCCTAAACGTGGAGTAGGCAAGAAAGAAGAGGAAACAGAAATGATATTGGAAATCGTGTCCCACTGAAAGAAATAAAGCTATTGGTTTCCATTTGAGACAGACTCATTTTCTTCTAAGCTAAATAATGAAAAAAATTTAAAATTATGTGATATATCATTTTCTTAGACAATTCATGCAAGCTTCCATTCAGATAGCTACGGAAGAAAGGGAAAAAAAAGGGGTTTCTATAACTATGTCACTTGACCCACTTTCTATTGGCTTTCTCTCACCCACTGTGCTCCTCATCACTGTATCAGAGTGATGGTGTCACAGGAAAACCTATCAGCCCCTGCACATATTCTTCAGTAACATTCTCCACATGTCCTTACATGAAGAAAAGACCTCTCAAATCTTAAAAATATTTGCATGACCTCAAATTACTTTCTGTGCTTTTACACATTTAAGGCTTTTGGAAAAGTACGTTTTATTTCCTGTTTTTAATTGTCCTTCTTAAAATTCTGGAGATAATAATCTTTTATTTCCTACCTGTAATGTGTCATTTCCTGTTCAGCATTTCTGTCCCTTAAATTTGTGATGGCTAATTTTCATTCTCAACTTGACTGAATTTAGAATCACCCCAGAGACACATGCATTGCTCTGTGAGTGTGCTTCCAGAAAGGTGTAAATGAAGAAGAAAGTCCCAGCCCTGAATCTGGGAAATACCGTTCTGTGGACTGGGACCCCAAACTAAATGACAAAGAGGAATCTAGCGGAGCACCAACCTGGACTTCTCTCTGCTTCCTGACTGTGGGGCTGTAGGTGCATAGTGTCCAGCCACTTTATTCTCTGTCACATCCTGTACCATGCCTGCCCTATCGTGATGGATTGTATGCCAGCAAATGATGAGCCCAAAGAAAACCTCCCTTAAATGTTCTTGTAAGGATTTTGTTACAGTAATGATAAAAAGAACTAATACAAAAGTAAACTTATCTGCCCGTTTGATGAGGGTGAATAAATGCCAATAATTTTTTTTTTTGATTGGTACATCCTGGATATTGTAGGAAGGCATTTTCATTCCCCTTATCACTACAGTTGTATGAAATCCAATTGTTGTCCCCAATGGTATGTAAGATATTACTATATAATGTTACAGTCCTTCTAAGAAAAAGAAAACTTACTTTCCATTCTCCTTGTTCTTTTTTATTCATATTAAAATTTTCTTTTTGTGTGACAGTGCTTGACCCATGTCATTTTTGGCCAGTTAAATATTAAGTAGAAATTATATTGTTCCTTTTCAAAGCTAAACCTTTTCATTTTAAGCTCTGGTTATCATCCTCAAGAGCACATGCCCAGGACTGCGTGGCTGAGGGTGAAACACATGAAGAGGAGGGCAACAATTTGAAACAGGCGACCTCAGAGGCCACAGCCAACGTTTGATTGCTCTAGTCACACACAGGTGCAATTTAATAAATGGTAAGCTTACTATGGTAAGCTCTGCAGTTGTGGAGGCGTTCATTACATAAATAAATATTAGTTTGAAATTTCCTTCCAAATTTCATCTTGAAATTTAATGAACATTACATTTGTAGTAAGGAGTAGATATGCTGAGTTTACAGGTCAGAGGAAAACCACTTTCATGACTGGATTATTCCATTATCTCAGAAATTATGTAGTTATTTCTGGAGTTTGCATCCCACCCCTCTTTCTGTCTCTGTTATGGCACATGGAAAGAAGGTTCTCAACTGATGGAATCCCCAATTTTGGCTTCCTACTCTCCAGAAATGTGAAATGCCTATTGTTTATGCCCTACTAAGTCCATCTATAGTACTTATTATACTAGCTGAAAATGGACTAAGACACAGACTAATACAACCATTCTATGTGTTCCTATTTTTCTTTCATTTAACATTTTCTGTTATAGTCTCAGAGCATACTTAATTACTTATCAATCACTACTCTTGACAACAATTGGGGGCTATATCTGTCACAATTGCTACTATGCCTACTCTGATTTTTATGGCACTAAGCTTAAAATATGTATTAGTTATATCTTCTTAATATAAAGTTTTACTAGACTATTACGGAATGTGTTATTTTATTCATCATCTCACATCCTTCAAACTTTAACATCTGCATCACCTGTTATACCATATATAGTTATATGCATATATAAATGTCATACCCTTTTGTGCAGACATATGTAGACATGGCTATACATTATATTAGAATAAACACTTGTAAAATTTGGTATAGATAAAGAGAAAAAGAAAAATATTTTGAATTAATGATGCAATGTGCCTTTCAGATAAATATGTGGTAATAACAAAACCAGATTATAAGGATCACCGAGATGTGAGTCACTAACTTCCCAACCAGACAGATCATTAATGAAACAGAATTGCGGTTCACGTTCTGCAATGACTTGTCCAGGAAACCAATGAATTTGGAAATCCAACTTGTTATGAGTCAGTCTGCTTTCTTTATTAACAGTCCAGGAAGGCAAATAATAATTACTCAAACAGTTGGGGAGCAAAATTTGACCAATAACTGACAGTTTTCAAAATTTTTGTCCCAATTTACAAACTTAAAACCTACCAGAGAAAGACAAAAAATGAACCCTTAATCAGCCATAGGGCTGACTCACTCCTAATTAGCCCAGCTACCACTTCCTAATGTCAATAGATTCAGCAAGGTTATACCTGAAATCTACCTTTTGTATCCTACAAGCTGTCTCCTGCTGCTGCCTTTCCTGAAGTCTCCACAGGAAAAAAATGCAAGTGACAGTGGCTCATTCCTTTGCTATAGACTCTCTAAGTAAGCTTTAACACTTCTTCATTGGGATATTTTATTTTACTGAATTATCAGTCTGCAATGTCAAGAATCTGTGTGAAATTGCATAGTCCAAATAGGACTGTTAGGCAGAATGGCTTGGAACAGAGAAAAGACAAACAGAACATTTAGATATCAGAGGAGCAAGGCAGACTTGTATTCTCAACTGTGCCCATTTCATGGCTAAAGCAATGGTAAGGTACCGACATGTGAAGAGAGATTGTCTGCTCTATGCAAATGCCATAATAAGCCTTTTGTAATGCATTGCTTCTAGTAATAATAATGCACATGAAAATTTTCCTTGACTAGTACTTCTCTCTTACTGTGATAAGATTTGCAAAGTATGTTCATGGTCAAAACAAATATTACACCGTTTTATAAGAATGGTAGCAATACATAGATTTTAGCTCCTTGAAAGGCTAATTTAATGATTGCTAGATTCCATGCTGACTACAACTACATGCTAATTTGATATGCACATGACATATTTATCACAGGTGATGATTTACTAAAGAGAACACGTGAAGATGGTATTTTTGCAGTAATTGTCCCCAACTATGTGTCGAATCCTAACTTCTCACCTGATGCCACCTTTTATAGACGATCCTTCTTCCTTAGTGTCTCTGTTTACTTCCAAACAGTCGTTCTTCATTAAGCAGCTACTTTTATTTAGGCTTTTATTAATACTTTATATTTGGTTTAATGCTCTTTTCTCCTTCAGAGAGACATAGGTTAGACTAATGTCTACAGAGTCTTAGAGCAGAAGAGTCAGGTGATCTATTCTTTACTGAAGTGACTTCACTTCCCAGCCACCTGTACGCACTCCTCATGAAGAGGAGAAAGCTAGACCCCCTTGCTGACTGAGCATGATCCCGAACCCTTTCCTTGCACGGTGTCACTACAAAGCAGCACAATTGAAAAGTTCAAGATAATTTTTTAAAGTATTCAAACCTCTAAAATATAATTTTAAAGGAAATAGTAATTCTTCTAATAAAAATACCTTAATGCATATCAACTAGCAGCCTGGTCTACATAGCAAGTTACAGGCTATCTGGGGCAACAAGTAGACACAGTCTTTAAAAAATCCCAACCAGCCAAAAGTATATCAACTGGGTAGATAATTTTATTTGCTTAATTAGCTGCTACTTATAGAAAAATTGAAAGTTCTGTTTTAAAGTTGTACACTTTAAAGTATCTTCTACCAATTAACAAAAAATGTAAATTTGAATTTGTTAAACCTGTGGAATTCATAAATAATCCAAAGTTTTAGGAAGAAACTAATAGCTAAATAACTTGTCTTTTATTTCTAGTAATGCTAGAGTGCCAACATTTGTTGGAGAAATCAAATATTCTTTTTGAAATATTTTATTTATTATTTTTATTTTACATGTATGAGTGTATTGCCTACATGTATGTGAGTGCTCCGGAGGTCAGAAGAGGGCTTCGGACTCCCCTGGAACTTGAGTTAAGAATGGTTTGTAGCAACCATGTGGGTGCTGGGAACCGAACCTGGGTCCTCTGCAAGAGCAGTCAGTGCTCTTAACTGCTGAACCATCTCTCCAGCCCCCAAAGCATCTTCTTAATCAATATGACTATAAGCATAATTTTTTTCTCCATTCCACCCAAATTTAAATACATGAAACATTAAAAGTCGAAATAAAACACCATGTGAGCATAGACATGCTATGGTAACTTAGAAAATCATATTAGGTGAGCATTTAAGTTCATTTCTTTACTTTTACTTAATTGTAAAAAGGCAGGCAAAATATACATTTATATAAATATGCATTGATTTTCATTTTAGACTGTCTATCACAAAAGTAGAGTTTCAATTATAAAACACAACATTTTGTGTGTTATGTCAAAAGAGATGCTTCCTCTCTTTCAACTTATGGCTTGTTTAAAGTACTGATCATGCGTGTGCTTTGTCCAGCATCTCCAGAAACCTCCTCTAATGTTCATGGAAAGTCTACAGAAGGCAGTCCTCACAGGTTGGAGACCAAGAGTCTCAATTTGCTTATTTTCTGTGCATTGGAGCCATAAGCACAAATCTAGGATCTAACAGGAGACAGGAACTAAACGTCTTCTTTTGGACAAATAAGGCTCAGCAATATACAAAACTGGAATTAGTCATAAAATGTTGGATCTGATGCATAAAATGACCATAGAATACATAGAAAATTCTGTTTTTGTTTCTTATAGTTTGGATTGTAGATATGAATCAGAAAAATAAAGTCTAAATTTTTCCAGTGACTGAAAGTCAAGAGTTTCAGAGAAACTGCTTAAAAGGAAAATGCTTTTAATATTGGGAATAGTCTGCATTTTGTTTATTATCAAAATCACTTACATTGTAAAGATAGTACATATAGTGGAGATTTTTTTTTTTTACTAGCAAACTTCTTACAGCTTTAATTTTCTGGTAAAATATACTTATTTGTACTGGAATAACCTTTGCCATACTTTTGTTGATTAAAATTCTCTCCCTAAATTTGGCTTTAGAAAGGCATTAGAAATAAGTACTGCCCCATTAATGATGCTTCAGCTGAGTAATTAGTGGGCATTGTGCTGTGCTCATGTCAGATCATCACAAAGAGTTTCTTGGAACACAAGTAAACATTAATCTGGAATAATTTAATCTATTTATACTTAGTTTATATTCTACAATGTTTTTGTACTGCCAGCATTTGGACTAATGGCTACTATCTGCTTCTATTCTGTCCCTAAAATCATAATCAGCTACATTTAAGGCAATATTAAGAACGTAAGGAAAAAGTAATTAGTAAGTTGATACATTAGCAAGCCTCCTGTAATGTAATTACAGCAATTATCTGATGAAGACATACTTAGAGTTCCAAAAATTCCTTTTCATTGCACATATTTTCTTAGTTATTCTTTCCTATTTCATCCTCCGTACCCTCCTACTTCTCTTCTTTCTCCCGCCCCCCACTTTTCTTCCTCTCTGATCGCCTTTCTTCTTCCAAGTTGCAGTAATAACAGCCTACAACATCTAACTAAAAATGAAGATGTTGTTTGATGACATGACTTTATCCTCTCAAAATAGGCTAAACAAGATTTATTGAGAGGAAAGTATTCTATCACAGATATCATCAATATTTTACTCAATCACTTTTCTTTAGTCTTTTTAATTAATTTATTTATTTTTGCTATTTGTTGTCCATGTTTTACTAGTTCTTTTTACATACATCCAATTCTATTTTGTCTTTCATTAGACATCATTTACATGGATCTCGCCAGCCTCCTCAACTCATCAAAGGTATTTCCTTATGTTCCAATAATTTTATAGATACTTTTCATCATTATTATAACCACTTCTTTTTCTGTTACTGATAATATATGCCTTTTTCTTAAAATGTACAGAAAGGTTAAGAAATATCTTTTTTTTATTATTTTATTTTGATTCCCATGTAATACCTGGTAAATGATGTTGTTCAAAACATACATCTCAAAATAAAATGTAAGTTAGTAAACTGAATATTTTACTATGATTTTTCTTAAGGTGTCATTTTAGATATTAAATTGTGTAAAAGTAGCAAAGAACAATTTCCTGCTTCAACTTTTCAGCTTAGTTTCTTATTAACATTATTATTCATAAATATATAGATTGTTTTATTAACAAGTAAAAGAAATCTCAGAATATCAAAAGATTGTATTTATTTCAATGATCACTTCTGAATTTAGAAAAATAATATAACTCGGTGTCTGATATTCAACATTTTAACATTTTGAATTGGTGAGGAGCTGAAGAGGCAGCTGAGCGGCTAAAAGTGCTTCCTGCTCTAGCAGTGGATGCAGCATTCCAGGAGGCTAGCACCTGCACGCAAATCCAGTTCCATGTAATCCGACACCTCAGACCTCTGCAGGCACCTGCATTCATGTGCACACACCTCCACACCCAAGATAAAAATGTGTAGACATAATTAAAAATAAAAAATATAAATTTTTAAAAAAATTTCATTGTTGAGTCATCAAGACTTTCTCATAAACATATGTTTATATTTTCCAAGTGACGCACATAAATCTTCATTCTCTACTTTCCTTGATTTCTGAATGCATTCTTCATTGCCTTCTATTACCTGCCAGTGGGCAATCTTGGCCCCATCATAATAATGAAACAATAAAATGATCGTTAGTTCCTAGGCAAGTCCCAAGTTACAGAGGTATCATAGGTTGTGCTTTTTCTTGTGAGAAAAATTAAAATCTACTTTTATTTTACTGTTGGCATACAGAAACCATAAACTTTTTCTTATATCCCCATTAATTCTTCTGTCTCACTAGCAGTATAAAAATACCTATAAATACAAGTAACTCTTTCTAGGTGGCCTAACTCTTTTCACATGATAGTGTAAAACAGAATCTCTTTCTAGGTGGCCTCTTTTCACATGATGGTGTAAAACAGAATTTGCATTCTCTTCATGAGACATTTGCTGATTCATTCCCTGTAGAACACTAACATATTCTGAGTCCTGTAGACACACACACATTACAAGACAAACATCCCCTTCTCAGTCACTGCCAGCCATCAACTGGCATTCTTCTGATGGGAAGGCTTCTGTTACTGTAGTAAAATTAGTTTCCTTGACGATCATTTTCATTTTATACAGTGGTAATGTAATTTTCTGAGGCTGATAATATAAAGAAGCTCTTAATAATTTGTATTCTTTTTATACTTATTTCTCTCTCTCTTTCTCTCTCTCTCTCTCTCTCTCTCTATTATGTGTGCCACAGGATACTGGTGGAGGTCAGAGGACAACTTGCAGGAGTCAGTTCTCTCCTACCATGTAGATGCTTGTGATAGAACTCAGATCTTAAGGGTTGGAGGCAGGTGCCTTTATTCACTGAGCTATTTATTTTTTATTATTTTCATTTAATTTTGTGAATTTCATGCAATATATTTTGAACATATTTAAATATCCTCCTCTATCTGCACTCCTGTATAGGCCCCCACACTAGATTTCATGTACTCTGTTATATGTAAAGCTTATTGACTCAAATTTCAGTCTTCAAATGTTCTTCGGTGTGGTTCCATCCAATCAAACCTAGTTAACCTATTTAGCATCACACCCTTATAGAATCTCTCTCTCTCTCTCTCTCTCTCTCTCTCTCTCTCTCTCTCTAAAGCATTGTTTGAGACCATGGCTCACCTATCTATCTAGTTATTCATTGCCAATAGCTCCTCAGCTAAGGTTGAGGTTTCTGATCCACTTCCCCACTTCTATGCTGGGATTTTGTCTAGCTAGAGTTTGCTTGTTTTGTGCATTTTGCTACCATTGATGTGAGTTCATGTGAGCAACTGAACAACTGTCTTAAAACTGTTTCTGTGTAGTCATTCACCACCTCTGGCTGTTAAAATCCTTCCACAAGCTCTTCCAAAATGGTCTCTGGGACTTGAGTAATAGAGATTTGATATAGGGCTCTTACCCAGGGACAAGCACCCTCAAGTCTCTTTTTCTTCACCCTTTGTCCAATTGTGTATTTCTTCCATCTCTTGTATGAGGAAGATTTGCTGGTGAATACTGAGAGCTACAGTAATATTTTTTCTGCCCCCTCTTCCACTATGTACCCTGAACCTTAGGTGTAGAGGCTGCAATGTCGTCGTGTCACTTAGGACTGGGCACCTCTGAATTTCAACAGCTGTGGAACTTTGTAATATTTTTAAATTTTTATTTTTTTTTTAATTTTGAGAATCTTATTCATGAATATTTTTTGTGCTATTTCCATCAGTCCTAGTAACCCACCAAGTTTCCTCTCATGTTATCACACCACCCTAATATCCTGTCCTCTTCATTGATTATATTGCTACATAAATATACACACAAATATGCATTTATGTATAAAACTTCCCAAGCATTACTGGTGCTTATGTGTAGTTATGTTTAGAAGTGTCCACTGGAGATTATATAACCTGTTAAGAAGATAGACTATGGAGAAAACTGATTCTACTTTCCTCAGCAACCACTGATTTTCTGCAGCTCTTCTTCTTATGTTGGGACCCCATAATATTTCCCTCATAGACCTTAGCATGCAAACTGATTTTATTTATGCAGATCTCCCTAGACAAACATATTGTGGAGATTTTATTGGTGCAGCTTCCCTATCATGTCTAGAATGCAGAAATAGAATAACGGGAGGTGTATTGACTCCTGGCTCTTACATGCTTTCCACCCCCATTTCCACAATGTTCCCTGAAACTTAAGTATAGAGTTTGTATTCTTGATGTTTCACTTTGAGTCACGTCACATTCACTTATTCCCTGAATTTGCCCAGTTGTGGAACTTTGTAGTATTCTCAAGATGTGAAAAAAGGAGCTTCTTGATGAGTAGTGAGAGGTACACTTATCTGTAACTATTTAGAATACAGTAACTATTTAGAATACAATAAGAAATTACATTGGTCTAAGGATATGACAGAAGTAGACTTTTATCTAGGGTTTATTACATTTATCTAGCAATATGTAAATGACTTTGTTTACAGTATCATACATAAATTCTTTCCCATTAAGCAGGTCTTAATTCCAATTAGGAAGCTAGTGATAAACCACCAACAATAGAGATAGTTGGCCCAATCATTGTTTTGGTTCATAGATTTTATAGCTGAATAGTATCTTTGATTGGTTTTCTCCCTTGGCACCTTGCAAAGTATCTTCTGATACCTATGAGAACTAGTTTTCAAGGAAGAGACTTCCAGTCCGTTTCAGTTTAACTGTTTCAAATCCTGTGTCCAAAGTATGTTGTGGTTTCAGGAATGGGGTCTTAACTTCAAGTTCTGGGAGGCAATGAAGGACTGTGACAAAATCCTGTGTTATTCTGGAAATCTCTTAGACTACTCTGAGCTCACAAGGAGGTATCTCATATCTGTCTCTATTATTTTTTTTTTAATATTTGATTGATTGATTGATTGATTGATTGATTGATTGATTTTGGTCTTTTTGAGACAGGGTCTCCCTGTAGCCCCAGCTGTCCTGGAACTCACTATGTAGACCAGGCTGGCCTTGAACTTATAGAGATTGGAAGGCTTCTGCCTCCCGAATGCTGGGATTAAAGGTGTACACCACCACGCCTGGCCTATTTATTATTTTTTATGTGTATGTGTGTATTCCCTGCATGTAGGTAAGTGCACCATGTTGTGCAAGGCCCATGGAGGACAGAAGAGGCTGTCGGATCCCCTGGAACTGGAGTTACAGACAGTTGTTATCTGCCATGTGGGTGCTGGGATTCAAACCCGGGTATTCTGCAAGAACAGCCAGTGTTCTTAATCACTGAGCCATCTGTCCAGCCCCTCTATTATTCATTTACACAGCCATGATTTATACATATGCACTCAATTTATATTATATTTTTTTCAAGTATTCTTATTAAATACTATATTTCACTTTAGTTTTACACCCGAATTAAGCATTGTTGATCTCCATATGTCCCTCCTCATTTAAAGTAGCCCTCATTTTCCTTGTTTCCCCCTTGATAACTCCTGTTTCTTACTATTGCCCACTCTGAACTTCTCTCTTCCCCTGTTGGTTTCTTTCCATTTCCTGGCTTCTATGGTTACATCAGGGTATGTCTTCATCTCTAAGGGTTTTGAGGTGTGTTCCACAAATGAGAGAACATATGTCACTTACTTCTCTGATTCTAGTACTAGAGTCCATCCACCTTCCTGAAAATTTTATGATTTCACTTTTCTTTCTTTTTTCCATATTTTTTATTTATTATTTTTATTTATATTTGTACAAGTTTATTCCCTGCATGTATGTAAGTGCATCCATGAGGTGCAATACCCACGGAGGTCAGACGAGGACATCAGATCCCTGGAACTGGCATTATGGACAGCTGTTAGCAGGCATGTGGGTGCTGGGAGCGAAGCCTGGGTCCTCTGCAAGAGCAGTCAGGGCTTTTAACAGTTAAACCATGTCTCCCTAGTACGATGATTTAATTTTTCTTTACTGTGGGTAGAGCTTCATATTGTAACTGCTTCACATTTTCATTATTCATTTATCAGTTGAAGAACATTTAGTTTGTTTCCATGTGTTGCCTCATTGTGAAAAAAAGTAGCAACAAACATGGCTGAGCAAGTATCTCTGTGGCAGGATATTGAGTCCTTTTGGTGTATTGCAAGGAGTGGTATAGCTGGATCCTATGGGAGATCTATTTTTAGGTTTTGAAGAGTTCTTCACTGTTTTTTACAGTGTGTTTTTTTTTTTTTTTTTTTTTTTTTTTTTTTTTTTTCCCCCCCAGGGTAAAATTTTTTCCCCCCCCCCCCCCCCCTTCGCTCACACACTTTGGTTTTGTTTTTTTTTTTTTTTTTTTTCTCTTCTCCGTCTAAACTATATGCTTCTTGTATTTGTGTGGGAATGTCTTTCTTCAATTTTGGGAAATTTTCTTCTACAATCCTGTTGAAGATCTGGTCCCTACCATTATCCTGAGATTCTTCTCCTTCCTGTATGCCTATGATTCGTAAGTTTGTTTTTTTTTATGGTGTCTCACAATTCGTGCATATTCCATTCTTGTATTTTCTTAAGTTTTTCATAATCTTTGCTTGAGTCGTCTAATTCATCCACTTTATCTTCCAGTCTTGATATTCTGTTTTCCATTTCATTCATCCTATTGGTGAGGCTTTCTCCTGTCGTTTCTCCCTCCACATCCTTGCCAGATAGCATTTGTGGTTATTTGTTTCCTTGATCTTCGTCATTCTCACTGGAATAAGATGAAATATTAGAGTAGTTTTAATTTGCATTTCCTTAGTTGTTAAAGCTGCTGAACATTTTTAGGCATTTCTTAGCCATATCTATTTCTTCTTTGGAGAATATTTTGTTTAGATATGTACCTCCGTTTTTTAAAAAATCTTTTTGAGATAGGGTCTCCCTGTAGCCCCAGATGGCTTGGAACTCACTATGTAGACCAGACTGGCCTCAAACTCACAGAGATCTGCCTGCCTCTGCCTCCCAAGTGCTGAGACTGAAGGTGTGCACCACCATGCCCAGTCCATGTAGTCCATTTAAAAAAAAAAAACTGTATCCTGTGTTTTCTTGATTTTTTGAGTTATTTATATAATTCTGAAAATTAACCCTGTATCAGTTGTACAGCTGATAAAGATTTTCTGCCACTCTGTGAGCGTCCACTTCTTAATTAGCTGTTTTCTTTGTTGCACAGAGTCTTTTAAATTAATTCGATCCCATTTGTCAACCATTGATCTTAATTCCTAAGTGAATGGAATCCGATATAAAAAGTCTTTTCCTTAATGAAGTAGGAAGGGTTAAATGTGTTTGGGAATAGGATGTTAAGGCAGAGGAGGATGCATGGTGAAGGATATCTAACACTTAAGGTCTTAAGAAAAAGCCAGAGAAATCTACCATACACATGATAAAAAAATATTAAAAGTTGTTAATTTATAGCAAGGCAACATTCCTCTATTAGACACCAAAACTAACAAAATAAAAGCTGAATGCCAGGAATTGACTCCTGATTTTGGAACTGTTGGGTAGGAGTCCCATAGACCCTCAAACAATATTGGCCATCATCCCTGTTCTTGGTTACCCATAGGAACTTCACTGTAAGATCCTATTGCTGAAGACATTACATACGTGAACAGTAGAACACACAAGAACAGCAAACAACTTGGTGTTTATTTCAAAAATCTCATTTCTACTGCCTAGCTTTCAGAGAGATAGACGGTGCTATGAAAGCTATCTGAAAGAAAAATTTAGCATGACCCTTACGCTGAGAGCTACAACAGCTGGCCTGGAAAGATATGCCTTCTGGTACAATAGTGCCATGAATTATATTGCAGTAACCAATTAAATTTCTATTTGGATTTAAGATTCACTTCACAGGGTGAAGCCCATATCTGGCATAGATTACAAGCTTAGGAATCCAGCTAACTAGGTGACTGACCATGGGAGAAAGCCTAATAGAATACTTCTGCTAAATAGATACACTATTAAATTCATTTCTAACAACTTATTGTTACATAAGTAGTTAATGCATCTCTTAACAGTCATCAGAGAACCTTCCTTATGCAGCAGATGGTGATTACAACAGGGAGGTATGGCTGGCCAACATGCAGAGAATAAGAGGCTAAATGTGTTAATTATTTGTAGAAGTTTTCATGTATGTACTATCATGTCATCATAAAATAGGGATATTTGGATCTCTTCCTTTTCACCTATAACCCCTTTAATTTCCTTCTCTTCTCTTACCTCTCTAGGTAGCATTTCAAGTACTATGTTGAAATGGAGTGGAGACAGTGGACAGCATTTTCTGTTTCCTGATTTTAATGGGAATACTTCCAGTTTTTCCCTGTATAGAATGATGTTGGCTATGGATTTGCTGTCTATAGCTTTAATTATGTTGAGGTATGCTCTCTGCAGTCCAATTCCTTCTAGAACTTTTAACATAAGTGCATTTTGGTATTCTCTAAGGCCTTTTCTGCATCTATGGAAATTACCACAGAAATTTTGTCTTTAAGTCCATTTATATGATTTATCATATTTATTCAGCTTTGTATATTGAACCATCCCTGCTTACTTGATTATGGTGGATGAAATTTTTGGTGTGTTATGCAGTTTGCAAATATTTTGGTGAACATATATTGAATCTGTGTTCATTAAGGATATGGGCCTATAGTTTCTGTTTTTGTTGTACCTTTAACTTTTTGGGGTGTTAAGAGTGATATTGGCTTCATAGAAGAGTCTGGGAGTTCTCTCTCTCTTTCTTTTTGAATAATTTAAGAAGTATTGGTTGTAGATCCTTTCTGAATGTCTGGTAGAACTCTGATGTGAATCCATATGAGCCTGTGCTTTTTTATTTAGGAGATTTTTATTACTCTTTCAATTTCCTTATTTGTTTTGTTCTGCTTAAGCTGTTGATCTCTTCTCGATTTAGTTTTGATGGTTTCATTGAATTTAGAAATTCATTCATTGAAGGAGTTTGGAAATTCTCTTGTTGTTTCTGTCTTTTTAAATAATTTAAGCAATATCAGTTGTAGTTATTTAAAAGTCTGGTTAAATTCTGCTGTGAATCTATCCTGGACCTGGCTCTTTTTAGTGAGAAAAATTTGTATTGGCCTTCCAATTTCCTTATTTGTTATAGTCCTAAGTTGCTCATCTCTTCTTGGTTTAATTTTTGTGGTTTGATTGAATCTAGAATTTGATCTGCTTTTTTTTTATTATTTTCTACTTTAAGAGAGTATTGGTTTTTAAAGTAATCCCTTATAATAGTCTGTACTACTTTGTTTGTTGTAATGTTTCCCTTTTCATTTCTGATTTTGTTGATTTGGATTTACTTATTTTTTCTTTTTGTGAGCTAAGAAAGTGCCTTTCTTATTTATGTTTTGAAAGAACTGGCTCTAAGATTCACTTATATTTTGTTTCTATTTTATTGATTGAGGATGGCCAAGGAGTAGGCAGGGTCTAACTATCTCAGTACGATGGCTGTGGAACTGCTTGACCAGCAGTTCCCATCATAGGTCAGAAAGGAGAGATGATAAAGGGATAATGAGCTCCAGTCATCTCACTATTATGCCCAAGAATATGTCCCTTTCTTAGTCCTAGAGGGAAGATGGCAAAAGGTGGGTGGGTTCTTACTAGCCTGTAGTGGTTCCTGTCCTAGATCCAGAGAGGAAAGATGATGAAAGCTCTAAAAGTTTTTATTAACATTGTTAGAAGTCTCCCTTTAATATTTACAACTTACTTTTCCAATAATTAGTCTATGTGTTGTCATGAAAGGCCACTGTGTTGGACAGAGGTCCTGCCTTTGCTTTTAGCTATAGACAAAAGCACTTCCCAGCCATAACCAGAGCAGCCTGTCCATTCAATGGACAGTAGTAAATGCAAAGATTCAAGGCTGCCCAAGATGGAGAAAATAAATGACTGTTGTAAGTCCGACTCTAAACAATTCACTCACAAAATCTCCCCTATGTTCAGGGAACAGTAGAGAGGTGGCAAAGGGAGGAGTATGAAAGAGTCAAAGACAGAGTGAAGGGATAAGAAACATCATTTCCTAAACTCAGTACAACTATTGTCATCAAGGACAGAGGTGACATAAGGTGGGAGGGAGAATAGTCTGTATATAAGGTGTGCACATGGAAAATTCAATAATAATAATAATAATAATAATAATAAAGTTTAAAGATGGTTTATGTGCTATTAAAACCATAATGAAGGAAGAATTGATTGGTCTTTGCAGCTGGCAAAATTTGGCATTGCAAAGTTAGAGAATGGGGTCAATGTCAGGATAGAAAATGAAGCATAGAAAACAATTGGGTGGGAGACATACAATGAGAACCCATTTCTGATAAGGTTGACAAGGTTATGTGATCTTATTTATTAACCCTTTCAATCCTGACAGACATAGTACTGGGATATAAGAAATGTTTGCCAAATGAATTTGAAATTTTTAATGAGTAGAAGTCAGAGGATGCGATTGATACTAAAATATTAGATAACATACATTCTCTTAAAAAATGAAAGTTTTGAAGTTGTCAGTAGATAGCAACAGTCTGTCATTCTGGTAATCCAGCTTAGACAGGCTTTAGTTTTGGATCTAAGATCTCACCCTGAGAAAGTGTGTCTTTGAATGTATTAGGGATGCTAATCTGTGAGTTTGTGAATGATGATCCTTGCCTAATACACTGCTTTACTATTGATGAGTATGAGCATTCTTCTTAGCTGTAATGTTATCAAAGGTAGGCCAAACAACCTTAGTATAGTATTTATCCTATAAAAAAGAGGGAAGATGAAAATGTGACTATGATGTGACAGGCAGGCACATGATGGAAAAACAGTATAGGTGGCCATATGAGGTGAAAGATATTTTAAGAGTTATGAATATTTCACATTAGAATGGAGAAAGCGCACACAAAAAACTAAAAGCAAACTGAATACTAAAACTTCCCAACTGAAACTCAACAAACCTCATAGTAATAGTTACAAATATTATTTACATACATAGTCCATAACCTATTCAATTCTCATGTCAGCTATATGAGGTAAGTTTGATCTCTTAAGTCACTGAGAGGTTAAATTAATTTCCCCAGATCATTCAAGAAATGGCAAAAGCAGGATCCAAATTCATGTCTGCTTGTCCTTAAACCTTAGTGATTTTATTTCTAAGCCCTTTTCCCATCCCACCTGGAGAAGCAAGAACAGAAAATACAATTTCTGAGAAGCAGAAAAAGGATTTACTCTCAGCAAACATCCCCCTGCCTGCCAAGTGATGCTTAAAATCCCCTTAACAGGGTGTTAAAGTCTTTGCTTCCACAGTCTGAGATAAGGTTTAAAATGCAAATAAACTTTAGAGAGATAACATTTGGACATAAATTCATGAAAAAATAAAATAGGGTTTGTGAACAGATTTGTTAAGGGAATAGAGATTATGCACCCTGTGGCATATAAAAGAGAGGGCAAATTGAGGCAAAAGAAGTGGCTGTGGCAGGCTGGATAGATAGACTTCCGGAGTCACTAGTATTCTGAGGTGAGGTTCTGCCCTAGGTTTTATTCTAGTGTATACTAAGATATTTGTGAAAAAGCAGTAAAAACAAGATTAAAAAAAGAATCAGATGGTTCCAGATAAACTTCATAGTTTATAACTCTGAGGAGAATAAGAGCAATAATACTTAGAAGAACGTGAATGTACTTAACTCTTCACTTTTGATTTCCTAAGCTGCTACAAAATCATCAAGCCTCTACCCTTCTCATTCTACCTTTTTAAAGTTCTGCATGCATCTGTGTTCAGAGAGTCATTTCTAGTGTCAATGTTGTCTCTGGGAAAAGATGCAAGTTTAAAGAAGAATGTTTTGCTGCTCCCATAATATAAGAAAATGTGCACAGCTGCTACAGATATGCTCCAAGAGCAACATCTGGAAGAACAGTTTCCCTGGTGATTAAATCATTGCCAGTTAGCAGCAAACACACATTTTTATTTTGCTTTTACTTCTCTACCTTTCAATTCTCTGGTCATGACTTAAAATGTAATATATATAATATATATTTCACAAATTTAAAGGTCTTCTGAAATTTGTAATGTTTAATTAGAAAGTTACATGGTACTAAAGTATTGAGTAGTAGAACTGAAACAATTTTAATGCATACTTATTATGTAAAATAATTGAACACTTAGAAACAAAATAGTGTAGGAAGCAATCAACATTATAAAAATGTCAGTATTTTTATACATGACAAATATTTCTGGTTATTAATAATCAAATAAGTAAATATGAAAGGTAATCTGTGTATTCATAAACTTTGAAATGCTTTGAGATAAATTTGGCAAAAAATCTGTAATTATTTATTTTTTATTTATTTATAGAAAAGATATATAAGGCAATATATCTTGCCTACCAGAATGGAAAAAATGCGACAAATTAAACTATAAAGAAAAACAAAATTTTTAAAAATTCCCAGTTTTCTATAAATCACAAAATTCATTGGGTCACACAGAAACACACACACACACACACACACACACACACACACACACACACACATACATACAAAATCCCCCTGACACCCTCCCCCATACACACACATAGATAAAAGTCATGAAAGCAAAAAACGCACTAGTTGGGAAGAATACAGGTATTACTGTTAGGTAATGGAGACATGAAAGACTTAAGAGGAGAATATGATTAAAATAAATCATACAAGTCCCCTGCTTTTTTGGCCTCTCTCACAGGTGGTCCCAGCCTCACCTCCAACTTATTCTCCACAGGAGGACTAGCTACGCCAGTCCTCTCATCACAGTCCCTGCAAGCCTTTCTAACAGGCTGACTCCTACTCTTTAAACCCAAATCCCAGGACTACCTTTCCAAAGCAGATTAACCACCCACTCTACCATAGATCCCTAAATTATCACCTAAGCATCCCCGGCAACTGCAAATTTCCAGCCTCAGAACCAAGCAGACAGACCTGCTCAGCCAGGACTCTGGTAAATTGGGTCAAGCTCACTCCCTCCCCCATTTCTCTCATCCACTGATACTCTACCCCATTCCTCTTATCACTGTCCCTGCAAGCCTCTCTCACAGGCTGGCTCCTATTTCTTAAACCCAAATCCCAGTACTACCTTCCCAACCAGATTAACCACTCATCTTGCCATAGATCCCTTAGCTATCACCCAGGTGACCCCCCTCACCACCAAATTCCCAGCCTTGGAATCAGGCAGACTGACTTGCTCAGCCAGGACACTGGTAAGTCTGATCAAGCTCACTGTCTCTCTCCCACATTTCTCTCATCCACCTATACTCTGGCCCTTGCTGGCCTCTGTCACAGGCTGGATTCACCTCCATCCCCCAAAATTATATTAAACAAAAGCAGAAAGCAGAGTAGAAATTCCTATTCAATACATAACCAACAAAGAACATCCAATGCCCAGATGGCAACACAAAAACACAAATAATAGGAAAAACCAGGAAAATATGCCCCCAACAAAACCCACCAGTCCTACAGAAAGCAGGATTTTGAGAACCACCTTATAGTAGCACAGGACACAGAACTGAAAAGAACAACCATAGACATGATCAAAGAATTACAAACACAGACACACAACTCAAAGAACTCAAAGAGGAAAGACATAAACTTTTGCAGAAGCTCAAGAATATACAATTATGCAGCTTAAATATAAAAAGCAATTCATTATTTGAAAAGCAAAGTCACTAAAGAGATAGAAATTATGAAGGAAACTGAAATGGAAATGAACACGGGACTGAAAGAGTCAACAAACCAAGTAGAAACAACAGGAGAAAGTCTCACAAGCAGAATGAATGAGATGGAAAACAGAATATCAAGAAGGAGGATAAAGTTGAATATCTGGACTCCTTAAGCAAAGACTATACAAAATTCAAAAAACAAATAAACAAAAAAACCACAGGAATGAAATACTCAAAAGTGGGACAACATGACATGACTAAATCTACATATTATAGGTGTACAAGAATGAGAAGAAAATCAAACCAATAGCATCAAACAGATCTTCAGTAGGCTTATAGAAGAAAATGTCCTTAAATTAAGGAAAGATATACCTATAGAGATTCAAGAAGCACAGAAAACACCATTTAAGTCATGATCAGAATAGAAAGTCCCCAGGACATATCATAGTAAAACCATTAAATGTACAGAACAAAGAGAGGGTACTGAAAGCTGCTATAAAAAAACAAGTTACATATAAAGGAAGACCCATCAGAATAATAGCTGACTTTTCAGTGCAAAATATGAAAGCCAGAAGAGCCTGGAACAAAGTATTCACAGTTCCAAACACCATAGATGCCAACCACAAATTCTTTATCAAGGTTGAAGGGGAACAGAAAATTGTCCATGACACAAATAGACTGAAAAAATTCAGGTTTTACAAACCAGCACTACAGAGAATACTTGAAACAATACAAAGGACTGAAGAAAGAAAGGAGTATACCCAAAATGCTACAAAAAGAAAATAAAGAAAGGAATACCAATGGAAACACAAAAACAGGGCCACAAACACAAAGAAATTAAAATGACACTATACAATCCTCACCTTTCAATATTAACATTAAATATCAATGGCCTCAACTCCCCTGTCAAAAGACACAGGCTGGTACAATGGATCAAAAAAGAAAATGCATTTTTCTATTGTTTTCAAGAATCTCATCTCACCTTCAAGGATAGACACTATCTTAGAGTGAAAGCATGGAAAGAAAAATGTTTGAAGAAAATGACCTTAAGAAGCAAGCACATATTACAATTTTAATATCTGAAAAACTAGACTTCAAATTAAAACTCATCAGAAGAGATAAGGATTACTTCATTGTAATCAAAACAACAATTGACCAAGAAGATATTATAATCATGAACATTTATTCACCAAATTTTGGAGCACCCAATTTCATGAAATCAGTAGTCCTGATTAAAATAGAAATTGGCACGAACTCAGTGATAGGGGGTGACTTTAATATCCTTATTTCTTCAATATAGAGGTTAACTGGACAAGGAATAAACAGAGAGACGTGAATTAAATGAAATACTATAAGAAATGGAACTAAATAGATACAGAAAATTCCACCCAATCACCAAAGAATACACTTTCTTCTCAGAAGCTCATGTAAGTTATTCTAAAATTGACCACATTCTGGGGGTACAAAACAAATCTCAACAAATACAAAAGAATTGATATAATTCCATACCTTCTATCAGACCACAGTGCAATAAAGCTTATAATCAACAGCAAAAGAAGCTCTAGTAAATACACTAACTCATGGAGATTTAACGACACACTCCTAAATCAAGTGTGGATCAAAGAAGAAATTAAGAAAGGAATAAAAGTATTCCTGGAACAAAATGAAAATGAGAACAGAACAAAACAAAACTTCTGGGACACCCTAAAATCAGTCCTAAGAGGTAAGTTTATAGCTCTGAGTACCAACATTTAAAAAAATCTGAAAGAACAGACTTTACAATACAACTCAAGACTCTGGAAAGACTAGAACAAAGCAACCCCAAACCTAGTAGGCAAGAAGAAATAACAAAACTCAGAGAAAAGAGTAATGAAATAGAAACAGAGAAAATGATACAAAAAATTAATGGATCAAAGGGGAAAGATCACAACAGACACCAAAAAAAAAAAAAATCCAAAAATTGTAAAGGAATACTTTAACAATGTATACTCCATTAAATTTGAAAAACTAAAAGAAATGAATAAATTCCTGAAATTATGGCCACCACCAAAGTTAAATCAAGAGGAGGTCAACAGCCTAAACAGACTCATAACAAATATGGAAATTGAAAGAGTAATACAAAACCTCCCAACTAAAAAAATGCCCAGGCCCAGATGGATTCACAGCAGCATTCTACCAGACATTCAAAGAAAATCCAAAACCAATACTGCTTAAATTATTCAAAAAGGTAGAAACAGAGGAAGAGCTCCCAAACACCTTCTATGAAGCCAGTATCACTCTAATACCATAACCAGGTAAAGATAGAACAACAACAAAGTAGACACTTATCTTTAATGAACATAGATGAAAAGGCACTCAACAAAGTACTTGCAAAACACATATAGACACAAATCAAAAAGATCATCCACCATGATCAAGTCAGCTTTATTCCAAAGATGCAGGGATGGTTTAACATTCGTAAGTCAATAAATGTAATGAAACATATAGACAAAAAACACATGGCTATCTCAATAGATGCAGAAAAGGCATTTGACAAAATCCAACATGCATTTATGTCATAAGTCCTAGAGTGAGTTGATTTGGTGGGACCATACCTCAACATAAATAAAGCTGTATACAACAAACCCATAGCCAACATCATCGTAAATGGAGAAAAACTGGAAGCATTCTCATTAAAATCAAGAACCAGACAGGGCTTTCCACTATATCTACTCCTTTTCAATATAGTGCTTGAAACCCTTGCTAGAGCAATAAGACAAGAGAAGGAAATTAAAGTAGTGCCAACTGGAAAAGAAGAGGTCAAGTTATCCCTATCTGTAGATGCTATGATATTATGCATACGAGATCGAAAAATTCCACTAAAAAACTATTAGAAATGATTAATGTTTTCAATAAAAAGGCAGGATACAAAATCAACTTAGAAAAATCAGTAGCTTTTCTATATACCAATAACAAGCAATCATAAATAAGCACTAGAGGAAACCCTCTAATTCTCAATAGCCTCAAAAAATATATAAGATTTAGGAATAAACCTAACCAAAAACATTAAAGATCTCTACAATGAAAAAAGGGAATAGAGGACCTCTCTCTGCTACTTCTTTGCAAGCTCATAGGGTGTCAATAAAATACAGTAAAATTATTTTCATTTGGACTCAAATAGTTCTCAGTCTAGTGCTGGCCCATCACCTATTTCTCACCTCCCCTTTGGGCCCTTGTTTGATTGAGCTGACATGGATCCCACACTTGATGCCACCCACCGCTGCCCCAGGCTCACATGAGCAAGCCTCCAGTGGCCTGGAAGTCTCCACCTCCTTCTGTTCATGTACCAGCCCTGGCTTTTACAATTGTTCTGCCTCTTCTTCCACAGTGGTCCCTGAGTCATTATCAGTAATCATTTTCTATTTAGTGAGCATGTAATAATTTAATTCTACTGCACTAACATTTAGTTCTAGATAATATATTTTAAAAACCAGTGTGATTATAATACCTTATCTAGCAGCAGACATCATGCATCTGTGGTTATTAAAAATTTTGTACCCCTCTTTAAGGATGTTCCTTAGGTATAGGGTTTGCAGAGTCCATATAGCAATTGGGTGGTGTAGGCACCACACAATTCCTGATTTTCTGAATTTTGACAAAGGGGTGGAATTTTATAATAGCCTCCTGTTGCAAAACCAAAAAAAAAAAAAACACAAGCATTTTTTCACAGGTTGTGAGAGTTATAGTTATCTGTGAATATAAGGATAGGTATATAAAATACAGCAAGAAATTATATTGGTTTAGGAAAGAGGTAGTAGAAAGTTGTCATTAGAATGTATTACCTCTCCAGACATAGGTATTTGGCTATGTTTATGATAGGAGGCTCCCTAGTGGGACTTTAATCCAAATAGAGTGCTGTTTGCTACTCCCAAGATAAAAGTGTCACAATTGCACCAATAGAGATATTTTGCTTAGTGGATTATTGCTGTTGTTAATAGGCTTTCTAGCTGGTTAGGACTATTGATTGCTTTTCTTCCTTGTCTTTTATGTAGCACCTTCTGCCCATGAACAGCAATATTGTTGCTCACACAAGACCTGCATAAGGACAACACCAATTAACAAGCTAATGTGGATTAGGAAAATATTGCAGGGTCCCACCTGGAGAGTTACAGGTACTCAATCACATTTAAAGGAGGGAGAATCAGTTTTCTCCTGAGAGTAACTTCCTGATAAATTTCCAGTCCAAAGTGGTCATCCCTAAATCCATGCACAAACTAACATCACTAAATTGATTCAGTAGATTTTGTATATTTGTGTGTGTGTGTGTCTGCATGTGTGTGCATGGGTGTGTGTGTTTACATGTAATAATAATCAAAAAAGAGGTAAAACATTGAGAGAGAGTGTGATAACAGTGTAAAAAATTTGGAAAGAGAAGAGGGAGCGTGAAAATGATGTGAATACAGTGCTCATGTATGAAATTCTCAAAAAAAGGAAAAATTGAAAAATAAAGGCACAGAATAAAAAGTGGCAATCTGAAGACAATGTTATCATCATAATATTGATAGAAAAGATAAAATCCCAAAGATTTTCAAAAGACTGAATTGTATTTATACCATGCAAGAGATAATTGGGAAAAAGGAAAATGTAGAACTTGGGAAGACGACAAGAAACAGAATGACATGGATAAGACGAAGGTGTGGGGAAAAGGGAATCAAGCTGCTGCTGACTTTAAACTGCATCTCCACTGACTAGTTTTCATAGTGTGAAGGTGCTATGCATGCTACTAGAAGAGAAAATTGAGCATGAACTTTAATAAGTCTTGAGTGTTGTGAACTACACCACCACCTCTCCAGGGCAATATACTGACTGGTGCAATAGTGGCATGAGCATATAAGAATAAACAACTAGTTTCTATATTGTATGACATTTGAAAAATAAATTAATTTTAATAAAGAATAAAAGAAAGTAGTGATGAGATAGAACGAAAAGAGATGGGAAAAAAGATAATGAAAGAAAGTACAATAAAGAAATTGGAAAAGGAAACACTGAATATATAGTATATTCAAATCTGAGAAAGCAATTTGGAAGAGTAAAAATGTAATTGCCTTGAAAATTGACAATAAATCATACCATATATGGAAAAAATGTCAAATCAGAGTGGATCATTATGACTATGTCATTTATTCTAAGAATTTTATATTCCTTCAGGAATGTTGTGATCGTTTTTTAATTTGTTTTCATTGAATTTTTGTGTATTTTATGTAGAATATCTCAAAGAATCTTAATCATCTTTGTACCCCTGTCCCCACCGGCACACTCCATAGTGCTCACCCTTGGAACACATATACTCTGTCATGCATATTAAGGCCCAATGTGTCAAGTCACTGTTCCCAGATGTTTCCCTGTGCAAGTCCATCCACTGAGGTCTGGTCAGCCTATCTAGACTCTCTTGTTTTAGGACGATTAGCTCTTCCTCACCTAGCAATAATCAGCTGTCAATGTTTCCTCAGCTAAGATTGGGGTCTGTTGTTCATTTCCCCAGTTCTGTGCTAGGTTTTTGTCTGCCTCAGTTTCCATGGGACATTTGTATGCTGACATAATTGTCATACAATCATATGAGCAGGGTGGGTCCCAGGAGCTTGTAGGAATCTCTTTCCATATGGTCCTGAACCTCCTACTTGGATTTTACAATCTTTCCACCTCTTCTTCCATGATGGTCCCTGAGCCCTGGGTGGGTGAAGTTTAATATAGGCCTCCTGTCCATGCACCAGCACTCTGAAGACTCATAATCTCTGTATGGGGCATTTGTAACCTTTTATGTTCCTGACCTTCTTTTGCATGAGATCTTAAATAATGAGAATTGAGAGATTCATTAGTGTGATCTTCATTACCCCTGTTCTATGTCCCATGCACCTTAGATGTAGAGGTTGCAGTGTAGATGTGTCTCTTAGGCCTGGGAAATTGGTAGACAATATCTTTGTGTAACCAGTTGTGGTACTTGGTAATAGTCTCTGACTGGCACAAAATAAGTTTCTTTGGTGAGTGGACTGAGATATTTGTCTGTAAATATAAGGATACATATTTTACATATAGCAAGAAATTACATTAGTCTAGGAATGTGGCAGTCTTTGGGTTTTTACTAAAATCTGTGACCTCTCCAGACATGTGTCTTTGGTTATGTTTACAGTACCACACTTGAGTGTTCTCCCATTGTCCAATTAGGAGCTGTTGTTTGCCCCCAAGATAGAAGTGCCAGTACTGCATTAATGTCATATGCTGTGCCAGCCATTAATGTGGTTATTTGGTCTTGAAGTTGGACCACAGACTGATGTTTTCCCATGGCACTTACATAGTGCTCTCCAAAACTATGAGATCTAGCCTTCAGGAAAAGTGGTTTCAGGTCAGTTGCAGCTCTATTGTTCCAAATCCTGTGTCAGGAGTATGTTTTGTCTTCAGCAATAGGGACTTGCCTTCAAGTTCTGGGAGTCTATTAAGGGCTATGACAATAGCCTGCATAATTTTGGGAGTCTCTTGGACCAGGCTGGCCAACAGCTTATGGAATGTTTCTCCTGCCTGTCACTGTTTTTTTGTTGGATAATAAAAAAATTAATTGTGCACTAAGGAGACAGAGGCAGATGTATTTCTGTGAGATTAAGGGAAGCCTGGTCTACATAACGAGTTCCAGACAGACTAGAACTAGATAGATCCTGTCCAAAAAATAATTAAAGATGCTTCTTTTATAAAGGTCATTTTTCAGAAGTGCAGCATAAAAAGATGACATATATTGAAAATGGCAATTTTTTTTTTGATGTTACAAATTACAGAAAGAATTTCTCCTTTTCAGTATTGGCAGAGTATATGCCAAGATGACCCTGAATAAAGACAATACTATGTAGGCAAAGATGGATATTTTCAGTGGCTGATGATGAGGCAGACAAACATAAAGAATGCCTTAACAACCTGTGACTCCACTTGGTTTAGGCTGTGTACACAGTCCTCTTCTAGCAAATTACATGCCAACCTAGGAACCCCAATGTATGAAGTAGCATGAATACCTCAACCCAAACAATGCAATAAGATTCTGCTCCTCAACAACCATCAAAATATCCATTTTAGGACAATTTCTACTCAAATATATTCCTAAATATAGGAATACTAAATACAAATATAAATGAATCCATATGCCCAGACAACAACAAAAAACACAACTAATACTAAAAATAAATATAATGTATTACTATACAAGTCGCCAAGTCCTATGACGTGTACTTCAATAACTACCCAGAGAAAACTCATGACACAGAATTTAAAAGAACAATCATAAGCATAATCAAAGTATTCAAGGACTTTAAAGAACATGATGGACTAAAGTATTCCCAGGGCTAAATGATCATAGATTCCAACTCAGAATACTGTCTATCATATTTGAAGGGAAAAGAAAATTCTTCTGTAACAAATAGAATGAAAGAATTCATTTCATAAACCAGATCTCCAGAGAACACTTGAAGCAAAAGAAAGAAGAGAAGGAAGAAGTGACCATACTCAAGAGGTTACAGATAGAAATCAAATGATGGTATAAAGTATGGAAAAACAAAACAGAACTAAAATTCAAAGAGTAAATAAAATGACAGTAACTAATTCACACCATTTAATAATAATTCTAAATATATATGGCCCCAAATCTCCAGTAAAAAGACACAAGCTCGTTGAATGAATTAAGAAAAAAAATTTATTTGCTGTCTAATAAAACCTCATCTTACTGCCAAGTACAGGCAGCACCTCAGGGTGAAAGAATGGAAACATTTTTTTAATGTTCCAGCAAATGTATAAAGAAAAAAGAAGGAGTTGTTATTCAAATATCTGACAAAAAAGACTAAAAGTTAAAATTAATTAGAAGACATAGAGATCAAGGGAACAATCTACCAAAAAGATCACAATCATGAGCATGTATGCACCAAAATCTGGTACAACTAGTTTCATAAGATCTATGTGTACACATTAACAATAACACAACAATAATATAATTCAATAACTGACTTTCTCAAATAGATCAACTGGACAAAGAATAAAAAGATAAACATCTGAATTAAATGAAATCATACAGTCATCTCAGCAGATTGCCAGAGAGTGCCTGTTCCAGCCTCCCTTTGGCATAGGGGCTGAAAACCGAGGGGACTACCCTAGAGTGCCCCAGAGGACTGCCTGAGAGCCATATCCTGCCTCCAGGTGGTGGTGAGCTTTTCCTAACTGCACCTTACCCAACCCCCTAACTGGGATTGCATGAGGCCCCTCCCCAGGCCATGGGGGCAGAACTGGCTTTGGTAGAATAAGGCTGAGATCTTAGCAGACAGCATAAGAGGGCCAATTCTGACTGTCATCTGTGTACTGTGATCTCAGAAGACCGCCAAAAAGTGCCTGTTCCAGCCTTGCCCTGGCAAACAGGCTGAGACCTCAGCAGAATGACCGAGCGTCTCAAAATCATCTCCCCTCCTTAGGGAACTTCCCAAAGTTTTCTCTGAGTTCCCACTAGTAGGGGTCCAAACTTAAGAAGGAAGCCTGAGTGTATCTGACAGAAACTTGACTTGAACTTCTGTGGGTGCTCCTGAGTAGCTGATCTGAAGCCATCAGTCCCCTCCAAAATAAAACCTGAGAGAACCTGAAACCTGGACAAACCAGTTTTACATAACCAATAAGAAAAGAACCAAGGCACACCAATAATACAAACAGAAGCATACTTCAATTTAATTCTCCTATCAGAATCACAAATAACAAAAGAAATTCACGTGACAAAATCACAAAGAAAGAATAATAAAATGGAAAGCCAAAACATTTGGTCCCCACCAAACTCCATGAGTCCAGTAGAAAAGTTCTACAAGGAGAACCCCCTAGAGACAACCCAGGACAAAGAATTTAAAAGAATGATCATAAACATGATCAAGTAATTCAACAAATTTAAAGAATACACGAAGAAACAAATCAAAGAACTGAAAGAAGATAGGGATAAACTACTGAATGAATTCACAAAAGAGATAGAAACATTGAAGAAAACTCAGGCAGAAATGAAGAAGGAAGTGAAAAACTCAATAAGCCAACTTGAAACAACAGGGGAAAGCCTCACAGCTAGAATGAATGAAATGGAAAATGGAATATCAATACAGGATAAAGTTGAAAAGATTATGAAAATGCAACAATTATGAAAAATTAAGAAAATATAGGAATGGAACATGCAAGAGATGTGGGATACGATGAAAAGACCAAATCTACATATGATAGGAATAGAGGAAGGAGAAGAATTTCAGGTTAATGATATTCACCAGATCTTAAACAGGATTGTAGAAGACAATTTCCTGAAGTTAAGTAAAGACCTCCCTGTAGCAGGAGGCCTCCAAAGATGCTGCGGACTCAGAGCCCTTGGGATTCAGCAAGAATTCACTTCACTTCTTGGTCCTCAAATAGCCCCCCAAAAGGAGCCCACACCTCTGTACCCTGCTCCCGAGCCAAGTGACTGCTGACGGACTGTGTAGCACGGACCAATCAGAAAACTATACGCTGACTAAAGGTGCTTGGAGGCGGAGAAAAGGGAAATATAAGGCCTTCCCCCTCCTGCATTAAACAAGCCTGCAGCACCTCGTGTAATGCTTGCTGCTACCCAACTCGCGGAGTCCATGTGTTGTGACTCCGCACCTCTTGCCCCCCTAATCATCAGGGGACCCGATCCAGGTTAGGGTCTTCACAGCTGGCCTGAGGAGAACCCGCAACACCTGGCGCCTGAACAGGGACTCCTGCCCACGGTGTTGGCGACACCCAGAACCTTGGTTCGTTCAGTAAGTAGGTCCCTGGATTTGTCTATTTCTTTGGCTGCTCGAGGGTAAGCAAGTAGCCCCCTCCTCTGTCCCCTCCTCCCTGTCTGTCATCTTTATTGTTGGAATAGTTTGTTAGATCAGGGAGGTACACTCCGCCACACGGTCCTGTCCCGGTGAGTTCACACAAGGGCTGATCCACCCCAAACTCAGAACCCAGGCTTCGGGTCACCCTGTTGCTTATCCTGGAGACACCATGTGGGCATATGGCTGGAGGTGTCACAGCCTCCAGAAGTCCCTCACTGAGCACAAGACATTTGAATCCGATAAACCTTTACATGTCAGGGCGGTTTACATCCGAGTGGCTCACAGTGCTTCTTTGCTTCCTTTGTGCCCTCTTGGTAGTCACCCTCGTTTTCTACTCTTTTGGCAAATTCCCCTTCCTGAGACCCTCCCACAATGGGAAATTAACCACCACAATGCAGGGCACCACAAATGGCAGCACTCAAGGTGCTCCTTAAAACCAGAGGGTTGAAAGTTACACCAAAAGATATCAAACACTTTTGGGATGAAGCCACTAATTTGGCTCCGTGGGTCTCCCCTGAAAACATGTGGGTCCCTGACATGTGGTTGTGGGTCCTCTTCCTGGCCTGAAAAAGGGAGGTCGGGTCAGGGATCACTCCCCACAAATCGTTTGTACCAATCCTCCTAGCCATCATTGCTAGCCTTAAATCCTCCTCTCCTGAGGAAGTCATCTTGGCCCACAACAAACACTGCCGGGAGCAATTTAGTGTAGATCTGGCTATTACCTCGACCCTGGACCTTCCAGACTCCCCGGACCTGGAGGTGGATGCAGCCTCTGCACCCACTTCCAATAAGGAAGGAGCTTCTTTGCCTATACCTCAGGATACTCTCCTAGAGCTACCATGCCCAGAAATTCCCCTCTCCTATTACTCATGGAATGAGTACTCTCCCCTCCTTAGTAACCATCCCACCTCTTCCCCTGCTAACATGCCCCTCCCTCCTAGACCGCTCTCCTTAAAGCCTTACCCGCCTTTGTCAGCATTTCTGGTTAATGTTGGCCCTGATGCGGAGCAGCATCCATGTCTGCCCACCCCACTTGCTGACCTTGTTCTTATCCACAAGGCAGCTGAGCAATCAGGCCCTGACTCCCCATATTTCAAACAGGTTCTTTGCCAGTGGTCCTTACATTTACAAACCCACTATGATTGGTATAGCTTACTAAAGGCAGTCTTAGAACCATCAGTCTTTCTAAACTGGCATGCAGCCTATGACGATCAGGCTGAAAACCAGGCACACCTAAATATCCAATATGGCCTCAACATTATGTTGGACATGCTCATGGGATGCCGACAATATACTGACCCCATCTCCCAGTCTACTATTGGCCTCCATGCCTATTTTCAACAAGTTTCTGACTTGGCCTTTAAGGTCCTTAAATCTTGCTCCCCCCGTGACCCACAAGTCTTTTTCCATAATTTGATTCAACAGTCAAGGGAGTCCTTCACAGACTTCCTTACCCATGTCACCGAGGCAGTAGAGTGGAGGGTGGAGTCTGGACCCACCCAAGAGGTGCTTATCAAACAACTTGGGAGGGACTAAACATCCCTAGTCATAATGCTATCACACCTGTCTGAAATAACATTCACAAATGGGTACTTGCTACTAGAGACTTAGACCCTAGGGCAGGCCCTACTGAGGCTTTGACCACCTCCTTGGAGACTCTTTTTTCACAAGGAAAACCCACCCACTTTGGTGCATGGGGAGGCTGCTGGAATTGTGGGGGGCTTGGCCACTTTTGTAGCCACTGTCCAAGAGGTACAGCCCACCCCAAGACTTGCTACCCCAAGTGCAAAAGAGGGTTCCATTGGGCTAAAGACTGTAGGTCACAGCTGCAACCAGACTCGGCTCCTTTAAATTCCACCCAGGGTGCCCCTCAGCCCCACTCACAAGAGGGGAAATGAGACAGATATGGACTCTCCTAATCCTCAACCACTCCCCACTAATGACCCTGTTCCTAGATGGAACTGCCATAAAAGGTCTAGTAGACACAGGGGCTGATGCCACCATTATATCAGAAACTGAATCCCTTAAATTCCCTCATTGGAAATACCAGCCAGGCCCACCAATAAAAGGAGATGGCAGAAAACAAGATACCAAGATGGCCACATGTCCAGTATATTGGAAGGACTTGGATGGGAAGCAGGGCACAGTTACCCCCATAGTAGCAGACGTTCCCCATAACTTATGGGGCTGAGACATCCTAGAGGACATGGGTGCAGTCCTTACCACGGATGACCACTCCTTTTATGATATCATGCTCCACTATAACTTGGTACTATCAGGGAAAGGACAACACCTTGCCCAATACCCCCAATCCTAATGGCCACTGCCCACCTGGGATCTACTCCAATCTTGGCCCCCGAGCCGATCTCAATCACATGGCTCTCTAATGATGCCATTTGGGTGGACCAGTGGCCTATAAGAGAACCTAAATTATCTGCCCTCAAAATTTTGTAGCTGAACAATTGAGGCTTGGCCACATCGAGCCCTCTCTCAGTAAACATAATACCCCAATATTTGTTATTAAAATGAAATCAGGGAAATACAGGCTCCTCCAAGATCTTAAAGCAGTCAATGCCCAGATGGAAAAGATAGGCTCAATACAAGCGGGCTTACCACACCCTACAGCTATCCCCCATCCCATCATATCATAGTACTTGATATCCAAGATTGTTTCTTCCAAATCCCCCTAGCAGAACAAGTTAGACCTCACTTTGCCTTCACAGTATGGGAGCCCAACTTTCAAAGAACAGCCAAGAGATACCAATGGAAGGTAGTACCACAGGGTATGAAAAATAGCCCCACAATCTGTCAATTATATGTTAAATAAGGCCTTAACCAACATTCCCAAGGACCTAATTGTCATCCACTGTATGGATGACATACTGCTAGCACACAAACCTCAAAATACTTTACAGGCTGCAATACCCAGTCTGCTTGCCGATTTAGAATGTCTAGGTCTCCACATTGCACAAGACAAGTTACAATACATCCAACCTGTCACATTCCTTGGCTACCATATAGATACTGTGATTAAACAGCTTAACCCTTCCATCTATGAAAAAACTGTATATACCTTGACGGACCTCCAAGGACTCTGTGGAACTATAAACTGGTTCAAACAATATACGCCAGTCCCTGACTTGGAATTCTGGGCCTTGTTCTCCCTGCTGGAAGGCCATAATTCACCAAATTCAAGGATCCCTCTCACCCAATCAGCTAAGAATATCCTTAATAAGATAGATCATATACTCTTGTCTGCGTCACTCTAACGTCATGACCCAGCAGAACCATCATTGGCCTTAATCCTCTGGACTAAAATTGGTGTCTTGGGGGTGCTATGGCAGCAAGACTCCCTGGTGCGGATCCACCTGGCTACCTCAGACCTAACTAGGCTTAGCTCTAAGTATGATATTGCCTTCAAGTTAGCAATTAAGGCCCGACAAACAGCCAGGTGCATATTCAGAAAGGAACCTGACAAAAGTATGCTGCCCTTTCCTCTTAAGCATTCCCAAACATTATGGGCAGACTCTCTGGCTTTCCAA
>NW_008343959.1:2387616-2403010 GCF_000622305.1 Nannospalax galili
GGGAGCTCCTGGCCTTGTTAAAAATCTTCCAAGTCTGCCAGACTGAGCCGCTATGTGGTTCAGGCCCTCAGATGTCTTCCCTTTGCTCAGGTAAAAGGCCACAAGGATCAAATCACTAGAACAATGAGAGCTCTCCAGATTATCTTAGATAACAGACAATGGCCGTGGCACATTTCCCACATTAGATCACACACCAAGCTCCCCAGGATCTTGGCAAAGGGAAATGACAAAGTAGATAAACTTATCATGTCTGTAGAGATTCCTCTATTAGAACAAGCCAGAGCCTTACACCAACAACTTCACCTTTCTCCTCGCAGTCTGCACCACCTTCTACCCGAACTACCCATCTCTCAATGCAAACATCTGAGCAGATTTTGCGTTACATGTGCACCCCTTGCTCCCTTAGGCCCCCTCAATTGATATGGAGTTAACCCGTGTGGTCTCCTACCCAGTGCCCTCTGGCAAATGGATGTCACCCATTATAACTCTTTGGTAATCTTAAGTATGTCCATGTCATTGTTGACACCTACTCTTCCTTTCTTTTCACCACCACTCAAACTGGTGAAAAGGCCTCACATGTCATTAAGGTGGTCAAATCAACAATGCTGGTAATGGGAGTGCCATGGACCCTAAAAACTGATAATGGGCCAGCTTACACCTCTATACAATTCCAATCATTCCTGTCAACATGGAAAATTAGCCACTCCCTTGGCATGCCTTATAAACCACAGGGACAAGCTATTGTGGAATGGGCAAATAGGACCCTCAAAGAAACATTGTAAAAATTTGCTACCCCTGAGTCTAAAAAGGACCCACACCTGGCTCTAATTGAAGCTCTATTCAGCATTAATTTCCTGTCCTTTGATGAAAATGTGTTGAGCACTGCCTACAAACACTGGGCTACCATATCTTGGCCTACACTTCTGCCACTAGTGAGATGGAAGGACCCTATAACATGTTAATGGCAACTGCCCACCCCTTTGTTAACAAGAGGGCAAGGCTATGCTTCTGTGTTTCCTCAGACAGAAACAAAGTCAGTATGGGTTCCAGTAAGAGATGTGAGGCCAGCAACCAACCAACAGGACCCCCAGGACCCAGAGACCTCTCCGCTATCTGGATAATTGGTTTGCACTTCCCCACCCCTGCCATGTCCCATGATCTCTGGGCCTTGGTCCCCTCCCTGCCTATACGCTTGCCCTTATCACTTCATTCTCCAGCCTACCCCACCCTCTGTTCAACTAATTCTATGCTTGGCCTCCCCACATTGGACCTAGTTACTTCCTGGGAATCACAATGGCTCCTGGCCTCTAAATAACTCTCTATGCTTCTCTACCAACAACACATCTTCATGCATTGGGCTGTTCAAGGCGGAGGGGACCACCACACCTCTGCCCCCATTTTGTCCTGCCATTCTACACCCACCACTCCCCAACTGCCCACACACATGCTCCCTTGCACCCTTTTTCCTCAGCTGCACTGGGGACAATAATAACAGGGAGGCGGAGGGGACCACCACACCTCCGCCCCCATTTTGTCCTGCCATTCTACACCCACCACTCCCCAACTGCCCACGCACATGCTCCCTTGCACCCTTTTTCCTCGGTCTCCCTATACCATGGCAGAGATGCCACCCTAAGCCCAACCATGCCATCCCTCCCTTTTGCCGCTTAAGCTGCTCCCCCTCTAATCACCTCCTAGGATCTTGGAGACAACTGGCCCCCACCTATCCCCATGGCATTAAGATCTCCCATACCAACCACAAATCAATACTTGGTAACTGGAACCTCTGTGGTCTGCATGCCTGCATGGACACGAGGCCATTACTGGCACAGCAGGGCCTTCAGCTTTCCAATGGCACTTACACTAACACCAATCCCTCTACTTGTATAAAAAACAAAATCCTTACATCCATTGATCACATGACATCCTGGCCCTCTACTCCTATTTGCGTGCAGCCCCCGTTTGCCTTATTGCTAGCCAATGTTACCTCCAACCCTCAGGGACAACTCAACTGCTCAGATACCAACACCACCTGTGTATTGGTGGCCTGCTGGAACCATCCAGCTCACATAGTTCTCTTTATGCGTGAACCCATGGCCCTTTGGGTTCCAGTCACCGATGCAACACCACCTGTGTGCTGGCGGCCTGCTGGAACTATCCAGCTCACATAGTTGTCTTTATTCATGAACCCGTGGCCCTTTGGGTTTCAGTCACCAATGCAACCCACTTCCATGCTGTCACCCTTATAGAGAGGACAGCCTTGTCACAAGCCCCCCACTTAAAATGGGATTTCGGGGTCACTGCCACTCTCATCTCAGCCATCATCCTTGCATTAGGGTCAGCCGCCACTGTTGCAGTAGCTCTCACCCAATCCTCTCCTACTGTGGAGACACTCAACAAGGCTGTGTCCAAAACCTCCTCTACCTTTCACACTCAGTCCCTTATCAATCAGCATCTTCACCAGGCAATTAATGTGTTACAACAACAAATTGATCTCTTAAGTGAAGAGCTGGCAATTACCAAAGACATGGCTCTGTTAGCTTGTGACCCTCGCTTTAGGTCACTTTGTCTCACCCCCTATAAAGCACAATATATTACTGAAGTGCACCTACAACTCACACACTATATCCACGGCCACTGGAATCAAAAGTTTCATAATTATTCTATATTACTAACTAATCAAATTATTGCTCTAAAGTATACCTGCGCCCTTATGCTGGACATCAATTCAGGGTTCTTAGAGAAAATCTGGTCTATTCTAAAAGCACTCTTTGACCCACCTTGGATCGTCACTTATCTACTCCCGACAGGCATAATTATTCCTCTCTTTCTGCTTCTTAAATGATTATTTCTTCGTCCCCACAGTGAGAAAAAATTCAATCACTCAGTGTATCAGGCCCTCAGAGCAATACACGAAGATGATTTCAATCCACCCTATGCAGCCCAACAGACTTGGCTTGCACAAATATACGAGGCCTCCTACAAATAATTTCCCACCTTGACTGATCCCCTGGGATGATACCCCTTGGAGGTCTGGTAGTCAATGATGGGTAAGATCCTGTTGGGCTGAATCAACCTAAGCCAGGACATGGACGTGTATGCCCATGCTCCAATGTCAGGTAAGGCTCATGCCAGATAGGACAAGGTAAGGCAGGCACAGTCCATGATCCTGGGGTCATCCCGAGGTGGAGCTGCCCACAGGCTCTCGCTGGACAGTCATTTTTAAAGAAAAAGGGTGGAAATGTAGCAGGAGGCCTCCAAAGATGGTGCGGACTCAGAGCCCTGGGATTCAGTGAGAATTCACTTCACTTCTTGGTCCGCAAATAGCCCGCCAAAAGGCGCCCATACCTCTGTACCCTGCTCATGAGCCCAGTGACTGCTGACAGACTACGTGGCATGGACCAATCAAAAAATGATACACTGACTAAAGGGGTTTGGGGTGGAGAAAAGGGAAATATAAGCCCTGTCCCCTCCTGCATTAAAGGAGCCTGCAGCACCTCACCTAGTGCTTGCTTCTACCCGGCTCCCGGTGTCTGTGTGTTGGGACTCCGTGCCTCTTGCCCCCCTAATCAGCAGGGGACCCGATCCAGGTTAGGGTCTTCACAGCTGGCCTGAGGAGAACTCGCAACACTGAAGAAAAGAACGACTATACTCAAGGTGCAAGAGAAAGAAACTAAATGAAGGTATAACTGTGGAAACACAAAGTTAGGCCAAATTTGCAAACAGAAATTAAAAAAGAGAGAATACTGAAAGCAGCAAAAGAAAAAAAAAGTCACATATAAAGCAAAGCCCATCAGAATTACAGCTGACTTATCAATGCAGACTGTGAAAGCCAGATTAGCCTGGCCCAAGGTATTTCCAGTTTTAAATGACAATAGATGCCAACCCAGAATACTTTACCAAGCAAAAATGTCTATTATAGTTGAAGAGGAAAGAAAAATCTTCCATGACACAAAATGGCTGAAAGAATACATGTCAATGAAAGCAGCCCTTCAAGGAATACTTGAAGCAATACAAAGAGAGGAGATAGGAACAACTACCCCAGGGCAAATAAAGAAAATAAATAAAGATATAATTGAGGAAACACCAAATTAGACAAATAACACAAACAGCAATCAAAATGATGACAACTAATACACATCATTCAACAATAACCTTAAATATCAATGGGCTGAACTACCCTGTCAAAAGACACAGGCTAAGTGAATGGATTAAGAAACAAAATCCATCTATTTGATGTCTGCAAGAAACCCATCTCACCTTCAAGGACAGGCACTACCTTAAGATGAAAGGATGGAAAAGATTATTCTAAGCAAATGGCAATAAGAAACAAGGAGGGGTTACAATTCTAATATCTCACAAAATAGACTTCAAAGTAAAACTAATCAGAAGGGATTATGATCAAAGGAACAATTAACCAAGAAGATATTACAATCCTCAACATTTGCATACCAAACTCTGGTGCACCCAAATTCATAAAAATAACTCTACAGGACTTGAAGACACAGATTAAACCAAAGTCAGTAATAGCAGGGGACCTCAATACCTCACTGTCTCTATTAGACAGGTCAACTGGACAAAGAATAAACAAAGAGAAATCTGAATTAAATGATACCATACATCAAATGGACCTAACAGATATTTTTCTGATATTCCACTTAAGCACCAAAGAACATACTTTCTACTCAGGACGCCATGGACTTTTTCAAAAATTGACCACATACTGGATCACAAACAAACCGCAACAAATATAAAAATTTTTTAAATAATTCCACACATTCTATCAGACCACAATGCAATAAAGATCAAAATCAACACTGGTGGAAGCCTTAGTCACTACATGAGCTCACAAAAATTAAATAACACACTCCCAAACAATGAGTGAGTCAAAGAAGAAATTAAGAAAGAAATAAAAGAATTTCTGGAATTCAACAAAAAGGACAATAACACACAATACAACATCTGGGACACTTAAAAAGCAGTCCTAAGAGAGAAGTTTATAGCTCTAAGTGCCCACATTAAAAAAAATTAGAAAGAGCCCAAATAAATGACCTAACACTGCAACTCAAGACACTGGAAAGGCAAGAACAAATGAAGCCCAAACCCAACAGAAAAGAAGAAATAATAATCACCAGACCAAAAATTAATGAAATAGAAACAAAGGAAACAATACAAAGAATCAATGAATCCAAGAGCTGGTTCTTTGAAAAGCTAACAAGATAGAAAGACCCCTAATCCAGTAAACCAAAAGAAAGTGTAAATCTAAATGAACAAAATCAGAGACAAAAGGGGAAACATCACAACAGATACCCCAAAGACCTAAAACATTATAAAGGAATATTTTAAAAACCTATAATTGATTAAATTTGAAAATCTAAAAGAAATTTGTGGATTTCTAAAATCATGGGAACCAACAAAGTTAAACCAAGAAAAGATCAACAGCTTAAACAACCCATAACATATAAGGAATTCAAAACAGTAATACAAAGCTTCCCAACCAAAAAATGCCCAGGCTCAAATGGATTTACAGCAGAATTCTACCAGATATTTACAGAAGACCTCCAACCAATACTGCTTAAATTATTCAAAATGATACAAACAGGGAGAGAACTGCAAAATTCCTTCTATGAAGCCAGCATCATTCTAATACCTAAACCAGGTAAAGACACAACAACAACAACAACAAAACTATAGACCCATATCCTTAAAGAACATAGATGCAAAAATTCTCAACAAAATACTTGCAAACTGCATACAGATACACACCCAAAAGATCATTCACCTTGATCAAGTAAGCTTTATTCCAGAGATGCAGGGATGGTTCAATATACACAAGCCAATAAATGTCATTAATCATATAAATGGACTCAAAGACAAAATGACATCTCAATAGATGCAGAAAAGGCTTTTGACAAAATTAAGCATGAATTTTTTGCTCAAAGTCCTAGAGGGATTTGGACTAGAGGGCACATACCTCAACATAATTAAACCTATAAACAACAAACCCACAGCCAACATCATTCTAAATGTAGAAAAACTGGAAGCATTCCCATTAAAATCAGGAACCAGACAAGGATGTCCACTCTAGAGCAGTAAGAAAAGGAAATTAAAAGAGTACTAATTGGAGAAAAGAAGAGGTCAAACTAACCCTTTTTGCAGATGATATGCTACTATATTTAAGAGATCCCAAAAGTTTCACCAAAGAACTACTAGTACTGACCAACACTTTCAGTATAGTGGCAGACTATAAAGTCAATCTACGCAAATCAGTTGCCTTTCTATATACCAATAAGAAGAAACTGGAGAAAAAGTATAGGGGCATGCTCCCATTAACAACTGCTGCAAAAAAATTAAAATATCTTGGAATAAGTCTGACCAAAGACAGCAAATATCTCTATAATGAAAATTTTAAATCGTTAAAGGAAGAGATTGAGGAAGACACGAATAGATAGAAAGACTTGCCATGCTTGTGGATTGGAAGAATTAATATTGTGAAAATGACAATCCTACCAAAAGCAATATATAAATTCAATGCAATCCCAATCAAAATCTCCATGACATACTTCACATAATTAGATAAAAACATCCTTAAATTCGTATGGAAGAACAAAAGACCCTGGATAGCCAAAGCAAATCTGAGCACAAAGAGCTGGATATCCACCTGTAGAAGAATTAAATTAGACCTTTATCTTTCACCTTGCACAAAAGTCAACTCCGAATGGATCAAAGACCTCAATGTGAAACTGGAAACCCTGAAATTATAAGAAGAAAATATTGGAAGTAACTTTAAAAATACAGGTGTAGGAAAGGATTTTCTAAATCGGACAGAAGTTGCTCAGGAATGAAGGTCAGCAGTCAACAAGTGGGGCCTCATTAAACTGAAAATCTTCTGTACTATAAAATAAACCATCAAAAAAGTGAATAGAAAACACATAGAATGGGAAAAGATATTCACCAGTAACACATCTAACAAAGGTTTATTATCCAGAATATATAAAGAACTCAAAAATCAAAGAAGAGAGAAAGCAAATGACCCAATTGAAAGATGGGCTACAGTTCAAAACAGAAAGTTCTCAAAGAAAGAAATAAAGATGGCTAAGAAACATCTCAAAAATGTTCAAAATCGTTAGTAATTAAGGAAATGCAAATTAAAACCACCCTAAGGTATCACCTTATCCCAATCAGACTGGCTAGGATCAAAAGAACAAATGATACCAAATGCTAGTGAGGATGTGGGGAAAGGGAAACACTCACTGCTGGTGGGATTGCAAACTTGTGAAACCTCTATGGAAAACAGTATGGAGGACTCCTCAAAAACTAAAAATGAACCTACCATGTGACCTGGTTATACCATGCCTTGGCATATACCCAAAGGACTCACCGTATTGTAGAGACACTTGTACAACCATGTTTATTGCTTCTCTTTTCACAATGGCTAAGACATGGAAGCAACCTAAGTGCCCCTCAATTGATGAATGGTTAACAAAAATGTGGTCTATTTGCACAATGGAGTTGTTCTTTTCAGCAGTAAAGAAGGTTGAAATAATGAAAATTTCAGGTAAATGGATGGATCTAGAAACTGTTATACTAAGTGAACTAACACAGACTCAGAAAAACAAATGACATATGTTCTCCCTCATATGTGTCTCCTAGCACAAAATCCTTTTAAATTCCAGGTCCTTTTAATAAGATGATGCTATACAGCAGTCCCTTCTTCATGAAATAACTACCAGCATCATGATTTCAGCTGAGCCTGATCACTAAACATCACAATTGGGCTTGTTGATGGTTGTGCTCATTCATTAATGGAGGGCCAAGCAGCTGTCATTAGATGGTCACAGGATTATCCAGCCAGTCTCCCCAGCCAACTGTGTGCAATTTGGCCCCAATCACACATGATCTCTTGGATTAGGGAGGACTGAAAAACACAATCTGGGGAAGGCCAGGAAGAGAAAGCATGACCCATGCTGGGTTAAAGTTTTCAAGTGTGTATAAACTCAGGTCATTCATACATCTCAGCAACCCCTCAGTTATCTCCATAAATAAGCTCAGCAAATTCTTTGGTTTCCCCAGTAAAATTTAACCTTACATTGATTTGATAGTAGAACCTTAAAAGGGAATATGCATTGCTTAGTATCCCCAGGAAAAGAATTCTCACAATTAATGAAAAATTTGTTAATGTTATTGTGGTTCATAATTATTAAAAAAGAAAATTAGAATGTAAAAGGTGTTAAAAGGATATGGGAATGGAGCTATTTTCCAAAATAGACAGAAAACATGGAAAAGCCTAAGCAAGTGATGAAGGTCTGTGTAGGTTTGTTATGATATATAAAGGATGAGACAAAAATAATTTACACATAATCTTAAAATTTCTAAGGTCACAGTTTAGTCAACTAGTTTAAGGAACAGAATATCTATCTAGTCAAGGTTTATCTGAGAACATTTGGTTTTTTAACCCAAGCTTTATCTACATAGCACATGGTAATTAAAAGTACCAGACTGGTAGAACTGACCTTATTGGATATTTAACAGCCATACTTTGAGTCCTATACTAATCTGGTCAGAGGGACTTAAAGGACAGTTTTTTTACCTTTACCCTACAAGATCAACAAAGTTCCAGGGGACTATGGAGCATCTCTCAAAATGTCCTGTAACTGTGGTGAGCCACCTGTCCTCTTGTTCAGGGAGGCCATGAAGACCCCATAGTCTACAAAGAGGAGGATCAACTCGGAGGAAACATTTCCTCCATGCTTCCTAGGGAAGCCAGACATGGTCAAGCAGGACCATTGACTGATCTTCACATAGATGAAACTAGTAAAAGAAGGGTGCCAGGGGCTCCTCTCAAGCCCATACGACCCCCAAGGAACCCATCCTCAAACGACCTTAAGTATAAATATGAATTAATTTCTTTGAACCAACTGTATGCTCTTAAGCACCCAAAAAGAAAGTATAACCATCAGTATATTTCTTTAAGAGTTCAAGGGATTACACTTCTCAGACATTGGGCTTAAGTCCATATAAAAAGTTATTTAGACAATGATTTCTCATTGATGATTTTGTTCTGAATCAGAAAGTGCTTCTCAGATGTAAGGCTTCAAATCTTCGTCTGAAATACTGTAGGACCCACCTGTAACTAAGGAAGACAACCTGATATTGTTCTAAAATGATGTCCAAATTTGTTTTCTCCCTCTATCTAGAAGTCTTTGAGATGGAACTGACATTGATTCTAACCACTCCAACAACTATAAAAGTGCCTGAAAGCAAATCCTGGGTCCTTCACTCTCTAGTCCAGCCTTATAGACAAAAGAAAAATGAGGAGAAATCCAATAGAGGGATGATTCTGGAAGATCTCATCAAGAAATCCCAATGCAACAGCTATCAAAATGCCTGAAAGCAAATTCTGAATCCATCACTCTCATCTCCAGCCTTGGTAGACAGAAAAAAAATGAGGAGGAACCCAATAGAGGAATGCTATTGGAAACTCTCATCAAGAAATTCTAAAGGACTCTCATATGAACATATCAAAATGGCCCTTATCTGACTTTTTTTCTAGTTCCCAGTCTAGAACTTGTAATGTTATTTACTCTTGCCTTTACTTCTCCTTGACATCTCCTATTCACCTGTCAAGGACTTTCTTTTCCCCCTACAGATAAGAGTTTTGCAATCTGGGAGCCTTTTAGATAGATGCATTGAAGGGGTACCCCAATTGCTTCACACTGCGTTCCTGTTCAGCATGGAAGAAACCAGTGCAGTCTGTAACCTGATTCCCTAACCGCAAGCTGGATAACCTCTTCAGGGGATGGTGTAATTAGAATAGGAGGTAGGAATTGGCTAGGCAGTTAGTGTAAAAAGACCTGAAGAAAAGTGCTTAGTTTCTTGGAGAAAACTCACAATGTCCTTGGGTCTCTTAGCAACATACTCCATTCCAAAGGACAAAAATGTCAAAAGTATTTGGGAGCTCTTATTTAATCCTTAAAAGATTTTAAGGTTACCTCTTCAGAGGGGGCAATGTTAGAGTAGCAAAGAGCCCCATTTAGAGGAAGAATGAGGAAGAGAAGGAGGAGGAGGAGGAGGAGGAGGAGGAGAAGAAGAAGAAGAAGAAGAAGAAGAAGAAGAAGAAGAGGAGGAGGAGGTACATGAAGTTATCAGAAAAAAAGAAAAAAGTGATTGGGCGATATGGGAGGAGTTGGTTGGGAGGGAGGGAGCATGTATTTGATCAAAGCACCTTATATACTTATATGCCTGTAGGAACTAACAGATATCTACTGACTATTCAACCCAGGCACCAAAGAATTTCCAGTATATTCAGTAGCACACGAAAATTTCTGTAAAACTGACCACATACTGGGGCACAAAACAAACCTCTACAAACACAAAAAATTGAAATGATTCCATGCATCCTAGTGTACCACAATGCAACTAAACTTTCAGTCAACAGAAAAATAAGGTATAGTAACTACACAAACTCATGGAAATTAAACAACACACTCCTGAGTCATGAACAGTTCAAAGAAAAAGGAGAAGTATATGGGGAACCAAATGAAACTGAAAATACCACACAACAAAACTTCTGAGACAAATTAAAAGCAATCCTAACAGGGAGGGTTTTTTTTTGTTTTGTTTTAAGCACACATATAAAAATATCAGAAAGAACACAAATAACTGATTTAATGGTACAGTTTAATAATTTTGAAAAACAAGAACAAACCAAACAGAAACTTAGCAGATGAGAAGAAATAATAAAAATCAGAGCAAAAAGTAAATTAAATAAAAGCAAGGTCTCCTGTGTAGCTGCAGCTGGCCTGGATTCACTAATGGAGACCAGGCTACCCTCAAACTCACAAAGATCCTCCGGCCTCTGCCTCCCAAGTGCTGGAATTAAAGGCATGTGCCACCATGTCTGGCTGCTATGAAGAACTTTTAAGGTCAGAAGCCCTTTCACAACTACAAAAACATTTCTACATTTAGAAGATTTTTACTAAGTTGTTTATTTCATGTGTGTGCATGTGTGTATAAGGGACTTGAGTTTCATGGCTCATATGGAGACCAGAGAACAATTTTCAGAAGTTGTATTTTCCTCCACCATGTGGTTGCCATGGATTGAAATGTTGTCAGATTTGATGGCAGGTGCCTTTACCTGCTGTGCCACATCATATGCACTGCATTTGGAGTTTGTCACTATTAACTCCCGCTTCTGAGATAATGACAATCTTACAGTTAACTAAGTGAACTACAGAACTAAGTGAACTTCACCCAGTCACATAATGAGCAGCCTGAGTTCATGCTCTGTTTGGTTTGAGTGATGTTAAGGTTGATTGGGGATATTATGGGATGAGTTCTGACCCAAAATATCCCCATGTTTGGAAACAGGCCACTTAAAGGAGAAGTTAAGTCAAACTAAAATGATTATGCTGTGTGTTAATCCAATGTACTGGTGTCATTAAGGAGGGCATTAGTATACAGGCACACAGAGGAGTCATCGAGTGAAGACAGAGGAAGGTTAACATGTACACACCAAGGAATGAACGCTTCATAACCCCTCAGACTCCTTGATCTTTGACTTCTGTACTTCAGAATTGTGAGATAGTAAACTTTATTTCATTCTTTAAGATGTTATGTTACACATTGTTCTTGTAGCCCTAGAAAATCGACACACAAGACAAAGGAATATTTCGGTAGGCACCGGTTGATAAGACTCCCTTTCTGCCTACATAGTGACAACATGGTCCTAACATTTCTTCCTGCAAGGAAGACCAAGACAGAGAGTCCAGATAGAGGAGTCAAGGCAGCAAAATGATCTCTGTGTGTCCTGAAATTCTGAATTGAATTTCTGTGCTATTTTTGTTCTTTCCATTTTAAATGGTTAGAAAAACATGCTTAACATTCCCTGTGGTAACAGGGGTGGGAAGTAGAAAGAATTGAAATTACCTGCTAATGAGTAAATCTCCATGGTGTATAAAGCTAAACTTTAAGTTAGTAATTCAAAGATGTTTTTCTTTAATGTATAATTTCAGAATACACTCCAATTTAGTGTTTAGGGCATTCGGAAAACTCAAAAGCATAGCTTGAATGCATTCTAATTATAAAATTAAAAGATTGGATATTCAACTGCTTTGTATGCCACTTACATATTTTTCCAACAGTAATGAGTGCTTCAAGTACGCAGCAGTTTCATAAAAATCCAAACAAATGTTAGTTGAATAACAGTGAGTTAAGTAAATATGATTTTCATATCTCAAAGACAATACAGAGGAAAGAAATCACACCAAATATTTGTTTCAAAATCTACACAATATGCTTCTAGCCCTTAGCAATCCTTTGAAGGATTATAGAGCTGATAAAAAGTGACTTAGTAGTAAAGAAAATGATTTCTATTGGTAACAACTAAATGGATAAAGTATTTTATATAATATCAGTTTTAGTCTCTTTTTTACTATAAATGTGGAGAAGAGTCTCCATTATTACCCTTTTATTGACATCAGAGTCAATCCACAACTATTTGTTAAAGTAATTTTCAGATATTCTTCTTCTATTGAAAGATCTTTTATTATTATAGTTTGGCTAAGTAAACTGAGAATTGCTCATGGGATATCCCAAAACAGACCTTTAAAACAGGGTGATTGGCAACCCATTTTGACATGTATCAAAAATATTTTGCCTTTCTTTCAAGCACTGTATGGTATGTTTCATTATTTGTGACAAGCTTAACAGTGCATTTATTATACCAATTTAGCATCATTACTTTTTTGAATACCTAGGATTTTCATATATATATCTTTCTTGGTTATAATTACTATTTCAAGATGAAATATTATGCCTTAAACATAAGCAGATACTAGTTTAGTGTCACTCCTTCAAGAGTTTCCCTGAAATGAAGACTATCAGTGTAGAATCCACTCACTTTTTCATCCACTTCCTGCATTTTCCAATTTCAAGATTTTGGTCTATAACTAGGAGAATAAGAATGTCTTTGTTTAAAACCACTAAATGTGTCAAAATTTTGTCATTATTCACAAAACAATAGCAGTGTTCATTGTTTTAGTTATTTTTCCCTTGATGTATTAAAACACTGACCAAGAACAACCTGGGGAGGAAAAGGTTTACTTGGCTTACAAATTACAGTCCATCATCAAGAGAATCTAAGGAAGGAACGCAAGGCAGGGAACTGGAGGCAGATGCCAAAGCAGGGACCATGGAAGAACACTGCCTACTAGGTTGCTCCTTTAGCCTGTGCTCAGCATGCTTTCTTCTCTTCTCTTTTCTTTTCTTTTCTTTTCTTTCTTTTCTTTTCTTTTCTTTTCCTTTCTTTTCTTTTGTTTTTGGACTTTTTGAGACAGGGTCTCCCTGTAGCCCCAGCTGGCCTGGAATTCACTATGTAGACCAAGCCTGCCTCTGCCTCCCAAGTGCACCACCATGCCAAGCTTAGCCTGCTTTCTTATAGAATCAACTACCTACCTAGTGCTGGCACCACCCACAGTGGCCTGAACCCTCCTAAGTCACTCACCTATAAAGAAAATGCCTCAGAGACATGTCCACAGGCCAATATGATAGAGAAAATTCCCCAGCTGAGGTTCCTTCTTCCTGGGTGAAGCAAACCAACTATAAAACTAATGATAATAGTAGCTATTGAGATGAACAATATATACATTTGACTTGTGCTTGAATATGATTCAAGCTTGACTGGTAAGTTTTTCATCAGTGTCTTCTCACTCCTGTAATCCCCCAGTGGCTGAATTGAAGAACCTGAAAAGTAAACGATTAAAGCTTATTGGTAGAGAACGAAGTCAGTGAGAAAAAGTTGGAGCCTATGGGGAAAGGAGACATAGAAAAGGTCTGTGAGTCAGGGAAAGAAGGTTGAAAGTGGTACAGAGAAGACACCGTGATTCCACAGGTCTCTGGGCAGATTCATGGGGACTCAGTGTTAGAAGCACAGACTTGACGGTGATCACATTCTAGGATTTGAGTTCATTTACTCAGCCAATTAAAGAATTAAAAAGCAGAAAAAAAAAATCTCAGACCAGAAGAATGACAGACTTTTATTGAAAAATGAAGATTCATATACATACATTCATTTACACAGAGAAAAGAAGGCCAAAAACAAAGAGAGGACTCAGGAAATCAAGAGTCTAACACACACACACACACACACACACACACACACAGAGACAACGAGGGTCTATCTTTTTATGGATTTTAGTGGATTCCTCTCCCCTAATTTTAGATTGATCAGTTTAAATAAAAATAGGGGCTGATAAGTCTATGGCTTCAAATAATGAAGTGTCCACGTTTGGCCACTGTCTTATCTGCACTGGGTGGAGTAACTGATTAGAAATAGAACACTCCTGAACAAAAACAAAGCCACAATCTCAGATCAAGAATATTGAAATATACTAAGATTTTTCAGTGGCCTTTTCCCTATCTATCTGCTTGTCCAAAAATATGGCTACCACCTAATCCATCATTAGATAAGGAAAATTAGAAACAAAAAAGAAATAATTCTACATCGTTTATTCATTTCCACGTATGAACTGATTCTATGAAATTGTGTATCATTTAGGGAAATAATCTGCACTGCTAAAGCCAAGGGGGACTTCACATAAAAGTGTATTGGTGGACCTATAGTCAGAGATGTTAAGATGTAAGAGCCTTGAATTATGAGAAGGCATGTTATAAGAGGGTGTGTTTTGTGGACGAATAATGTCTGTTCGAAGAGCTTGTTGATAATGTCAACAGGGCTAAGAAGCCCATAGTCACCAACGGTAACTGGAGCACTGGAAGGAGGTGTTTCCCCTTAGAATTCCCACAAAATATTGATATTCAGAAGTAGAGCAGCGAGCCGGAAAGAACAGAGAGATAGTTATTTGTCCTCAAGCTTTCTGCACATACTGTGAATGCACCCAGTTCTCTCTCTATGGCAACAAAGCAGGCCCAGGACCAGAGGACCAGTGATGGGGCTTCAAACTCTGGGGGAGGGAATTGAAATGCTAAGAAGATGAGGCATCAGGAGTCCAGCTCCTGTCATTGAAAGTGCAAATGCTACAAATACAAAGAAAACAATTTCTTTTGAGTGGAAAACTTGTGCTTTAGCTATTACATTTCTCAGTACAAAATTTAAATATTAAGCTAAGTTTAAAATAAAACCAATACATTTTCACGGCCTATTTAAAGAATATGAATAGCATTTAGTATAACACGAGGACAGATATCTCCCCAATAGTGTGTCAAGGAAATATCTTAAAACTCATGTAATATAATCCAGATTGAAAGGAATGCAGATTGAGCATCTCCAATATGAAAATCAACAATCCCAAATGGTCCCAAATCAGTTTTTTAGGATTTTGTTGGTATAATTAGGAAATTTTACAACATTATATATATATAAAACATTATATAG
>NW_008343959.1:2403063-2404817 GCF_000622305.1 Nannospalax galili
GCTAAATTTCCTGCTTTAATTCATGTTGCTTCCTCAAAACGCAAAATTTTGTTAAGTACAAATTTTCCAAAATCCAAATCCAAACACTTGATTCCAAGTACTTGGATTTTAGAGTTAACACATCCATTTCTTCTTTCAAGAAGCACTGATAGCTAAAAAAATGTGAGCGTCCTAAGAAAAGGAAAATGATCTAACCACAATTAAGTCTAACTAGTTGAAGAACTACATCTAGATGAAATTTAGCTTTGCTAAATCTGAGGAATGAGATTTTTTTCATAGCACACCTGGAAGATGGGCAACCAGAAACTCTGGGAGGTAATGACACAGACTTTGGCAATTGATGCAGAAATTGCACTTACAAAGAGAAGTAAGGAAAGGGGGGAAGGATTAAAATACCATTGAAAAGAACACATAAATGAGGTCTGCCTACAACTTTGTCTCATTTATCAGTCAAGTGAGTCATGCATGTGCTCAGCTTATTCATTCAGCAAGTACTGCTAGCTACGGACCTGACTGCTTTGTATTAATTTCACTCCTAAATTTTAGGGCATATTTTAAGCAAGGTTATATTACCATGTTTACATGAAGATTCATATATTTGAAAAGGTTAGGTATTATCGTCATACATCTTGGATAGTGTATTGAACCCCCAACTGCCTCTCGGAACCCTGAAATATTCAGAGTTTGAATTAATTTTCTTTCCTCTTTGTTTTATTTAGATTGTGTTTTAGACAAGTCTCCCTTTTGGCCCAGCTGTCTTGAAACTTGCTGTGTAAACCAGGCTGGACTTAATGTCATGGGGATCAGTCTGCCTCTGCCTCTGAGGTGCTGGGATTGAAGAAGTGTGCCACCACCCCTAGCTGAGATATGGGTTCTTAACACAAATACATCTGTGGTTATAAATAAAATTATCTCCAGGATGTTCAGATAATCAGGGAACATGGTGTAATGCATTGGTATATGCATAATGCACCATTAAGTACAAGAACCTGAAACTATGAAACATATAGCTGATCATGTGAGCTCTCCTTCTCTAACTTTGAGTTTAATAGTAGCTTCCGATCAACTGTAGCTGCATTTTCCAGAATGAAGGCTTATACTGAATTGCACTAAAGCAGTAGCTATTGTCTTGCTAATGTCTGCATAAATTCTTTCACTGTCAGAAGTAATTTTGAAGTTATACATTCTCTATGGAAAAAAAAATCTTTGTTTCACCAATTTTTATTCAATTCTCCACATGAGTTTGGGTTTTGCAGAAGAAATGTTACTATTCTTTGTTCTTTTAATCTTTGATAGCTACATACTTTTTTTGATTCCTTGAAAGAAAAGCTGGAGTGACATGATGAAGATATTTCATATGCTAAATATTCTTAATGATATTTTTGTGTTGCTGTTACATTAACATCTCAATGACTTTAACTATCCAGCCTTCTCTTAAACCATGAAAGGTTTAGACTTACTGTACTTTGTTTTCATGGAAGGGAAAGAATTATAAGTAGATTATAAAGATTCAACCTTTTCCAACTGTAATGACTCTATTTATTTGTTATATTAGAGTAGCTATCCTCCTTCTTTCTTAGTTCCATTTACTTAATCATTTACAAAACAGCAAAAACTCAAATCAAAACAAGTATTGTTTTCTTATTGTTTCTATGTCTATGGAAACTAATTTTAATAAAAAATGCACATTTGGGGGCTAGAGAGATGGTTAAGCAGATAAGAGAACTGGTTGCTCTTACAAAGGATGCAGGTTC
>NW_008343959.1:2404860-2405020 GCF_000622305.1 Nannospalax galili
ACCTCTGGATATTTTTAAAGGTATTGTTGATTGAGTCACAGAACTGACATTATGTGTGTAGTTAAATTCTTTGTTCTCAATGCTAATGTTATATCATTCCCCTGTTTAAAAAGCAAGAGAATTGGGCTGGAATTTAGCTCAGTGCTTGCTTAACATGTAC
>NW_008343959.1:2405085-2405924 GCF_000622305.1 Nannospalax galili
GTTTTGATTTGTGTTGCTGTTACATTAACATCTCAATGACTTTAACTATCCAGCCTTCTCTTAAACCATGAAAGGTTTAGACTTACTGTACTTTGTTTTCATGGAAGGGAAAGAATTATAAGTAGATTATAAAGATTCAACCTTTTCCAACTGTAATGACTCTATTTATTTGTTATATTAGAGTAGCTATCCTCCTTCTTTCTTAGTTCCATTTACTTAATCATTTACAAAACAGCAAAAACTCAAATCAAAACAAGTATTGTTTTCTTATTGTTTCTATGTCTATGGAAACTAATTTTAATAAAAAATGCACATTTGGGGGCTAGAGAGATGGTTAAGCAGATAAGAGAACTGGTTGCTCTTACAAAGGATGCAGGTTCAGTTACTACTATACACATGGTGGCTAACAACCATCTGTAACTAAAGTTCCAGGGGATCTGACACCCTATTCTGACTTCCATGGGAACCAGACATGCATATGTCTATGGAAACTAATTTTAATAAAAAATGCACATTTGGGGGCTAGAGAGATGGTTAAGCAGATAAGAGAACTGGTTGCTCTTACAAAGGATGCAGGTTCAGTTACTACTATACACATGGTGGCTAACAACCATCTGTAACTAAAGTTCCAGGGGATCTGACACCCTATTCTGACTTCCATGGGAACCAGACATGCATGTGCTGCACATAGATTCATGTAGGCAAAACATGCCCACAAAATAAAAATAAAGCATATATATATATGTATAAATGTATATATATATATATATATAGTTTTCAGAACTCTATCAGTTATGTTCCTTTTAAGAACCCTGACTAATACCAGCATATTATGTTTT
>NW_008343959.1:2406057-2412519 GCF_000622305.1 Nannospalax galili
CTTTGTTCTCAATGCTAATGTTATATCATTCCCCTGTTTAAAAAGCAAGAGAATTGGGCTGGAATTTAGCTCAGTGCTTGCTTAACATGTACAAGGCTATGATTTCAATTCTCAGTACTAAAATTTTCAAAAGTGATAACATACATGTTTGTTCTGGGAAAGCTGAAGAATGAAAGGAGATACAAATGAACTGGTATTTCAGAAACTTATACAAGCTACAGTGTCAAAAATTCATATCTTTAGGTCATATAATACTACAACATCTCAAATACAGGCACATGAAACACTTATTTTACAGATGAAAAGACAAGCATGCTTGAAAAATTACCAAAAACAATTTTTTTGGTGGCAGAGTTTAAAAGTGAACAAATTCATACCCATCATAACACAACGAAAAGCACTTGGAAATAAGGAAATCCCATGCCAGAAATGTCTTAATGAATAAATGAAAAATAAAACAATTTAATTGTAGGTATCAGAACTTTTTGTGTGTGTGGGTTAAATGGGAAGTCTTTCCTGTGCAACTACAATCTGTCAATCAGTCTGTTTCAGCAGAAGCCTAACAGGCTGTAAATGCAAGAGTAGAATCCAGAGAGTTATTGGGAGAAGGGTTATTGACAGTCTTAACAAACACTGATTAACTGATTTATGTAGAAAATCCGATTCGACCTGGGTGCCCAGAACTCCTCTGAAATCTGCAGGAAGTCTGACTATATTTGTTGTTAGGGTCCCTTTTGGCAAAATTGAATTGATCAAACATTTAAGCACTCTTTGGTTTGCATCCAACAATAAAGATGCCACCACTACCTATCCATACACATGGAAAGGCAAGCAGATGTAAAATATATAATAAGAACAAAACGTTTTAGATAATCATGTTATCTGGGTTTGGTGGCAAACTTGTAATCCTAACTCTCAGGAAGCTGAGGCAAGAAGATTGCCACCTCAGCTCTAAGTAGCAAGCTCAAGGGCTACATTGGGAGACCTAGTCTCCAAAACTTGCATAATTCTTTGAATAAACATTTAAATAATAATAAATTGTGTTTTTGATTTTGTGAATGAATTTTAAATATAATTCTATGAAGGGGCATTTTCAGATTCTCCATTTCTTATGTTTTTAAACTATTTGGCACAGTAGTTTAAAAAGTAGCTATCCAAGCCAGATATGATGGTACATATGTTTAATCCCAGCACTTGGGGTGTATAGGCAGAAAGATCTCTGGGAGATGGAGGCTAGTCTGGTCCACCAAGCATTTTCAAGTCTAGCTGAGGCTACAAGGAGACCCTGTCATATACAAAAATTTAGCTATCCTTACTAGCTTTAAATGAAATTTTGCTTAAGTTGTTTCCATTATTATTATTTTTATTTAAGTTATACAATTTTTGCACACATTCCTAATAAAATTTCAGCTTTTATACTCTACTATTCAAATATACTCAAATATTCTATACCCTAAATCAAGATGTATATGATCTCAACTCTTGGAACTTGATTTTGTTGTTTTTCGATGCATTACATTTACTGGCTGCTGTTTATTCTTACTCCAAAAATGATGAATAACATTTAGCTTCATCTTTCATCCAAGCTCAAAACAGTTCATCTTAATTAGGCATTTAGACTTCAAACTCAAATTTAGTAATATTAATATACTGCTTGTCTAGTGGACTTGCTCAAATACAGACCTACCATTAATCAAATGTTGATGTGTCCCCTATAGATGAAGATTATATACGAATAGCAGAAGGCACCAAGACTCCAGAACACTTTACAACATCTGTTGGTTTGCAAGCTGGTATAAAAGAAACAACATATCAGGGATTTCCCCCTAGTTTAGTTTACCTTCTAATACTCACATATTATTGAGTTTGTATAATAAGAGAAATTACTTAAATATTTCCTCTCTTTCTCTCTCTCTCTCTCTCTCTCTCTCTCTCTCTCTCTAAACCACAAATGTTTATTGTTCTGAGTCTGACTTAATTCACTTAATAGGACTGTCTCCAGTGTGTTGGGGAGGTTCAGGTTCAAGTCAACTTTTTTATATATATTTTGAGACAAAATCTCTCACAGATCTGAACATCATCAAGTATGTTAGGCTGGTTATAGGGTCCTATGATTCAACTGTCTCTGCCACACACACACACACACACACACACACACACACACACATTTGTTCAAAAAAAAGCTGAGTAATGTGAAGGGAGATACAAATGATACAAACTGGTATTTTTGGAATACTTATGCAAGCTATGGTGTCAAAAAGAGTGCTTAAGTTGACATATTTCCATTGTTTATTATTATTATTTCTATTTCAGTTCTTTCTTGTTCTCTAAACCTTGTCCTATCTAGGACATTTTATTCCATTCAAGAATTCCACAAAGAACAGAAGTTATTTAGGGACAGTGTTTGTGCAGTGGTAGATCTGTCTAGAAGAACACAGCAAACTTCTTAAAAGAAGAAACTTCACATACTTCCCAATTCTTTGCTTCAAATCATGTGAATAAAATCTTTTGCTTTTTTTTTCTGTAGTGCAGAGGTATGTCACAATGACATAATGCATTGTGTCTTCCATGACATAATTGAGACTTGGTTCCTTGAAATAAATCTTACTAATACATAGTAAAGTGCCAACAGTAATTGTAATCCTGCAGACTCCAATGTGGTTTCTTAAAGAGTAAAAAAGGGGGATTTTCTCTTAATGAAGCTTCAGGAGTTTCAGATTTCATCTTAATTAGTACAAATAACTAACTTTAAATGATGCATGATGCTCCTGTAAACTGTGGATAATGACATCTGTGTGACTTTACAAATTCCATTAACATAGTCATTGAATATTTAGCATAAATCAAAAGTGAAACCAAAGCAAAAAAAATAGCAGAACAAGAGTATGTTGATAGAAAAATAAAATGAAGATATCAGAAATAATGTGCACAAAATAGTCCATTGAACTTCCCTTGGACATACCTTAAATCAATTATGCTGCTGACTAGTAGAGTGCAGGACACGGACCATAATTTTGAATGTTATTGATGGGGATATAGTATGAGACATGATAGAAAGCCTTTTGATTAAACTAGCAAGATACAACAAAAGCTTCAAAGCTCTAAAGTTATTTTACATGATTGTTCTAAAAAATACAGAAATTAGGGGCTGGAGAAGGGCTGGAGAGATGGCTCAGAGGTTAAGAGCACTGGCTGCTCTTGCAGAGGGCCCAGATTCAAGTCCCAGCACCCACATGGATGTCCAGTTCCAGGACATCCAATACCCTCTTCTGGCCCCCATGTGCATTGCATGACACTGTGCATTTACACACATGAGGGAAAAACACTCAAACACATAGGATAAAAATGAATAATATTTTTTTTAAATATCCAGCAATTTGATTTGGGCCATAAACAGAATGAAGGAATTCTAATTTGAAAAATACTGTATAAGATATTTTTGTTTGGTTTGGTTTTGCTTTTATTCATCTGACATGTTCTCTTTTGTTTTATCAAACAGTTATTTGTGATATAACCTGTGAATTAGCCAGTTCTACTAAACCTGAAAGTGTTCTTTATTTGAAGAGTATTTAGCAAAAGGCTGGTTAAGTATAAGAGTAAGCAAAATATATTGTGCATATTTATGTAATGTGTATAGTTATCAATAGAGACACTTTCTGGAAGTGCATCAATATATAACTTTATCACTGTACAAACATAATACAGATGGTTTTTCTTAATGATTCAGCATTTAAAATTTTTTGAGGTTTCATAAATTTTTTACAATGGAATACAATCATATCAATACCCGTCCCCCCCCAACACCTCTATATCTTTCCAAACACATCCTCCTCAAATTCATGTCCTTCTTTTTTTTTTTTAAACATGCCAAGTCTAGTCACAGCTTCCCATAAGTACATGGGTGTAGGCCCAGCCACTAGAACATGAGAAACCTATAAGAGGCCATATCTTCAATGAAGAATGGTTCTCTTTCCAACAGCTATGCACTGCCAATAGTTCCAGACTGGGGCCTGAAGTTCATTTATCCCATCAGTGCCAGGATTTTGGATGCCTTGATCTTATCTTGGCGTTCTGCAGGCAACCACAGTCAGTATTAGCTGGTGAGTGTGATAACATATCATATCCAACAGACAGCATTTCACAAGAATCCTCCCCATGTTTCTACCTCCACTTACTCAGTGTTATCTGACCGATGGTGGTGAGGTGGTTAATATAGGTACCCTAGTTGGGGCTGAGCATTGAGTCTCTTATTCCTAGCACATTCACCAGTTATGTATCTTTACATAAACTTCTGTCTACTGCAGAAAGAAGCATCTCTTCTCTGACCAAGCTTGAGAGCAGCCCACTTTTATCATTGTAAATATGCATATTTAGAAGGCAATTTGATAACATGACCATTTAAGAAAATAACAATGGCAGGTTTTACTCTAGGGCCTATGATCTCTCCAGCCATGGATATTTTTCTTTTTTATTTTCTTTCCTTCTTTCCTTTCTTTCTTTCTTTCTTTCTTTTTCTTTCTTTCTTTCTTTTTCTTTATATACTTCCTTCTTTCCTTTTTCTATTTTTTTTATGTGTGTGTTTATGAAACAGGGTTTCTCTCTAGCCCACAGGTGTCCTGTGTCCCAGGTCAGTGTGCTGTGAAGACCAGGGTGGCCTTGATCTCTCAGAGATCCACTTTTTCTCTAGTACTAGGATTAAAGGTATGTGGTACCATGGGCAGCAGCAGTCATGTGCTTCTTATCTGACTTGTAGTATCAGGCATAAAGTGCTTTTCTGTGGAGCAGACATCAAGGCAATTCCTAAAGCAGGTAATTACTTCCTAACAGTCATGTCACTGTTGCACCAATAAGCACTTCCCTTTTTTTGAGATTTTGTTTTCATTTTATGAGATGAGCATCCCTTATGTGCCTGTTGCCCAAGGAATTCAGAAGAGGGTGTGGATTCTGTCAGAATTGGAGTTACAGATGTACGGGCCATCATGTACGTGCTGGGAAATGAACCCCTGTCCTCTGCAAAAACAACCAGTGCTCTTAAGCACTGAGCCAACCTCAGTCTGCACTTCTTGTCACGGATGCCTGTAGCATGCAGGGCAGCCTACTGGGGAGAAAAAGATATTGGTATTTTTTCTTCATGCAATCAAGGGAGGAAGTAAACAAGATGCACAAGGGTCCTGCGCTAGCATGATTTATAGCTTCACAGAGATTTTTATAATTACCATGCATACATTCTAAAACAATTGTGTTCATATAGTACCAGCAAAAAAAAATCATTTATTATTAAGCATTATATACTATGCATAATTCTTTGTATTACATTTCATATGACTGGCAGTGTAGTATGTCTGTTTATACCAGCATCACCACAAACTCGCAGGTAACTTACAATAGGTACTGATGCCACAATGTGATCAGAATTCTTCAGCTCCATTATAATCTTACGGGGCCACCATTATTCATGCAGTGTCTCATTGACCACAAATATGCAAAGTGCATGACAACACATACACATTTTAATGCTAATTGCGTGGTTGGAAATTCTCATCTTCCAAATTTCATGTATTAAAATCCTAAGTACCCAAAGTGAGAGATTTAGGGAAGTAGGACCTTTGTTACCAGATTATGTCACAAGGGTAGAGATGATATGGATGAGATTCATGCTGCTATAAACAAGGCCCCAGACAGCTATTTTCTACTTAAGAAGACACAACAAAAGGCATGGTTAATGATCCAGGATGCAGACATTTGAAACGAGCAAACATTCTAGAGGTTTCCTCAGATTTCCCATACTCTAAAATTATGAGAAAAGGCTTTCTCATTGTTTACACTCCTCCTAACTTATAGGAATTTGCTCCAGCCATCCAAATGGTCTATTATAATTAATAATGTAGCAAAAAAAAAAAAAAAAAAACACTTTGGATAGCCACTTAAGTGGCAGTAATTTTCAAAAATTGTGTGATGATAAAATGTTTATAAAAATAAGAAATCTTAGTTATTAATTCGTGGAAGACATGTTTAAACCCACTCTCATCCATTTATGAATATGTATGTCTATCGCCACATGAGTAACACTGTGACCCCAAACATCTCAATTTAACGATGGCAACATACTAAAAATATGTTTACACAAAAGTGAGGCAATAAATAAAGCCAGGGGAAGTCCAGAAATTCTGTGTCACCAGAAGCAGCTTGGACAACTGCCAACTGCTTCCCTCGGCCTGCACCACTGGCTAACTCTCCTAGCCTGCACTACTATCCTCAGGCCTCTTGGGGTAAGTCTATAGCGCAGCTCTCCTCGACGGGAGTCCCCAGACACCTGGGGAACCAATACTGTTTCCTGATCCTTCTCACACAGAGCAACTCAGTCCCTTTCTTGGACTCCAGGAGCACCGCTTCTGGTCCTGGCCCTGCCCTCATCTCCCTCTACTTCCCTGGTCCTGCAACACCTGCCAGCCTCTTTCTGGG
>NW_008343959.1:2416971-2417404 GCF_000622305.1 Nannospalax galili
AAAGAAAGGAGCCAGGGGCTCCTCCCAACCCCATGGGACCCCTGAGGAACACATCCTCTAACGACCTCAAGAGTAAAAACCAAATCAGTTTTTCTGGTCCAATTGTATCTCCTTAAACACACAAAAGGGAAGTATAACCAAAGATTAAAGGGGCCAACATAATATCATAAGAGCATTCATATACATAACTAAAAGTTACTCGACAAACAACAAAGCCAGACAGGAGATACCTTCAGTCAAGTTTTTTGCTAGGATAGATAAAGGCTCTTCCAGACAGTAACCCAACATACTACTGGAAAAATGAACAGCAGACCCCAATTCTATCCAAAGGAATACTGACAATGGAATCCCGTATATGAGGAACAGCTGACCCTCCTAGAATTGGGACCTCTGGCTGACTAGATTTACCAGAAGGGCAGACAGGGGGAATGGA
>NW_008343959.1:2417869-2421334 GCF_000622305.1 Nannospalax galili
GAAATCTTAGTTATTAATTCATGGAAGACATGTTTAAACTCATTCTCATCCATTTATGAATATGTATGTCTATCGCCACATGAGTAACACTGTGACCCCAAACATCTGAATTTAATGATGGCAACTTACTAAAAATATGTTTAAACAAAAGTGAGGCAATAAATAAAGCCAGGGGAAGTCCAGAAATTCTGTGTCACCAGAAGCACCTTGGACAACTGCCAAAGGTCATCCAAGGTGACCTTTTCCAGTTTCCTCACACCTCAGTGTGGCAGCACAGGACATGAACTTATGATAGTAACTGATGAAGGGTCCTCTGTCAAGTGGAAGGCCACACAGACTCAGATTTACTCCTCTTCAACCTCTTCTCCTTCAAATACCACTCACAACCCTATGAATTAGCCATCATTTTGATAGACTCTGTTGTATTTAAAATTATAATACTTGTAAATTCCCAACAGTTAATAAAATAATTCTTAACCAATGGAATCAATTTAATTCCTTAGATAGAAAAGAGAAATGCAACCTGCTCTGGTTTAAGGAGTATTTTCCTCCCTCTCTTACCCATGCTTTAAAAAATTGCTTCAGAGTTTCCTGGTGCTAGCAGCTTTCCTGGGTAAGTATGGCGGCACCCACTGCAAATGAGGCTTGACTCCCCCAGCCTCATTCACCCTCCCAGCTCCTCCAATCCCATCTCTCCTCCTAGCAGGAACACTGGCACATTTCTTGTCTTGGCATCCCAGACCTCTGGACTGACCTCTTGGCCCACACTCCCCATTGCTTGGTGAACCTTTGCATCCAGACCAAACCAAGTCATTCCTCTAGTCCCCAGCAGACATCAGAGCCTCCTTTGGTTCCCACCTCCCTTTGCATCTTTGAGAGGCCCAGCCCCTGAGCTTCATGGGAACAGCATCATTCTTGGAGGGATGCAGTCCTTAGGAGAAAGCCCAAGAGCACCTGATCCTCTCCCAACTTAAGGCTCTGGAGTAACTCCTGAGCAGGAAGATGAAATCAATTTGGTCCCTCCAATATAAAATCAAAAGAGAGAACCTGAAGCCTAGATCAAATAGCTTTTCATGCTCAATAAGTAAACCACAAAGGCACACAAAGTTTACAAAAAGAAGCAGACCTAAACTCAACAAAGGAAGGCTCGGGTCTCACACAAGAATCAGAAACTACAAAAGAAATCCACATATCAAAGTCACAGCAGAAAAAATAATAACATGAAAAACCCAAATAATATATGCCCACCAAGTACGAACAGTCCTGTGGAGGAGTACAATGAGCACACCCTAAAGATAATACATGACATGGAATTCAAAAAAAGAAACAATTATATGCATGTAAAAGAATTCAGTGAATTTAAAGAACACACAAAGAAATGAAAGAACTGAATAAACATTCATGGCTAAACTGATGAATAACTTCAGAAAAGAGTTAGAAATATTGAAGAGTAATCAGGCTGAAATGAAGAAGGAAGTGAAACCCTCAATAAGCCAATTAGAAATGACAGGAGAAAGCCTCACCAATAAGATGAATGAAATGGAAAAGAGAATATCAAGATTGGAAGAGGAAGTGGACAAATTAGACCACTCAAGCAAAGATTATGAAAAAATTAGGAAAACACAAGAATGGAATATGCAGGAATTATGTGACACCATCAAAATATCAAAATTACAAATCATAGGCTGACAGGAAAGAGAAGAATCTCAGGATAATGGTATGGACCAGATCTTCAACAAGACTGTAGAAGAAAATTTCCCAAAACTAAAGAAAGACATGCCATACAAATAAAGAAGCATATATAACACCAAAAAGGCATGAGCAGAATAGGAACTCTCCACAGCACATATAGTAAAAACACTAAACGTACAGAACAAAGAGAGAATATTGAAAGCTACAAAAGAAAAAAAGTCACATATAAAGGAAAATCCATCAGATTTAAAACCGACTTTTCAGTGCAAACTATGAAAGCCAGAAGAGCTTGGACCAAAGTATTCCCAGTTCTAAATGACCACAGATGCCAACCGAGATTACTTTGCCCAGCCAAAATGTCTATTAAGGCTGAAAGAATTCATGTCCACAAAACCAGCCCTTCAGAGAGTTCTTGAAGCAATACAAAGAGCTGAAGAAAGGAACGGCTATACCAAAGGGGTTACAGAAAGAAACTTAAAGAAGGTATAGATGTAGAAATGCACAGCCACACCAAGAATGTGAACAGAAATAAAAATGACAGGAATCAGTACATATCTTCCATTAATAACTTTAAATATCAGTGAACTGTACTTCCAAGTCAAAATACACAGAGTAGTTGACTGGATTAAGAAACAAAACCCATCTTTTTGTTGTCTGTAAGAAACTCATCTCACTTTCACGGACAGGCACTACCTGAAGGTGAAAGGATATATATACCAAGGATAAATATACCAAGCAAATGGTACTAAGAAAATAGCACACATTGGAATTCTAATATCAAACAAATTTAGTTTGAAGTCTAACAAAATAGACTTAATCTAACGAATTTAGTTTGAAGTCTAACAAAATAAACTTCATTCTGATTAAAGGAACAACTGACCAAGAAAATATTACAATCATATATTTACCAAACTCTGGTGCACCCAAATTCATAAAAACAGTACTACAGGACTTTAAGACCCAGATTAATCCTAATTAATTAATTAATAATTAATAGTTGGGGACTTCAATATCCCATTGTCTCCATTAAATAGGTCAACAGGACAGAGAATTAACAGAGAAACATCTGAATTAAACTAAACCGTACATCAAATGGACTTAACAGACATCTACTGAATATTCCACACAAGGAGCAAAGACTATACTTCCTCTTCAGCACCCTATAGAACTTTCTCCAAAATGGACCATATACTGGTCACAAAACAAGCCTCAACAAATACAAAAAGATTGAATTAATTCCATGTTTTCTATCAGACAACAATGCAATAAAGCTTAAAATCAATACTCGAAGAAACCCTAGCAACTGCATGAACACATGGAGATTAAACAACACACTCCTGAATGATTAATGGGTCAAAGGAGAAATTAAGAAAGAAATAAAACTGGAACTAAATAAAAATGACAATACAACACAACAAAATATCTGGGACATGTTGAAAGCAGTCCTTAGAGGGAACTTTATAGCTCTAAATGTCTTCATTAAAAATCAGAAAGAACACAAATAAATGACTTAACATTGCAACTCAAGAAACTTGAAAAGCAACAACAAATGAAACCCAAACCCAGCAGACAAGGAGAACAAAATCAGTTCTTCTAAGAGCTACTTGCAGTTTAAGAAGCACATTGAAAAATGACCGCAGAGTTTCGCAGCATGAAAATGGTAGATTTTTATCAAGAGCAGTTTCATTAGAGATTGGTGGTGAACAGAATGTGTTTGAGAGCAGAAAAAAAGGAATTTGGAAAAGCAAGAGTAGGCAACTATTTTAAGGTCCT
>NW_008343959.1:2422506-2441724 GCF_000622305.1 Nannospalax galili
CACCAAACAAACCTCGACAAATACAAAAAGACTGAAATAATTCCAAGCATTCTATCAGACCACAATGCAATAAAGCTTACAATCAATACCTGAAGAAGCCCTAATCATCACATGAACACATGGAGATTAAACATCACACTTCTTAATGATGAATGGGTCAAAAAAGAAATTAAGAAAGAAATAAAAGAATTCCTGGAATTAAATGAAAAGGACAATACAAAACAACCAATCCTCTGGGACATGCTGAAAGTGGTCTTTAGAGGGAAGTTTATAGCTCTAAGTGCCTATGTCAAAAAATCAGAAAGAACACAAATAAATGACTTACCATTGCACTCAAGACACTTGAAAAGCAATGACAAATGAAATCTAAACCCAGCACACAAGAAGAAATAACAAAATCAGAGCAGAAATAAATGAAATAGAAACAACAACAACAAAAATAATACAAAGAATCAGTGATACCAGAGAGCTCGTTCTTTGAAAAGATAAACAAGATTGACAGACCCCTAGGCAGTTAACCAATGGAAAGAAAGAGCACCTCCAAATCAACAAATCAAAGATGAAAGGGGAAACAACACAACAGACACCAAAAAGATCCAGAACATTGTAAGGAAATACTTTAAAAACTTATATGCTATATAAATTGTCATTTATATTTATTTCCTATACCAAATCAGAAAACCTAAAAGTAGTGGATGGATATCTAAAAGCACAGGAACCAACAAAACTAAACCAAGAAGAGGTCAATAGCTTAAATGGACCCATAACACATAAGGAAATGGAAACAGTAACAAAATACCTCCTGACTAAAAGAGCCTAGTACCAGATTGATTTACAGCAGAATTCTACCAACAGTTAAAGAAAATCTACATCCAATACTACTTAATTTATTCTAAAAGATAGAAATGGAGGGAGAACTTCCAAATTCCATCTATGAAGCCAGCATCACTCTAATACCAAAGCCAGGTAAAGATATGACCAAAAAAGAAAACTATAGACCCATATTCTTATTGAACATAAATGCAAAAATTCTCAACAAATGAGTACTTGCAAACTGCATATAGACACACATAAAAAAAAATCATCCACCATGATCAAGTTGGCTTTATTCCAGAGATGCAGGGATGGTTCAGTATACATAAGTCAATAAACATCATAAATCATATAAATGGACTCAATTACAAGAACCACATGGTCATCTCAATAGAAATGGAGAGATGGCCTATAACAAAATTCAACATGCATTTATGTTGAAAGTCCTAGAGGGAATTGGACTAGAGGGAACATACCTCAACATAATTAAAGCCATATATAACAAACCAACAGCCAACAGCTTTCTGAAAGGAGAGAAATTGGAAACATTCCCATTAAAATCAGGAAGCAGACAAGGATGTCCACTATCTCCACTCCTTTTTAACATAGTGCCTAAAACCCTTGAAAGAGCAATAAAACAAGAGATGGAAACAAAAGGAGTAATAAATGGAAAAGAAGAGATCAAATTTTTGCAAACAATATGATACTATATCTAAGAAACACCAAAAATTACACCAGAAAACTTCTAGAAATGATGAATACTTTCAGTAAAGTGACAGGCTTCAAAATTAATCTAACAAAAGTCTGTAGCCTTTCTATATACCAATAACAAGCAATCAGAGAAAGAGTACATGGAAACACTCCCATTCACAATAGTTGCAATATATATATATATAACTTGGAACAAACCTCACCATAAACATTAAAGACCTCTACAATGAAAATTTTAAATCTTTAAAGAAAGAGATTGAGGAAGACATCAGAAGATGGAGGGACCTCCCAAGTTCATGGATTGGAAGAATTAATATTATGAAAATGACCTTCTTACCAAAAGCCATTTATAGATTCAATACAATGCCAATCAAAATCCCACTGATATTCTTTACAGAATTAGAAAAAAATTCCTAAGATTTATATGGAAGCAAAAAAGACCTCAGAAAGCCAAAGAAAACTTGAGCACTTAGAGCAATGCTGGGGGGATTGCTATACCAGATTTTAAACTGTATTACATAGCTATAGTCATAAAAACAAGATGGTATATGCACAAAAATAGACCCATAGATCAATGGAAAAAATTGAAGACTCAAATATGAGTACATGCAATTTCAGCCACCTGATATTTGACAAAGAGGCCAAGAACATTCACTGGAGGAAAGACAGCATGTTCGGCAAATGGTGCTTGTGGAACTGGATACCCACGTGTACAAGAATGAAACTAAACCCCTATCTTTCACCTCAAACAAACGTCAACTCCAAATGGATCAAAGGCCTCAATGTAAAGCCTGAGACTCTGAAAATGTTAGAATAAAACATTGGCAATAACCTACAAGGTATAGGTGTAGGAAAGGATTTACTAAACCAGACATCAATTGATCAAGAAACAAGGTCAAGAATCAACAGATGGGACCTCATTAAACTAAAACGCTTCTGTACATCAAAAAAAAGCATCCAAGGAAGTGAAGAGAAAACCCACAGAGTGGGAGAAAATTTTCACCAGCAACACATCTGACAGAGGTTTAACATCCAGAATATATAACAAACTCAAAAAACAAAGAATCAGGAAAGGAAGTAACTTAATTAAAAGATGGGCTAGGAACTAAACAGAGAGTTCTCAAAAGAAGAATTAAAGATGGCTAAAAAGCATCTTACAAGGTGTTCAATATCATTAGCAATTAAAGAAATGCAAATTAAAACCACTTTAAATTTCATCTTACCCCAGTCAGACTGGCTAAGATTAAGAGAACAAATGATACCAAATGTTGGAAAGGATGTGGAGAGAGGAGAATGCTCATTCACTGCTGGTAGGATTGCAAACTTGTTCAACCCCTGTGGAAATCAGCGTGGAGAACTCTTTAAAAACTACAAATGAACCTACGATTTATCCCAGTTATACCACTCCTTGGCATCTACCCAAAAGACCTCATCCTATTGCAGAGACACTTGTACATTCATGTTTGTTTCTGCTCTTTTCACAATAGTTAAAAGATGGAAGCAACATGTGTCCCTCAACTGTCGAGTGGATAATGAAAATATGGTTCATTTATACGATGGAGTTTTACTCAGCAGTAAAGAATGGTGAAATCATGAAATTTGCAGGTAAATGGGTGGAACTAGAAACTGTTATACTAAGTGAAATAACACAGACTCAGAAAAATGAAATGATATGTATTCTCCCTCATATGTGGATCCTAGCACCAAATCCTGATAAGTGATTATGTATCCAGACATAACTATAGGAACCAGGATAATGGAAAGGAAACAGTGAGGTAAAGAAGAAAGAATCTGAAAGAAAACGTTAGGAAACAGGACTTAATAAGGGAGATATGGATAAAAATGTGGTTATTTTAAGGGACGGAAGAACGAGGGTTATACAAGGAAATGGGGATAAAGGGAAAGAAGGAGTTCAAGAGAGGTGGGACCATAGGATAAGGGTATTATTAAGGGGAAAATGGGGAAAATGGGGGCACTTTAAGTGGGGAAACAGTGGCAGAAGAGTTAGACAATGTGAGAGATAATGCCTAGCTAGTTTTAAAAACCAGAGGGAACCGTATTAACAACCTATTGACAAATTATACATACAACTAGTTCAAGGAACATAATATATGTCTAGTCAAGGTTTATCTGAGAACCTTTGGTCTATGCCCAAGCTTTATCTACATAGTACATGGTAATTAAAAATACCAGATCAGTGGAACTAACCTTCTTGGATGTTTAACAGCCATATTCTGAGGGCTATACTAATTTGGTCAGAGGGAGTTAAAGAACAGTTTTTGCTCCTTGCCCTCCAAGGTCGAATATGTTCCATGGGACTATAGAACTTCTCTCAAAATGTCCTGTAACTGTGGTGAGTCACCTGTCCTCTTGATCAAGGGGGCCATGGAGACCCCACCAGATGGACTTGAACCAGTGTCCAGTCTACAAGAAGGATGGTCAACACAGAGTAAACATTTCCTCCATGCTTCCAGGTAAAGCCATACATGGTTGAGCAGGACCTTTGACTTATCTTCACATAGATGGAACTGGTAGAGTAAAGGAGCTAGGATCTCCTTCTAAGCCCATGGGACTCCTGAGGAACAGATGCTCAAATGACAATAAGAGTAAAAATATATTGGTTTATCTGGACCAACTGCATAGTCTTAAACATCCAAAAGTAAAGTATAACCAAAGATTAAAGGTATCAATATAATTAAGAGTCCATGTGTATAGCTAAAGTTTACATAACAGGAAGCAATGCCAGGCAGCAGATACCTTCCTTTGAGTGTTTGGCCAGGGTGGCTCAAGAGACTTCTAGACAGTCACCCAGCATAGAGCTGGGAAAATGAACAGCAAACCCCAATCTTATCTAAAGGAATATTGGCAACTAGATGCTGCCAGATGAGGAAGAGTTGATCTTCCTAAAACAAGGAACTATAGCTAGGCTGACTAGACTCAGTGGATGGATAAGCACTGGGGAATGGCTAGGGACACTGAGTCAGTGGATAGTAACAGAAATGACAGAGTATATGGGCTCCAGCAGGGGTGGGGGGCATGGGATGATATCACTTGGGATGTGGGTATAAAGATGAATAAGATTGTTTGAGTTGTTCTGTATGAAACACACACACACACAAATTGATAAAAAATGAGTTATATTTGAGGAAGATGTATGAAAATTTGCTTCATGTTAATTAGTAGATGTTGAAAACATTACCATTGAAATCTACCTGATGATTTTATATCCTCACTCAGGTGCAAAAGATCTCAGAAAGCAACTGCCTTTAACTAGCAATAATCAGATATATAGAGATTAGAGATGCATGTGTGAACATCTGAGTGTTAGTTGCATTAAAAATACAAAATGGGTTTTTCTGTATAAAACAGTATATTTTAATAATGAAATGGGGATATTTTTTAAAAGTTAAGACCTCATTTAATTTTATATCATATAGGGTTTATACTGAGTACAATGTTGTATAACTGTATTAATTCAACTGTAAAACTAAAAATTTATAGCCAGTTTTGAAAGAGATGCATCTTAACTCTGGAAATTGTTATGGAATATGTCAATGCTGTTGTAATTAAATGCTTCTTCTAATTATGTGGTTATTACATAAATAAGTTAAAAAATTACTTCATTTTTGGGGGGTTCTGCAATCAGAGAATGGCTACTTTGATGCAAAAGCATTCACTTGTTCAATGTTTCCAAACTCATATTTAAATACAAGCTACGACTAATTGTATTACAGTACAAAGATCCCTCTAACTTGCTAAGAAGAGAAAATGGTTATTCACTTTGTTTGTGACCTTGCAACTTTGCAACTCTCAGAAATCAGTCTTTGTTGGTTATTCTTGCTGCCGTGATATAGACAGTGAAATAAACATTTGAATTCCTTTTCTTTCAAAGGAATAATGTTGGGCTTCAGATCAAAGGAGGTATCTCCTGAATGTAAGAGTTGAGGATGCCTGTTCAGTGCTATGAGCACAATGCATCCCTGCCACGGTGTTCTACTCATGATTCCTGCAGGACAATGGTGTATAGACTATTGTGAGTTTTGAACCAACTTGAAAAATACAAAGGAGTCCAAGAGAGTGAGGACCATAGAAGACAGGGTGAAATGGGGAAAATGCTTTAAATGAGGGAGTGAGGAGAGGTTAGACAGAGAGAGAGAGAGAGTAGAGGGATAAATAATGCCTAGCAGGTGAAAAAAACAGAGGGAAATGTATTAGTTCAAAAGCTTTCTGAAAAAAATACGTATAAAATATCTCTACATGAGTTCACGTGTGTAGCTAAAGGCTATATAGCAATAAACAGTGCCAGACAAAGAAACATCTTTTTGAGTTGTTAGCCAAGGTAGTCCAAGAGACTCACAAAATTACACAAGCTATCTCCAGAAATCTTGATTGTCTCTCAGAGCATGGAAGTAAAACCTTGTTGTTTTTAAAAACAGGAAATGCTTCAGACACATGCATTGGAGCAATGGAGCTGGAAGCAACCTGGAAGCACCTCCCCTGTTTTAGAGAACAATATGCAAGCTGCCAAGGGAGAACATCAATAGATGCTCCATCCCCAGCTTCAGGGCCTAATAAACACAACGATGGGTACAGAAAACTATATTAGGGCAGTAGTGACACTTTAATCTTGAGGGTAATCAACAGCTATATAATCGCCTTAGCGCCCACTCAATGAGAGGGAATTCATATGTGGTACTGTAAACATAGACAAATGCAATTGACTAGAGAGTCATAGGTCTTAGAGAAAACCTTTTGGTTGTTACAACCCTAGAAAAATGTAATGTACTATGTGCTAAGTATAGATCCTTACATTTATAAAAAATGTATGCTTGTCACCACTCATCAAAGAAGCTTCTTTTACATCAAAGGTTATTACAGATTTCTACAGTTGGTAACATACAGAAAGATTAAGTATCTTTGATATGCCCAACCCTAAGTGACAGATGTACAATGAAACCTCTATACATAAGACTAACAGAACATAGTGATAGAAGGGTTAGAGAAGGAGGTATTATGGCATCTCTCAACTCTCATCAAAAAAGCTCCCTCATGCAATAGAGAACAACAAGTACAAAGGGCCAAAAATGGCCAAAATCATAGAGATTAATAGGCTGCAGAGTGTGGATCCTTGGACAGGACCCTATATTAAACATCACCTACCCAGGGATCAAGGATCACTGTGGAAGAAAGGGTGGAAAGATTGTAAGAGCCAAGGGAAGAGGTGCGTGACCATTTGGAAACAGAGTTGTATAGGCTCCTGGGAACTTGTTCATATGAACTTACAGCAATGGTGATAGCATACATAAGATGCATGCAAATTCAAGCAGAAAAATTCACAAAAAAATACAAAAAAGAAAAATACAAAGCTGTTAATTAGCACCCCCAATTCTTATTAATAGCACATTTAAACTGTAAAATATTTCATAAAACAAAATATAATAGATATATTGCAATCAGAATAATTGCTATTTCAATCTACAAAATGAGGAATTTTCCATTTATTTCTCTTGCTTTAAAAAATACTTCAGCATTTGTTGCAACCTCTCCTCCTGTAGTCTGTCTGAATATCAAATTCTTTGAATATTATGGCCCTAAAAATGTGCATGTACTGTCTGCATAGCTTCCTGAATTTATATGTTGTGTAGAAATTGTTTTTTTTCCTGTCATAACTAAATTTTAGAAGAATAAGTGAGAATTGTTTGAAGTTTTGTTTTCTTTTTCTGTTACTTACAGCATGACCATATTCTCTCATTTGAAGACCAAACCTTTTTATTATGCTGTGTTCAAGAGAATATGTATAAATTTATAAAATTTCTCATTCAGTGAATAAGCTAGTTCAAAAAATAGATAATTAGATATGTTTAATTTATAGAAAGATATGGAAATTATTTTTATGTTTTTCAATTGAATTTTTGTATATTTCATACAAAACATCTTAATCATCTTTATAACCCCTCCCTCATTCCCATCATCCCATAGATCCTCCCAATGTATTTCATGCATTTTGTCATTTATGTTAGGCTCTATTGTGTCAAGTTAGACTATCCAGATGTCTCTCAGTGCAAGTTCAGCCTATCTACTGTCACGTAGTTAAAAAAGATCAGTTCTCCTTCACCCAGTTATCAGCTGTCAGTAGCTCTTTGACTAAGATTGAGGCCAGCTGCCCATTTCCAAAGCTCTATCCTGGAGTTTTGTCTGCTTGAATTTTCATGGGTCTTGTGCATTCTGACACTGTTACTGTAAATTCATATGAGAAAGGACACAGGAGCCTGTAAGTCTCTATATCCCTGTGGTCATATACCTCATCACCTGGCTCTTAAAATCTTTCTACCCACTCTTTCACAATGGTCCCTGAGTTCTGGGTGGGTGGAGTTCAATATAGGAATCATAGCCAAGGACCCACACTCTGCGGACTCTTATTCTTTATGCTTTAGCTATTTGTGTTCATTGCCTTCTGTTGCATGAGGGAGTTTCATTGATGAAAGTTGAGAGATGCCTTAGTATTCTCTATACCCCCTTGTTCCACTATGTTTCATGAGCTAGCACTTCCACTGTAAATATGTTACATAGTTTCGGGCACATAGATACTTATTTTCTGTGTGTGCCCAGTTGTGGAACTCTGTAATAGTATTCATCTGTTTCAAAAGAAGTTTCTTTGGTGAATGGTGACTAACATACTTGTCTGTAAATATAAGGGTCTATATTTAGCACATAGTAAGAAATTACATTTGTCTAGGAATGTGACAGACATGGTTTTCTCTAAGATTGATAACCTCTCCAGTTAAGTGTAGTTGTCTGTGTTTACAGTACCATACATGAGTTCCCTTCCATTGAATAACATCCAAATCCACAACTTTCTCCTACCTAGTAGGTATCACTTCTGCTTTTAAAGATGAATATTTTTCAGTTTGGTCTTTATGAAATAGATAGTTACTTAGATAATGGATGTTTAGTTCTTACACAAACATTAACTATTCTCAATCTTGTATATTTTTTTTTCTTGGTTCAGTAAAAATCTCTTAATTATTTTCCATATCAGAACATAGAAACTTCATGTCATCTGCTTTCATCATTTAATGCACTATAAACCAGAAGTATTTACTTCAATAGATTCGGTCACCAAATAGTTAAAAATATTTGATAATATACAGGCACACTGTGCTGGATAGATTTCCTTGTTAACTTGCAACACCTGGATAAAGGGAGGTTCAATTTGGGAATATCCTCCATTGGACTGACCTATGTCCACGTCTGTGGGGCAATTTCTCAATTATTGAGTGATTTTTGGAGTGCTCAACCCACTGTGGTTGGTGCCAAACCTGGGCAAGTAGTTCTGTACTGTATTATAAAGCAGGTTGAACATGGACCCTGGGAGCAAGCCAGTAAGCAGTGTTCCTTTATGGTCTGTGCTTCAATTCCTGCATTTAGGTTTCTGCCATAAGCTCCTGCTTTGGTATCCATCAGTGATGATGTAGGCCAAATATACCCTTTCCTCCCCAAGTTTGTATTCAGTCTTTTGTCACAGCTCTTGAAAGCTAACTAGAACACACAACTTGACATAACAGTATGTCATTCATGTTAATGTTCAAGACTATTTCCATTGTATATAAGTCTAAGATGATTCAAAAATCTACTAGTAAAGAGTTTCCTTATGCTTTTTGTTCAAGGAGAAAACAGTCACTCCACAATTACTTGATGTTTTCTGCAAATTGCTATAAAGTGTGTTGTGGAAGTAGTGACTCGGGCTGTGTAGATCTTGATAGGAATAATGAATACACACAGGCATAGTGTCTTGTTTATAACTTTAAAATTGCTAAGACAAACCAATAAGCTCACATATTTAAAATCCCATGCCTTATTTAGACTAATGATTTCACATTTACTGTGAACACATATCCTATGTACAAGCCATTCCACATTTAACAAATGCTTCACATTAACAGTTCAGAGAACACATATTGGGAAAGCTTAGCTGGAAGGATAAAAGCTCAGTGGTAGGAGTTTAAGCTTTATGTCTGAAAAGCCTTAATTTCATTCTAAGAAAGTCATGCATGAGCTGTGTAAATCTAAAAGAAAAGACTAGCCTTTGAAAGCTCCTACTGCTTGATTTGTGAAATGGAGACATCACCTCACAATGCTATTTTCTTCCCTAAATGTACCATTTATGTTTATCAAAGAACTTGGAAATGGTATACATACAAAATGCTTTAGTATGACATTTATGAGGACTGAGATGAAGAAAATGTCTAGCAACTCCACTGCAGACAGGGTATATTACTGGCCATAATGATAAAAGTAAGACTAGATTATTTGTGAAGGTGAACTGTATTGCTAAAATCAGCATATATTGAAAAATTGAACTTAGTTCTTCAAGTTAAGCAAACTGTATATTTATGACATACACTTTTACTAACAGAGTTTATTGATGATTATATGGTATTTACTAGTATATTTGGAATTATATTTTAAAATAAGAGCTTTTAAAATTATAATGACAAATTTGTAAACACTAAAGTTTAGAAATCCATAAAAATGACTATTATTATATTGTATATTTGTTCAAATGTTTTGCCTATAGAATTTTATTAAGCACCCATTCCAGGAGGATAGCTATTCATTTTATTGAAAACAGATTCATCATTTAATTATATCACTTCCTTTCTCACTCTGTAATGCTTTTGCTTCTTCTCATGAAACATTCATCCAACTGGACTTCAAATCCTTCCAAAGTAACCCCTATCTAGAATGCTACCATCTATCACAAATTATAACTCTCAAACTAATTTTCATCATAACTTATGATCTTGTTTTAATAAATTCCATTGTTTGCCACGGTCCTTTGTCACCTTATTGCTGAAGATACACAGTACTTCAGACACAGAACCTGCAGCAATCGATCTGGAACTGACCTAGAAGCCTCTTCCCCAAAGATTAGCCATCGTGGGATCAGAAGGTACAATGCAAGCTGCTAATGGATAAAACCAATCCTAAAAATCTATAAAGCATACAAAGCACAAAAATGGCCAGCCCAACAAATCATTTCTATTTGTGAAATAGTGAAACTTTTGTGTAAGTTCTGGAGCAAAACAAAAGTACTCATTTTCATCACTGTTCCTCACTACTGAGGTAGTCGCAGCCACAATAATTAGGCAAGATAAAGAAATAAAGAATATCTGGGCCCCCTAAAAAATGTCAAAATTGTCACAGTTCATGGAAACATGACCTTATATACAGCAAACCGCACAATAGCCATAAAAATGTTAGAACTAAATTCAGCAATGCTGCAAGGCACAAAATCTATATACAATTGGCAGCAATGTTATTGTATGCAAATAGCAAACTGTTGCTGAAAGATCTCTATAGTTAATTTTTTATTTTATTTATTGTTTTATTTTATGTGTATGAGTGTTATGCTTGCATGTAGGTAAGTGCACCCATGTCATGCAATGCCCAAGGAGGACAGAAGAGGCTGTCAGATTCCTGGAACTGGAGTTGTTAGCTGCCATGTGGGTTCTGGGATTCTAACCCGGGTCTTCTGCAAGAACAGTCAGTGTTCTTAACCTCTGAGCCATCTCTCCAGCCCTATAATTAATATTTTTAAACTTAATGAATGAAATTAGAGGTGAATGACAAAAGAGATCAATTTGTATTCATGTATTAAAGCAATCAATAATGTTGAAATGCCTACAGTGTCAAAAAGAAGATTACAGATTTGATATAATACTATCAACATGCTAGTTTTATTCTTCTAAGTAGAAAAATAAACAATCCTGAAATTTATTTGGAACTGTAAGAAATGATTAGTTAAGAAAATTTTCAAGATTTTATTTTTCTGGACTGGAGAGATAGCTTAGTGGTTTAGAACACTGGCTGCTCTTGCAGAGGACCTGGGTTCAATTCCCAGTACCCACATGGTGGTTAACAACCATCAGTAACTCCAGTTTCAGGGGATCTGACACCTGCTTCTGAACTCTGCAGGCATTACACCACATGAGTGCAGGTACACACATCCAGGCAATACAGTCACACGCATAAAGTTTTTAAAAGTTAAAAAAGATTTATTTTATTTTTAATTATGTGTTTGTTTGTGTATGTCTGTGTCTGAGTATGTGCACATGTGTTGGGATACCCTCAAAGCTCAGAAAATGGACATTGGACCCCTTGGAGCTAGGGTTGCAGGCAGTTGAGAGCTGCTTGATGTGGATTCTAGGAACTAAACTCATGCCCTCTCAAAGAACAATACATATTCTCAACCACTGAGTTATCTCAGTGGAACTCACTATGTGGACGAGGTTGGTGGGGATATCAGAAAGATCTGTCTTCCTTTGCCTCCATAGGACTGGAATTAAAGGTGTACATCACCAGGAATGGTGTACAAGAGGATCATTTTAAGTAAAAGCCTAAAGTAAGAGACATAAAAATATATAGTTCAAAATATACTGCAAATTTTAGTAACCAAAATAGCATCTTATTATGGCTTGAATCTGAAATGTTTCCCTCAGCATCCAGTGTTTGAAGACCTGTTTATCATAGATAGTGATGCTATTTGGTGAGATATTGTCACTGGAATGATGGAAATAACTTATGGTGAATCTTTGAAGGTTGTGGCCTGGATCTTCTTCCAGGTTAGCTAAAATATGAAATCCTGTTGTCTTCATACTCTTAGAAACATGGGCAGAGTATGTACCACCACATCGTTTCCTGCCGTGATAGACTAAAATTCCCAGAAACTATGAACCTGAATCAATCCTTTTCCCATTTAAGCCACTTCTGTCAGAAATTGATCACCATATAGAAAAGTGGTTAATGCTGTTTTCATTTACTATCAGACCTATTTACTTCTATGACTAAACACAGAAATCAGAACATGATACATAGCTAGGGGTTTTGATTCAAACAACTTGTACTGAAAAATATGCAGGGCATTTTTTCTGTAAATGTTGCTGAGGAGATTAGATATTCACATGTTGGAAAATGAAATACATCTGTGTCTTTCAGCAGTTACATATATCAACTCAAAATGAACTAAAAACTTAAAAATAAGAACTGAACCAATGAAACCATTTCAAGAAAACAGATAGGGAAAGCTTTAAGATACTGCAATGAATCTAAGAAATGGTTCTTTGAAAAGGTAAATAAGGTAGATAGAACCTTAGCCCATTTAACAAAATAAAGAGCAAATCCAAATCAACAAAATCATAGATGAAAGGGGAAATATCACAGCAGACACCCAGAAGATACAGAATATTATAAGGGAATACTTTAAAAACTTATACTCTATATATTTGAAAACCTAAAAGAAATGGATGGATATCTAAAATCATGCCAAACACAAAAGTTAAACCAAAAAGAGATCAACAGTTTAAACAGACCCATAATACACAAGGAACACGAAACAGTAATACAAAACCTTCTAACTACAAAAAAGCCCAGGCACAGGTGGATTTACAGCAGAATTCTACCAGACATTTAAAGGAAACCTCCAACCAGCATGCATTCATGATAAAAGTTGTAAAGAAATTTTGACTGGAGGGAACATACCTCAACATAATTAAAGCAATACACAACAAACCCACAGCCAAAATCATTCTAGATGGAAAAAATACTGGAAGCATTCCCACTAAATTCAGGAACCAGACAAGGATGTTCACTATTTCCAATCCTTTCAATGTAGTGCTTGAAATGCTTGCTAGAGCAATAAGACAAGTGATGGAAATTGAAGGAGTACTAACTGGAAAAGAAGAGGTGTAATTATCCCTTTTTGCAGATGATATGGTACAATACCTAAGAGATGCCAAAAATTCCACCAGAAAACTCCTAGAACTGATTAACACTTTCCGTAAAGGAGCTGGTTACAAAATTAATCTACAAAAATCAGTTGTCTTTCCATATCATATATGCTTATAAAGGATAGAGTTAAGTATCTACCACATCACTATGTTAATTACTATAAGGAAGGAAATATTAATAAGATATGACCCCAAACTGCTGTGAACTCATCTATCGTGAATGAGCTTATCATATTTAATTTGGAAATAAGTGATAAAATAACACAATAAAAATATTGCAATTGGTAAGGATTTTGGAAAGAAGAGAGATAAATAATGCTTAGGTTGTATAAAAAACAGAGGGAAATATATTAATTTAAAAACATGCTGAAAAATTACATATACAATATCTCTGCATGAGTCCATGTGTATAGGTGAATGTTATATATCAAAAAACAGTACCAGACAGGAGAAACCTTGCTTGAATTTGTTGGCCAGGTTACTGCAAGAGACTACCAAATTGCACAGGCTATTGTCACAACCCTTGATTGCCTCCAAGAATTTAAGGTAAGACCCTATTGCTGAAGACTTCAGACAATATGAGCAATGGAGCAGGAACTGACCTGGGAGCCACCTCCCCTGAGGGCTAGCTCTCATAGCTTTGGAGAGTGCTATGAAGATGCCAAGTGAGAACATCAATAAATGGTCCAAACACAGCTTTAAGTCACAATAAACAAACAATGACTGGCACAGAAAACTCTATTAGTGCAGCATTGACACTTTAGTCTGGGGGTTAATCAACAGCTACCTAATTGGACTTAAAGCTCACCCAATAGAGGAAATTCATGTTGGTACCTGTAGATGAAGACCTACAGACAGTCAACGGATGCTGAGAGAAGGAGAATCAATTTTGTCCAGGAACAAGCCCCCTCATAGATTATCCATTCCCACTTGGTTAGCCCTAAACACATGTACATATGAGCATCACTAAGTAGATTCTGTGGGTTTTATATAGATGCATATATTGAACAATAACAATTAAAGAAGGGGTAATATAACTGAGAGAGTGTGGGGTTACTGGGGAGAGTTGGAAGGGAATAGAAATTGATTAAAATGGTGTAATTACAGTTGTCATGTACAAAATTCTCAAAAATTAAAAAAATCAAATGGTGAGGAAGAGGTTCAATGTTGACCTCTGGTCTCCATACGTACATGCATACCTGTGCAGTTGTACATGCACACACATGTGCCCCAATGTATGAACAAGCATACACCCATCAAAGAAATTACTAATATATGAATTAAATCTTATTTAAACATTAGATACATTTTTAAAAAACATCATAAGGTGCCCACTTTATATGCCTTGATTTTATGTATCAGTGAAACATAGATTTCATTTAAACAGAGATTTATTTATTATGTACATTTTTAAGTGCTGGAACTGGAGAAGTATAAATAGTCAAACTTAAGTGCTATGGTGGAGCTCACAAGCTAAGGGAGAAGCATGACAAAAAAAAATCAACGTCTAAATCAGCCAATAGTTTAGTGCAATGGAGGGAATACTGTAGACTTATACACTTTTGGACCATGGGGGATGGGCAGAGGTGGACTATTTGTAAAGCATGGAAGGAAAGGAAATCTTTTGGAGGTTGTGTAATTCAGGAAGAGTAAAGAGCAAATTACCTATCTGAAAAGGATCATAGGTAGAGAATAGGCAACTGAGTATGTCCTAGTATCAGAGAGTGGGTACTGTAACTGGTGTTCACTGTGATACAAAGTGAAAGAGGGAGAAAAGAAGAAACAACAGAACACAGCACCAGACACAGACCCCATGATGGCCCTGGCTATTACTGTAGCTGTAGAGGATTCCCAACAGGAGTGACACAGCTTGAATTCCCTTCTAAAAACATCTTTCTGGCAGCTCGGTGAAGGGCTAAGCAATGAGCCCCTGTAGCAATGAGTTCACTGGGAAATGGGGGTAGAGTAAGTGGAGACAGCAGGCATAAACAAGTTTTAAAACAATTTTGTATTAAAGGGGATGAGACAGTAGTAGACTGGCATGGAAAAGGAGTGTTTTGTTATTTGTCACAGGAAAATATATTAGACAATATGTTTATTTGGGGAAATGTTCCAGTGAGCCATAAATCTAATGATCCAGAATACTGGGGAGGAAATGTTTACTGTACTTACTGATGAGTCCTTAAGTTGTCAAGAGCAAAGACCTAGCTACCAACAACTGGAGACTGTTGTGAGTTCAGAGTCTGAATTCAATGACACTCTCCTGCCCAGTGGATCTTGAAATCACAATGCATTCTTGAGTTCAGGCTTTGTCACTGCTAAGCCTGCCACCTACAATTTCCCTTAAATGATACAAGTCTATTTTCTTTATCCACGCATGTTTTAAAAAAATCTGCTGGTACTTCGCTGGAGTAATTTTGAGGTTGGGATGGGATGATTGGTGGGAGAGTTAATCCTAAAATGGTCTTCGTTCATGAGTTCTTAGTTTTTTTCTGAAATTTTGTTTCCTTTCAGTAATATGTTAAGCTTTTTCTCCAGTTTGAGCATATTACAATGGGATTTTTGGCCAAAAAGTAGGATTACTGCCTATGTTAAAGGAGTCTAGGTGAACTTGTTTGCTTTTCTACCATGTACAGCTGTGCATGAAGGCATCGTCTTTGATTCAAAGCCCTCAGCAGAAAGCAAGTCTTCTGTCTACCATCCTGAAGTATTTGCAGTGCACATGTGTTTCTTACAAACTATCTACTTGAATGTATTTGGTTTCAACTGTCTCAATGGCTGAGCTGGTGCTACTACTACTGGGCTGACATTTTCTCTTGTCTGCACTGTTCTGCAGAAAAATTTTTAGATATAACAGGGTCCCCACATAATTCAAAAGTCAGAGGGATATGTGTTACAAATCTGTGCTAACCATTGTTCCTTTTCTCATATTAATAAAAAGAGTAAAAAGTAATACAAATGAAAGCTAATAAATACTTTTTGTTGATGAGAATTCATGTTTGTGGTTATTAAATTTCAATAAAGCATTCAGTTATCTCCTAAATTCTATCCAAATAGATACTAATTTTAAAATTCATCATATCTTCTGGTTCCTTTAGTCTGGGTACACACCTGTAGCCTAACACCTATAGAGGAATTGGACTCATATGATTAATAGATCCATCTCCCAATCCTCTCTGTGGAATGGACTGACAGGGTTTCTTTCATTTGGGATTTATTTCACTTCAATTTTTGACAACCCAGCAAGAGCAGGGATACAGAACAGCTAAAATTGAAAAGTTCTATAACTTACTAAAAGAGATAAAAAATTACTTTCATTTCCCTCCAAATAATAAATATCTCAAAAACTGCTTTATATTTGATTCCAATAATGGAATACATAAAGTTCTAAATTAATAAAGTCATTCAGCAGTAGAAATTATAAGAACATTCTATTATTTGTGGTTAATGATACTTTTGGTAGTCCAAACTTTGTGCCTATATTAATAAAATTAATTATTAATATAACAATTTCCTGTTCTAATTTTCATATTTAAAATGCAATTTAGTCTCTGTGTTACTGTATTATTATTGCAATCTAAAATTGGTGACTTGGACTAGAATTACGAAACTATTCTTCATTTCTATATTTGACTTTACATAACTTCTGTTTTCATGTTTTCTGTTATATACTGAACCAAATATTTTTAGTTTATCTACACATACATATACACGAACACATGTGCAGGTTGCAAACAACTGTACACGCACACACACATACATTTCCGAAGAGAACAAAGAAATGATAATGCAATTTATGTTAGAAAACTGAAGTAACCTTAAGAAGATAACTAATGTCACTTTCTTTTAACTTAATTAACATAAATAGTTGAATTTATGATTAACATTTGTTTACTGCTCTTCAAGGAGGATAAACACCCCAAGAATGTTTGTGAATTCTTATTCTCATAAAAATTTATTTCTTTGCTGCATTTGATGTTTGTTACTTTTCATTAAATGTATTCTTTAATGTTTTCATACATGTGTATATGCTTTCTGCTTACTCTTACCCCATCCTGTCTATAACCCTCCCACAGTGTCAACACCCTCTCCTCCCAATAAGTTCCTTTTCCACATACTTATCTCATGTTATTGTTGTTTTGTGATGCACTGACTTCTACCAGGGTCATCTGTGTGAGCATGGGTGCAGAACTATCCACTGGAGACTGGTGGGCTAACCAGTGGATACTCAACTGAAGATAATTACTTTCTTTCCCCTATTATCCACCAATAACCAGTCCATAGGGAGGGGTAGAGCCTCCTGAGTCCCTCTTCCATCCAAAACTGATTGTTGACAGGTCCAATCTTTTGTAGATCCAGTTCCACAGTGGCAGCTACTCTGAGTTTATGATTGCAGTGGCTGTGCCATGCCCAGTAGGTGACGTTTCATAGCCCTTCTTATCACCCAGCTCTTACATTCTTTCCATTCTCTCTTAATATGATGTTCCCTGTGTATTGGACAGGGCAATATAGATAGATGTTCTGATTGGGACTGAGCATCCAAAGGTGATTTATTCATAACATCTAGCTATGGGTCTCTGCATGCACCACAGATCTCTGCAAAAAGACACTTCTCTGATCAAAGCTGAAAGAAGTACTTGTCTGTGGGTATGTTTCCCTTCCATATAACTTCATTTTTATTATTTTGCTTGTAGTATTGATGAAATTATAGTACTATTTAAAGTTTTGTAAATTTTTGCTTACCATTTTGAAAAAGTGTTGCAAATAAAAAAGTTCTATCTCCTCTTCACTAACACAGTGGGGAGGGACTAAGGGGGTGTCAATGGAGAAAAAGGTAGAAACATGATTAAGATGTTTCATAGGAAATGCACAAAAATTCACTGAAAATATATTAAAAGTAAAATTAAATGATATATATATATATATAGTTCTTTCAAGACTAGTTCACCATTAATGCCACAATTTATATTTATATACGCTAAGATTCCTTATGGTGTTCAATAAAATTTGATCTGATAATACAATTAATGTCTGCTAATTCATACTATATAACAGCTAATCTCTCACAGTATTCTAATTATGTATTGTTTGTATTTTTATTTTGAAAAATAACTATGGCTATATAATTTATTACAGTTCCTCAGGACATGCTGCCAACAACTAGTAGATACTGACTGCATTCCTGCTGTGGTTTCAGTAGAAAGCTCTATGATTGTATATGCTGTATTTCAGCAGACTCTCATAAAGCTCTCTACTGCTCTCTATATAATAGTCATTTTTCTCTCTCACAAAATTGCACTATCACGAATGAACATTATTCCCTCTCCTAATCTTTCCTGATAGAAAGTACTCTTTCTTTCCAAACATACCTATACTTTACAGTTGTTCAAAAATATAAGGACCTATGGGATATAAAATTAAAATGTAGAAAGTATAACAGAGCTTATTTAGAGTTAGTGCCTTTTTCTATGTTAAAATTTCTTTCTAATTACATCGCAACTGGGTTTTAATTGCCTAACCTTGAATCAGTTGTCATGGTGAACACTGAACTACTAACTGGCTAGGCACAACAGCATGAAAGTTGATTACAGTGTTTAATGCTTTTGAGTTCATGCAATTTCCTGCATTTTGGCTTCCTCAATGCTATATATTTGCCAGTTTCCAAAAGGAAATTATAAGGATTTCCTTACAAACCTAATATTTGCCTACAGCGAAATTTGAAGATAGTATTTGAATCCCACTCTTTTCCTATCTAGTTTCATATCATAAGATGGTTAGTGAGTCTGATCTCTGTAGCTTTTCTTTTCTAAATTGTCTTCTTGTGGCTCGTTTTTAGTTTGGCTCTGATAGTGATTGTTTATCCTTGCACAGGCTGGTGACTCCAGCTGCATTATATATATATATA
>NW_008343959.1:2441912-2459961 GCF_000622305.1 Nannospalax galili
TATATATATATATAATTTTTAGTTAGACCACATTGTATTATGTGTCATTGTGTTATTTTCAAACTAAATTTGATTCATTGATGCTTCCCTTTCCCTCATGCCTTCTTCCTCTGCCACCCATTATTTTTTGGAGAAATACAGTCTATTTGATGAAGACTAAGATCTCTCAGCTCAAAAGTTGCAAAATTCATAGACACTTATGGAAGACAATAAAATACTTGCTTCACTTTCAAAAATAATTGACTCTGATGATTGCTTTGTAAATTCATCAATGCATCAGCTACCTACCTATCAGCAACCTAATTAGTGCTTTCTGTGTGAAGACATTCAAGTTATTTGAAAATATAAACTACTTAATCTTTATCTACTTTTCCATGATTTTAAATTTTGCAGTTTGTTGAGAAAAGTTGGAAAATGATGAATGGTGTATATATTTGTGAAAATGTAATTGCAGTCATCAAAACAAATAGAATACAATTTGACACACAAAGACAAGTAAGGTCTGCAGCAACAAACACTGCTTCTCTTGATTACTATATTCTAGTCCAAACCGACAGCGTATTAGAATTCCAAAATATGGACCTACTTTCTCTCCTACGACCTGAACTGAGCTTTTAAAAATGTCCTCCAAGTGTGTTTCCTAGCTTTCATCCTTAATAGTTCATCTTCAAACAACTATATGCCCACATAGAAATCTTAGTGATGTTTGTGCATGCACATATGTGTACATGCACATGCATATGGGTTTTTTATGAATGTCTACAGAATTGGTATATAGGGAGTGTGGTCAGAATTAATTTCCAAAGAAATAATATTATGAGGTCAAGTTTTTTGGAAAGTTATTAGATCATAATGGACTTTCCCAAAGCCCATTGACTTTTCTACCATGTGAGGATGCAGAAAGAAGACATCTATAAGAAAGAATTCCTCTACCCTCTTATCAAGCTGCTGGTAGGTTGATATTTAACTTTTGAGTCTCTAGAAAAGAATTTCTGTTGTTCATAACATATCTAACTAAGGGTATTTTTGCTATAGCACCTTGAAATGAGTAATAGTAACATCCAAATTTCCATACATGACCTCTTTGACCTTTGTTCACTTTTCTGCTTCCATAGTTCAGTATGTTTTATTCCAAAGGCATGTCGGCCCACACAGCACAAACTCTGTAGTACTCCATCTAAGCAGTTGTTTTTTTCCAAGACTCCTCACTGATAACTTTTCTGAATACCTGTAGGATCAAGTCTAGATAGATAGAACCAAAGCAAAACAATGAAACATAGGTTTGCATGCACATTGTTAGCCAGCTTCTCCCATAGAAAAAGTGGAGTAGGGCTCAGGTGGTCGCTAGTCTGTCTTGATAACTAAGTACCTGAATGAATGAAGAATGATCAAATTTTGACTCTGGTAGCAAAATGGGAACAAATCATAGTTCATTTATTCTCTTAAAGCAGCTTCTCCTAGGCCTAACATAACACTTCAAGAATCTCTCACTCACCTGCACTAAAACTTATGGCAAAGGAAATTGTTAAATATGTCCTCAAGTTTAGAAAATTAAATCAGCATTGTAATGAAAAATATTAAGCTGAGCATGATGTTGCATGCCTTTAATCCCAGCACTCAGGAGATAGAATCTGTGAGATCCAGAGCATCCTAGTCTATAGAAAGAGTTCCAGGCCAGGTGGATATACAGGGAGGCACTGTCACAAAAAACAATGCAAAAAAAAAAAACCAAAATTAAAGATAATATCCAACTATTCACATTTTGTCTTTAAATTATCACCATCACAACAGAGTGCTCTCTTTTATTTTGTTCCTTTCAAAGACCTTATCCAGGTATTATCTAAAAATTTGAACCATCAAAAAATACTAAAAATGTGATGTCCAGGAAGATGGGGCACACTTTTAAATACCACATGTTGGTACCTGAACAATATAAATATTAATAGATGTCAGATCAAACTTTGTAAATGAATAAATGATTCATTAATCTGTATTTATATTAATAATCTGTATTTATATTAGCCTTTTATTACTGCACACTTTTGATGCACACTTTTGCCTCTTTCAGTACATGATTATTTGGCCCCATTGCTTCTGGAACTTTCATAAGGCAGAACAATATTATGACAGCGTATGGCCAAGTCATTCACCTCAGGAAGGAAAAGAAGGTGAAAAAGGAAGAGACATTCAGTGTAACAGTCCCCTTCAAAGGCGTGCTTCAAGTGATCTAGCCTACCTATATATTTGTATCTAAATATTACAGGGATTTTTGTTTGTTTGTTTCTTCATTCACTTTTTTTGTTGTGGCTTGATACTGTTCTTGACAAGACTTGCTAGACTGACCTCAAGCCCCAAGTCCTATCCCCCATTTCCTGAGAGCTGTAATTACAAGTTTGGGCTACCACACTAGTCTTGTGCTGATGCCACTGTTTTCTTCTTTCTTTCCTTTTAGTCAAGGATAACTAAATCTGTATTGTGTAAGTAGTTCTTCTATTGAATGAGTTTTGTAAATCTTTCATTTTTACTGATCTCTATAAAATATTCTCTTGGTTATTTCTGAAAGGTTATAATCTCTCACAATGTCAAAGTACCCTTCAGAGGCCGAAGATGTGACTCAATCCCAAAACACTGTCTTTGAGTTCATGAGCCTCTGGGCTCCAACTTCAGCACCAAAACACATAAAAATAAATATATTTGACATCAGGCACCTCAAAACGCACAATAATTTGAATGTGATTTAAATTCATTTCATCCTAATATGGACAAAAATAATTTTTCATTATACAATTAGAAGAATGGTTGAATCACCAAGTTGCAGAGATGATCCTGGAAATCAGTATTACACTGAAAATGGGGTTGTGGATTCTGTTATACTTTTATCGCAAAAACTTTGTCTCTTGTCCAATAGGAACGCATTGTTCTTTCAGAGCAATAGAATATCCAAGAAGATCAAGGATTTCACGTTTTCAATCTGCCTCCTTTGTGTCAATGAGTCAAAGAAATAATCTAACCAGCCATACTCAGTATCAGGATTATACAAGAAGGTTTTCTGGAAATCACATGATCAGTATATAAATAAGAAAAGAAATTGAGAGGCCAGTGAGATGGCTCAGTGATTAAGTCAACTGGTTCTCCAAGGAGGAGCCAGGTTCAGTTCCCAGAATCTATTTGGTGTAACTGCAGTTCCAGAGAATCTGATGCAGTCTTATCACCTCCACAGGCATTACACACAGGTGCGGTTGCATACATTCAAGTAAAACATAAAAATAAATCAAAAAATAAATTGGGCAAGTGGACATGGGACTAGACAACAAAATTTGCATTAGAGCAAAGAACATAAACATATATTAGGTCCAGCATTGCCCCTAATGTCAGTCTACAAAGTTCATAATAGAGTTTATATTTGTTCTAAAATACTAGAACTCAATAACTGTATAGGAACTTAAATTGCATTTGATTAATACTCATGTGTAATTATCTGATTTGAACTATCTGAAACAATGAACACATACAAACTTACATACATACACACAAACACACTTTCACTGTGAATAACATTGAGCACATATTTTTAAATCCCACATTCTCTGTTGTGCAGCAAGTTGTCTACTGTTAGTTTGAGATATCTCTGACTACAGTTGCCACCGTATATGTAGGATAAAGATACAGTGTTAACATTTACTTGCAACTGTGTTTGTGTTTAATTATGACAAATTGTTTAATTAAGTAATAAAATGATACCTTTGTTCATTTTTCAACTCAGAATGTTTAAAAATATCTGGTGATTAAAAAATGAGTAATGTTACTATGTGTTTTCTATGAGGATACTGAAAGATTCAAAATAGCTTTTATCATTTAGTTAGAGAAACATTATCTATGCAATTATATACTTCTCTTAAAATTTCAGTTTACACATTTCCTCAGTCAGGAATGCAAAACATGCATTGCAATGTCTTTTCTTTGCTTACAGCTTTGTTCTTGAGATTATTTTCTTCAAGAAACTAAAGATCCTTTCTCAGCCCTATCCTGCTTTCCTTCCCATTTTATCACAGATTTCATTTTGCAGATTGTATTTATCAGGGAAAATGATACCCTTTATTGGAATTTAAATAGATGGAGACATTTCAGATTTTGTCTTGCATAAAGGAGCATCATTTGCCAATATTAAGAGGAAATTCTCCAAAGCATACTGCTGTATGCCAAACAGAGGCTGGATTTAAATAATTAGTCAAATCATCATTTACATGCTAGAAATATGATATTTTCCTCTGCATATTACAGTTTCAGAGATTAAATCCAAAAAGCTTCTCTTTCAGGGACCTGAGTATATGCTGCTTGATTGAGCCACAGGGAAATTTTACCTTTAATTGAGAGTCTGAATTTGTGTTGGTATAAGTGAATTATTATCGAAGAGGAAGAAACAAAATTAACAGTCTCCTCATGGAAAAGCAAGATTTACTAATGAGCACAAACCGGTAGAGCCTTTTTTTCTGTTTTTACTCACAAGGCATGACATAGTCCTTTAACAAGTCTACAGTGTTTTATTTGGGGGTTAGTCCATTCAGAACAGGATGGATCAGTAATGAGGTATCTCCTAATAACTGGACACATGATTTTGTGAATTATCTGGAAGTTCTAAAGGAAAAGGAATGTGAAGGTTACCATATAAGCTGAACCTCCGGCTTTCAGAAGCCATGGTTGAGAATGGTAAAATATCTGTAAATTGATGCTTGGAGCCACTCCTTGATACCTAATTATGTGAATATATTTTCAAACTAGAGACTTTGTGACTAGCTACTAAATTAATGCCATTTCCTCAACCCAAGTAAACCAAATCATAATAGTTGGATTTGATAGAAACAAATTGGAAGATCTCTTTGTAAGACACCATTTTAAATTATTAGTAAAATTATTTTAGAAGCTATAATGGAGTCTGTGAAATGGCTCAGCAGATAGAAGCGCTTGCAGACCAAGAGCGATGACCCAAGTTCAATCCCTGGAAATTAATGCATAAGGAAAGAAATGAATTCTGAAATAGTCTTCTGGCCTCTACATGTATACCTGCCTGTACACATGCAGACACAGACAGACACAGACACACAGACACACACACACACACACACACACACATCATGTCCACAAAATAATAAATAAATATCTTTTTCCAAAGTTACCTATATTTCTTGCATGTATCTCACTGGTTTCTTACATGATTATGTGTAACCACTCTGCTCCACCCATGTGCAGTATGTTAAGTCTTATTAAAATTTGTAGCCGTATTTACATCTCCATCCTGCCTCCAATTCAGCAAACTGTTGTTTATTTTTTTTGTAGGCAGGACACTGTCTAGTTTCATAGCATTATTGGAAAGTAATTTTTTAAAATGTTGGATATTTTTCTTTCTAGATGCTCTATTTTAAAACCATAATATAATTTAATCACTCTTTTCTCTTATGACAGGTTGTGACATGATTCAATCAATAGTAGACTCATCACTACTTCCTGTCTTGCTAGCAATTTTAGATAAATTGCCTTATACTATTCTATTGATCCATAGATAATGGTAGATCATTTGACTGACAGTTTTCTGGTTCTGTAGAAATTATAAAATGGCCCAAAGATTTCAACGAACCATATCTTACTGTAGAGAATACAGCCCATCTTAAATAGCATATTACAAAGAGAGATGAACAAGATCTAAAATATTTCATATTACAAAGTAAACACATGGACCCAGATATTATATTGTGTAAATATTCAATGGTTAATACTGGTAATATTACATTTAGAAAACTAATATTGATGCAAGTATGACATGGGAAAGAGATTAAATAAAATACTAGGACCTACCTCTGTGACAGCTGGTTCTGAATTATTAGCTATCAACAACAGAAGAGAATAGGCTGTAAAGTACTGATGCACTCAAATTTGAGGAAAATGCCATTCCTTAATGTCATGGTATATGGGAAATGCTTAATAATGTCTAATTATGTTTAATAAGCATTAGTATTTCCAATTCTAAAGAAATAGCCTATGTCAAATATGACTGTTAACAATGATATATCTGACCATGATTAGCAGGTTATATCTTTCTATCAAAAGCAAAGGCATCTTAGCAGCTTTCAAGAATGCCTTTAGATATCACCATGTTTTGTCACTTTCTAATGAATTTGTAGAATGTGCCCCTGCAGCTCTTTGCATTATTTTGTAAAACATACACACACACACACACACACACACACACACACACACACACACACTGACAATCTTGACCTGTCAGCATTTTTGTTCCTGTGACTTATTGTAAGATTAATTCAAAGATGCTATAACTACCTGAAACTCTTCATGGATACAATATTCTATGGAACCATATGATAAAAGAAGTTGAAGAATTTGCAAATTCTTATAACCTTGTCCTGGAAGTCATAGAAGCAAGACACTCCTGAGAAATGAGTAAAATATCATCTCAACATTATCACCTGTTTGTTGTGAAATATCCTTATTTCTCTGTCAATTTTAAACTGTAACTGCGAGAATATAGCAGTCTTAGTTAGCAGTTATTTGATTTCCGGGCTTAAAACATTTTGTTCTCTGCTCTTCTGGCTTTAGGGTTGCTGATGAAAGACTGGAAGTTTTCCTGATACTCCCACATTTTTTGTGTGTGACTTTTTTTCTTACAACTTTTAGCACTGTTTCTTCACTTTATAATTATTATTATTATTTTTATTTTATTGCTTCTGCCTGCATGTGTGTAAGTGCAGTTGTGTTATGCAATGCCCACAGAGGTCAGAAGAAGGTGTGGGATTCCCTGGAACTGCAGTTATGAATAGTTGTTAGTTGCCATGTGGGTGATGGCAATCAAACCAGGGTCCTCTGCAAGAGCAGCCAGTGCTCTTAAGCACTGAGCCATCTCTCCAGTCCCCTCATTTATATTTTTGACATCATAATAATGATGTTTTGTGGAGAGGTTCTTCTCTTGTCATGTGTCCTTGTGGTTCTGAATGCCTTTTGTGAGTGAACGTTGATTTTTCTCTCTGGGTTTGTAAAATTTTCTATAAATTTTGTTTTCCGTCTGCGTTTGTGAACTTGTCTTCTTTGAGTTCATTTAAAAACCTGTCTGGTTTGTGTGTGTGTGTGTGTGTGTGTGTGTGTGTGTGTGTGTGTTTCATGTCTGTTCCTTTTTCTACCCCATAGATTTTAAGCCTTGATTTCTTGAATATATGCCAGATCTCTTGAAATGGTTTTTGTGTTCATTGGAGTATTGTTTTCATGTTTGCTTGATTTCAGCTCTTATTGTTTCTGCTTTGGCCTCCATCAATGAACTTTATCCTTCTCCATTATTCTGTTTTCGTGATACTCTCTGGTATGCTATTTATTTGAGTGATTGCTTCATCCCTTTCCAGAATTTCTGTTAGGTTCTTTTTCAATGTTTCAAAATTTACTGAAATTATAAATTATTATCCATATATTGAACTTTCTTCTACAACTTGCTGGGGTTTTTTTGTTGTTGCTTTTTTTTTCACTTTGGAGATTGTCTTGTCAAGGTCCTGCATATATTTTCTTTCTTCATTCATCTGATTCTTTGAATATTCTTTTTTTTTTTTTTTTTTTTTTTTTTTTTTTTTTTTTCTTTCTTTTTTTTGTCTTTTTGAGACAGGGTCTCCCTGTAACCCCAGCTGTCCTGGAACTCACTATGTAGACCAGGCTGGCCTTGAACTCACAGAGATCCGCCTGCCTCTGCCTCCTTAGTGCTGGGTGTGAAGGTGTGGGCCACCACGCCCAGCTGAATATTCTTTATGGTAATTGACCCTCTTTAAACATAAGATTCTGAATTCTTTCTCTACCATTAACTGACTTCTGTGTTTTTTTTCTTCCATTACTGAGTGAGGGAGGTAGGGGACGGGTCAAGGTGGATTGTTATCTCATGTTCTTTGTGTTTCATGCATCTGTAGGAAGGAGTTTTAACTTTCCCTTTTTTCAACTCTACTTGTTTTGTTTTCTGTGAATAATCCTAAAGGTCTCTTTGTTAAGAACTGAATTTCCTGTAGCTATTTAAAGGTAGAATGCAGAGATACTCTGAACTTATTTATGGCCTAATTACAGTAGACCCTTTTGCATTACACTTGTAATGCTATTATGTATCCAAGAGAGCAGCTTTACATTCTTGTTTAAATAAAGTATGATTCATAAATTTTGCTTAGAGTGAAGACTATTGATACAGGAGAAAATGTGGTCCCCTTATGGAAGGTCTTAGGCTCATTAATAAAATAATTTAAGAATGTGCTCAAACAGATTTGAGGTTAATTTTATTAGAGATTAAAGAAAAACCTTTGTAAATCTCAACATGAGCGAGGAGGGAAATGGAAGAGAGAAGAAAAAAACAGAAGTCACGCTGCTTGTGTTAAGTTGGTATGGAAAGTACCCATGTGATTGACTAGCAGCCACAGGGTGGGGAGGGGAGTTTTAGAGAAGCTGTAAAGAATATCAATATTTTTGGGAAGCACAAAATGAGGGGAATCATGCTTAGAAAATAAATATCAAGCAGAAGGGGGGAAGTGAGGCTTTTTGTAGTAATTTAGAAAAGTGGACGATCTTAGGAAGCTGCATGGCTAAGGCCAGATAAGATATTGCACAAGGGGTGGCAGTTCTGGAAAAGAAAGTACATGGTCATTAAAAGACTAACTGATCTATCTCCTTAACATGGCTTACACTGAGTTTGCTTTTCTAGGGATGGTCCCTTGGTCAGATGACTAACTCAGTTCAACTGGAATGCCATGGTTTCTACCAAGAGCAGAGATTCTATTCTTCTGACCGGAAGGAGGTTTTTTGTTTGTTTTTTTGTTCGTTTGTTTTCTCAATGGCCCTTTATTGCCACTCTAACACTACCAATATTTAAATAATTTTAAAAGACAAAGTGAAGAGAGAATGGAGAAAGAGAAAAGAAGGAGGTGAAGAAGATGGAAGTGTATGGAGAAGTATATGAGACATAATCCTGGTACTATTTTAGATGTAGAAATGGAGAAAAGAATGATTTTACAGGTATAGAAACTGATGGACACTCATCTATTTTGGTGAGATAAAGGTTAAAGCAAAGTGGGCTAACAATTAGTGTCTAAAATTGTATGATGTTTTAGGTAAACGACCAATTTCTCTTAGAGAGAGGAATTAAGCTACTCAAATATCAGAAAAGACAAAATATAACAGAAAGAAAAACCAAATACTACAAAGTTTAGGAAAGAAACAAACAAGAGTGTAATGGAAATGCATAGACATGAATATAAGCCAAACACCCAATAAACAACAACCAAAGAAAGTGAGGGGAAAATAAGCTTGATTTCTCTGCACTCTCGTTTTCATTTGTCCTTCTTTTCAGTAGTCCAGGGAGATATTCCCAAAAATGAACCTGCATGAAGTTCATCCTTCCAGATGATTGATGCTAATTACCAGTGGAAGTGGAGGCAGTTTAATGAGAACTGAACTTGTGATACAACTGGCAGACAAGAGTGGAGGCTTACAGTGTGGGTACTGAACTCAAATTAGGTTTGTAAGTTGCTAATGCATTCAAGAACAAATGAAAACAAATCAGAAGGTGGACATTGTCTGGTTTCTTTTTCAAACAACTGAGCAAGATTTGTGTACATCTAGAAAGTCAAAGGCTCTGATTTTGAAAAACAGGAAGATACAGCTGTTCTCCATGATATGTCCAGCTATGGAGGAAGGAGTTCTGTTAGAAGGAATGGGTTAGAGTGAAACCCCTAGCCTCTCTTCTGCAAGGGTGACCAAGGTTGCTTTTCAGTGAAAAAAGGCCATACACAACAAGTAGAGGCCCCATGTTGATTCAAGGGGTTATGTATGTTCTACTAATGTATAAAACCCTTTACCTTAGTGGATACTTGAAATAAGTGTACATTAATTCATGCTGTGATGGTTAGATTTTATTTTCAAATTGACACAATCAAGAGCTATTTGGGAAGAAGGGACCTCAATTTAAGAACTGGCTCAATAAGATTATTATGTCATCATGTCTGTGAGAGATTGACTTGATTAGCGATTGATGTAGCAGAGCCCACTCTAGTGGGCTAGGTTGTTGGAGCCAGACTGTATAAGAAGGCTAGCTGTGCACAAGCAAGTTAATGAGCCAGAGTGCAACATTCCTCCATGGCTTCTGCTTTAAGTCCTCAATGTCCTTCCTTGACTTCCCTCAATGATGTGGGAAGTGTAAGCAGTGGACACTACAGAATACAGGAGATACCAGGACTTTAGGACATCTAACAAGGATGGCAGCAGCTGTGGAGTGGAGCAGTGTGGGAGACAGGTTTGAGCCTAGGGTGAAAGTCTTAATGATAGCCATACAGCAGGCCAGAAGCAATGCCTTGTGACATTTGCTCCCATTAGCAAATCATGAGACTGATGCCTAGAGCTTGCCACTCTCTAATCACCACCCTTGGAATTCCAAATTGCAACACTTAGATATTGCAACATCAGGGTCACATGGTTTCCAGGAATCCAGGCTCTGTAATCTGAAACGCATTATGCTGACGAGGCATCCTACCCGCTATTCTGTGATAGGACATTAAGCCTCTTATGGTAAGAAGACACTAAGTCTGTTATGTTAATAAGATATCCTACTTCCTGTGCTGTGATTGGACCATTATCCCTATATAAGCTTGTGCCTTCCTACAATAAAGCAGAACTGTGTCACTGAACCTGGTTTCCTGTGTCTGAATGTGGTTCTGCTGACACAGTCTTCTCACCAGCCCTGGGGTCCAGGACCAGGCAGAAGCAGAACGACAGAAGGCAACACCAGGCAAGCAGAAGAGTGGCCTCAGGCCAGGGCAGGCAAAACAGTGGCCTAAGCCCAGGGTGAGTGGAGGAGCAGCCTCGATGCCCATGAGAACGAAGCAGCAGCGCCCATGAGAACAGGGGAGCGGCTGCCACTGGCAGTGACCACAGAGCAGAACTGAGTCTATAAGACAAGCTGTGTGTGCTTGGATGGAAGAGCCAGAAAAGATGTGTTGCCTAAGGCATTTGCAGTTCAGAAGAAGGAGTCCAGATGTTGAACATTGAGCTACAATGCTAGACTTTGGTTTTATTTGAATGTGTTTGTTTCCATGCCCCTGTTCTTTACTTTTGGAGTAAGAAGTATTTAACTTATGATTCATTTTAAAGGGGCCCAAAGTTAAAAGCTATTGGGTTTTTCAAGAGACATTGAACTTTTGGAGAGCTTTGAAACTTTTAAAGGCTGTGGGACATTCAAAGTTGTACTGTATTTTATATTATGACATTTACCTGTGATTTTTGTGAGCAAATAAGAAAGGAAAGATTATGGTTTAACAGAAAATCAATTGTGCCCTCCATCCTAGGCACACAAGGTCAAGCAATTCTTCTCCATCTTCACAGTTTTCCATGAAAATGATTTCCTGCCTTTCAGTGCTTTGATGTTAATTCTTGAGCATTCATTCTCACTGTCTTGGGGTGAAAAAGCAAATTGAGGTTCCCAGGAATCTAGGCCCAGGACACAAAAGCACACGGTTCAGTGAGTTGGCTTAGGTTAATTAAAAGTTATTAGTTCATATACTATCCATTTTATAAAAGTTATTCCTACAAAGGGGAAGCCAGAATTGAAGAATAATATCCTCCATCAGAATGGCCTCTGGCCATGTATGTAGGAGATTATCTTGATTGATGATCATTGTGGAAGGGCCAGCCTACTGTATATGGCACTAATCTTAGGCAGGTGGGCATAGGATGTATAAGAAATCTTCCCGAGTAAAAGTCAGAACTAGATGGTAAATCCTTCTTGCTGAAGACACCATATATGTTGGCTCCAGTACATTGAAAGATCAGCCTGGAACTTAGCTACAAATTTGTACCCTGATGACTGTTTTTTTATGAAAACCAGAAGGCATTATCTAGATTGTCAAGTGAGAACTATAAATAGTTCTGACAAGTTCTGGACTCTGTGTGTTCCATTACCTAAGGAGAAGGGAAAAAGTACCTGCTAGTATAATAGTACCACAACTGTTATATGTGCAACCAATGATTTTTAACTTGAATTTAAGACTTGTTCCACAGAAAAGGAGTCATATCTAATACTGTAAAATTCAGAGTATATATCCATGACTGGGAGGGTCATAGATCCTGGTGGGGAAATAACTGCTATTGTTTTGTGAAAAATGTGATGTGTCTGACAAATTTTCTTCTAACACCCTTATATTAATGCTATTGTCAATTTCTTTTAGTCATGGAATGAGATGTTTTGGTATTCTTTTTTCTCTATGGGTGGTAGGTTGCAGAAACTCATAAACAGTGGATTTCTTGAGAATATGTGGCTGTTGCTATGATACAGAACCCAATGTTCATTCATAATTAGATAAACAGACTAAACGAATCAGACATCTATATCAACCACTCCAAAGCTAAAGGAACATTAAAAAATGGAGAGTGAATGCAATATAAAGCCAGAAGAAAAACTGGCATATGGCACAACACTTTTCTTTGAATTAAAGCAGTTCCTTGTTGGGGACAGGAGAAGATTCATAATTCACAAAATTTTAAGGTTCAGGGGGCTCACGAAACATGCAAGATTGGTGAAACTATTCTCCAAGGTTTGACATAACTAACAATCACTGGAGAGTAGAGTCTACATTGTCTACAAGTCCCTCATTGAGCTCCAGAGATGCAGCTTTCATGATAAATCACTTGTCCTGAGGTGAGCTTCCTGGGCTGCAGCTGCCCTCCAGTCCCTGGGCTCTTAGTAAGCCCAACAAACTCCTTAGGTCATTAACCTGATATTGGGTGAAACTACGTCTTCGGTAGATCTGTCTAGGGTAAGTGAGTGTACACACACTTGTTCTTGTCTTCCAAGAAAAGTCACACAAAAGCAATTTCTAATCAGAAATCCGTTGCTCTCTGTTTTGGAAACAGAGAAGTCTTAAGACATTTGGTATCTGATAGAAATCTACCTGTTCCTTGCTGACCTTACTGCTTGCTGAATTCCACAAGGCTAAAAGGGGGCAAGATCACTCAGACATATTACTACTGTTAAGAGTAATCCCATTCATGAAAGTTGAGAACCTCAAAATCTAACCATCCCCTAAGGCTCTCTTAACACTCACATAGGGATCAGGTTTTAACATATGAATTTACTTAACATAAAGAACACAGCAGAAGAAAATAAATCACATTAGCACATATCACAGCTTTTGCAAATGTGATATCAACTTGGCCAAATTATTTCTAAACCAAAAAAAAAATGTATTTTTTGGGTTTTTTGTTGTGGCTGTTTTGTTTTGCTTTTCATAAATGGTAGGGGAAAAGAGACAGAAGGGGAGAGAAATTATGAGGGAGGGAGAGAAAAAAAGAGAGAATTTTGTTTAATTTTAAACATTTTGATTTTATTTTTGGTAAGATTTTTTTAGACTCATTGTTCAAAATTCATTCCTGGTGTAGAGACAATTTAACGGTTTAAATATATCCCAGTTTTCAAGGCAGAAATGGTTTCTCAAACAAGTTTTTTGGTACTTTCCTGCACAAATAGATTACATGAGTAAAGAACTTTGGTATTTTAAATCACAAAATTAAAATGTAAGAACACTAATTTCTTCCACACAACCCTAAGTTTAACTGAATAGGACCCCATATTGACATTTAAGGTATATTTTTAATGAGTTACATGAGACCATTTGTGTTGTCAATCCAGTGGAAAAGTTACATTCTTCTAAAAAGTTATGAGCCTAAAGCCTCTTTGGCTACTGGTTCTAAGCTACTTCTTTCATGAATAACTCCAGTACAATAGCAGAAGTAACGGCAAAGGGAGGCAGCTTTAATGTTCATACTGTGTATCACGGAATGCCGTCATTAGCATAAAAACTATATGAGAAAGTTAACTTTTTCTGCATTAAAAGTCTTTAGTATCACAGCTAAAATTCATTAACAGTTCCTAAACAAACTCGACATTTTAAACAGTTTGGAATGTATGTATGTTTGAAAAGGAAAGCTTTATAGAAAGTTCTTATGGTCTCTGGGGGAATTAGCAGCATCCATTTCAAAATCTACTTCGGCATCCAAAGTCAATTCATGGGCTCCAAAATACAGAACATCAGTTCTTACCAAAAACAAAGGGTTAGAAATCTCTAAGAAAAATTAGTTTTCCAATACATAGCTTAAGAATTTACTGACATTAAAGTAGGAATAAAGGCCCTTTAAGAGAAAACTCCTGGTCAAGAAAATGAAATCCATGTCTGGATGAAGACCCAACATTACATTTTTTGCCAGATCAATCACCCCATCACAGGGTGACCCTGAGGAATGTATATTCACTTTAAGTCGTGCTAAAAAGTTGGGTAGTGATACAGAGGCTAAACAGGGTCCCCTAAAGTGTTCTTTTATTTATTTATGTTTATTTATGTTTTTAATTATTTATTTTTATTTAATGTGTATGAGTGTTTTGCATATATATATATATGTAAGTGTACCATGTCCTGCAATGCCTCCAGAGGACAAAGACCGTCCTGGATCCCCTGGAACTGGAGTTATGGATGGTTGTTAGCCACAATGTGGGTGCTGGGATTCAAACCCCATCTTCTCCAAGAGCAGCCATTGTTTCACTGAGCCATCCCTCCAACCCGACTTCCTCGAGGGTTTTTAATCTCATTCCTGAAAGAATTTAAGAATGGACTCAAATGGAAGCTTTAGAAAAATTTTATTAGAATCTCAAGAAAAGTCCACAGGGGAGGCAAGCTAGGAATCTTGGTAGATGCCTTGAAGAGGAGAATGGAGGGGAGAAGGGAAAACCCATGAAGCCATGCAGGTTTTGAGACTGCATAGAGGTCAGACATGTGGTAAATGAGCAGTCACATAGCAGGGAGAAGGAAGCTTTAAAGAAAAAGTAAAGAAATACAAGATACCAGAGCAGTGTAAAACATTAGGGAAAGCATACTTAGAAAAGAGATATGAAGACAAAAAAGAGATTATACTTTTCTGAGGCCTTCATAAAAGTGGGCAGGACTTATAGACAGTCACATATCTGCCACCCAGATCCACAAGAACTACACTAGGAGATAGGATTGCAGGCAAGAAACGGTTCACCATCTCATTAATGCAGTAGGTTTTCTGCCCATCATTTTAGCAGAATGTAAACTGAATCTGCCATCCAAGGGGTGGTCCTATAACCAGGTGACTAACCAATGAAACTGAAAAGTGGGTCTTCAGACAGACAGGTTTGAGGTTTTATTTTTAGACTAGTTAATCTTCCGAACCTTTTTGATTCTTTAACAGTCAAATAGTATATTCATTAAATGGTGAGCTTTCCCTACTCAGACATCTTACCCTCTAAGACAGGCCTGCAGCAGACATGCAGCTCTGTAAGTCTAAGCTTTTCTGAATCCTTCAGGAAAACATGACATTTATGCTTTCAGTATCTTCTAAGCATGCTTTCCCTAACATTCAGTTTTCCCCAACTTTTGGTTTTCTTTATCTTTTATTTAATTGTCCTAGCTTTTTAATCCATCTCTTCATTCTTCTGCGGGCAGCTGCTGAATTTTACAACTTGCCTACCTTGAGGGCTTTCCTTTATATTCTAATAAATTTGTCCTGAATCTTCCATTTGTAGTCCATTCATAAATTAGTTTGTTTATTTATTTATTTATTTATTTTTTAATTTTTTTTTGAGACAGGGTCTCTCCCTGTAGCCCTAACTGGCCTGGAAATTGCTATGGAGACCAGAGTAGCCTCAGTCTCAAAGACATTCACCTGCCTCTGCTCCCCTACCCCCAGTTTTAGTACTGAAGGAGAGCACTACCACCCCTGGCTTTAAAGTATTTTATTAATAAGACCAAGAATCCTTAAGAGGGCAACCAACTTCCCCTGTATCACTAATATCACATGCTGTAGCTATGGCCATTCCTGAAGTAACCTGATTTCTCCAACCATAAATAGAGTTTCTAGTGTTTGATAGAAATATATTTGGCTCCACTGCAAATGAAAAAAAATGTCTAAACAACAGAATCTTTTCTCATGGACCTTAAATTTAAAATTGGAAACAATACAAAATTTCAGTTTCTTAGTTTGTTAAGCAATCAGTTTGATACTTTAGATACTTGCTTCATCTATTTAATTTCAGTACATTTTTTATTCTCAAATGGTATTTACATGATTCATCTCTTCCATTGAAAATGCCTTCACTGAGAAGTTAACACGTACTATGTTATTTCTGTTTAATTGCATTGATAATTAGTGAATCAATGAGATAGCATTTGGGGACCATGGAGTCAATATTTTGCTTAAGTAAATGAAATAACTGTATTAAATTCTTGTAAATGCTAGGAAAAAAAGTACCTACTTTGACTAAAATCAATAGGAATTTGTTTTCTGACATTTCTGTTAGTAAGAATTTCAAAATTGATGCAGCAGCAGGACTGGCAGGCCTTCCTGAGGTTCTTGCTGTCTTTTCCAGGGTTGGGTGCTAGTGAGCATTCCTTGGCTTGTGGCTTCATACATCTCTCTGCCCCCCCTTTTCCACATAGACTGAACGTCCTTGGTTGGAACACTTCAGAGAGTATTTTTTAAGGACACATGCCACTGACTTGAGGGTCTGCTGTATAATGAAGTTTGAAAATTCCTTTCAAGATCCTTAATTCAGCCACAAAGACCTTTCTTACAAATGATTTCATGCTCACAGGATCTGGCAATAAAGATACATACATTCCTTGTTGGCTGAGATTCAATCCAGCATTGAGATTTTTTTGTTTTTTGAAAAGCAGAGAAGAAATTTAATGAATGTGGTAACATTGGAGAGACAAAGGGATCCAACGAATGCCCTTCCCCGAGACTATCTTGGAAGCTATGGCATGAGGCTTAGGTTTAAGTAGAGGGCAAGTATGCATGCTTACGCAAAGCCTTGTAAGGGGTAGCACCTCTGATGGCTGACTCCTCATTGTCTCAGCTCTTCTGACCTGCAAGGTGGTCTGGTAAATCATCAGAACTGTATAAAATCTCTTTCTTGAAGACATCTTTGCCCCTCTGACTGACACAGGATCTAGCCTTCTTTTTCTCTTAGTATGAGATTCCTGGGGAAATTTCAATTTCTTAGAGTCAATTGTTTGTGCTAGCCAAAGGGAACACACAAGTGTCTCTTTAGAATGTCCATATTCCAGCTGCACCAGTTTCAGGCTGGAGAACCGCATCCTAAGCTTAGATCGGAAGATGGTATTGTTATGATGGCAAGTTTACTCAAAATGGTATACAGACTCCATGCAATACCTAACAAATCCCCAGGGTATTTATACAGGAACACAGGATCCTACTCGAAAGTTCATATGGAATCTCAAGGAAACCTGAATAGCTAAACTATCTTGAAGGGGAATAAGAGAGCAGAAAGATTCACATTTCTAGATTTCAAAGTTTACTATCAACTACAGCAACAGACTTTTTGTAAGCGTTTTTAAAATATCATTGGGAAGGTAAAGATTCTTGTAACCTGGAAGTGCCTCCGAAAGGCTAGAATTGATATGGGCAGGCCTAAGAGACCCACCTGAGTACCCTGGGAAAAGGTTTGGACCATGGGGAACAGAACTGCAAACAGCTGCACCTGAAAATCTGGTGGAGACTGCAGGCCAGATACTGATCTTGCGTGTGTTCAAATATGGAAAAAGAAAAGCCAATGGGAATTTGTGCCTTTGTAAGTCACCCCCTCCTGAATATCATAAACTATGCAAAACCCAAAGAGAATGTGTTATGTCAGTTTTTTCAATCTACATCAGGACTGGGAGACCCTAGACATCTCAGAAAGTGTGCACAGGTTCTCCAGGGAAGGAAAAGGGGAAAATTTAGTACAACAATTCTGAGTAGACTTTTGAAATTTGAGTTTTTATTCTGATTATCCTAACCAATTTTGTTTTAGACTTGTATACATTGTTCCTTATAAAAATTTCCTGAAATAACTCAATTTTCCTCTTACCTTTCTGAAAGGTTGATTAACTGATTAAAATTTCAGTCATATGGAAAGGTTGGAATATTGCAATCTGAAGCAAAATTATCTTGGGCCATT
>NW_008343959.1:2460080-2493323 GCF_000622305.1 Nannospalax galili
GCTTAATAGTAACTTATTGTCCTGCTGTGTATGTAACCTTACATCTTTATGGCCATTATGTAACTACCTTGGAATGTGTAAAAAATCGCTAGTTCCCTCCAAAAGACTATGAATGCTGTCAGATGTGTCTGAGGCCTAGAGCTGAGAATTCTTTGCTTTTCTGGGACTTGCTAACCTGATATTCTCACCAATGTACTTGAAAGGTATCTTGGTTTACAACTTTATTATTTCTGCTATTACAAAACTTAATAGAACTCTTACCATGATAGGATAAGGAATTTAGGGCAACCTGAATTTGTGTTCAAAGGCCATGTACACTCATTTGGGTCTAGAATAAACTATCTCTTCTGTCATTTCAGGTGAGAGTTGTGTTTTTGCATTGACAATATATACAGCACATGAGAGAGAATAATGTTTTCATATTATTATTATCTAGTGTTACTGAGGTACTATCTTGCTGCATAGCCCTGGTTGGCCTGTTCTCTATGACTCTGATCCCCCTTCCATGGCCCTCCCAGTGCTGAGCTTAGACATATACACTGCATTGTTATTATATTTATTTGAAAAAAGGCCCAAGAAGAATAATCAAATTCTCAGACCCACACAAGAAATGTTTGTTAGAATATGGCAAATTCATTATTTTTATATTTTAGGACTGACTGATTTTAAACTGCAGTGGAAGACCTGAATGATTGTGACAAAGGTTTATAGACTATTTTCATTTTTAAGTCTCCTGCCTTGTGAAGTCCCTGTTACTGTCTGTTCCATTCTTCTGCTGCAAACAACTTGTCCTAGATATGAAATATGAGATCATTCTGAGGTAGAATATCATGTTTTGAGATTTCTTGCTTTTCACTGTACTTTTAATCAACAGTGTGAACCATCTTTTCTCTGGACTATGAAGAATTTATAGATAGGTTGTATCACTTAGATAATAGAATCTTTCTTACTCTCTCTTTGGAAAAAAATCTGACGAGCCTGTCCCAATTTTTAAAAATGTTGCCATAGCTAATATTTGGAATTTAAAAACTTACTAATTCTCCATCATTTATATCAGGTATATGCTTCTACGTTCGTAGAGATAGTGACTAAAAATATTGACCACAGGGTTTTAAAATGAGATGAGGAAAAATAGTAGGTGTTTATTGGTATGTATATTTCAGTTGTTTGATTTTTGTTTGGTTGGTGTCTTGTTTATTTTGTTTATTGTTTTTTTTTTTGCTTTCTTTCTTAATAATCCCCCCCTTTTTCTGAGAAGAGTGAGGTTCTGACTGTCGCTTTCCTTACATAAGGCAATCCATTTTTCCGAAAGCCTAACCTGAGATCATAAATGTGATGTTGTGTGTATATTCAAAAATATTGAGGAGCTGAAAAGATGGTTCAAGAGTCAAGAGACTTTGCTGTTCTTAGACAGTCCCTGAGTACATTTTGCAGTACTCACCTGCTATTGGTAGCTCCTAATTCCCCGCAACTGCAGCACCCAGGGATCAAATGCCCTCTTCTGGTCTGCATGGACACCTGAGTACATGTGATCTACACACACAGACACAGACACAGACAGGCAGACAGACACACACACACACAGAGGCACACAAGGAAGAGTTTAAAAAATTGTACATTTTTTACACAAAGCTTTAATCTTAATTTTAATCACTGTTCACTTCTAAGTCACTAAAGCATTATTTCATGCCTTTGCAAATGCTTAGTAATGTAAATTAAGTCATAAGGTCTATGTTGATACGTTTTTTTGTCATTATAACAAAACATCTGAATTAAGTGATTTTATCATGAAATAAGGTTTTCAACTCATTGATCTGGAGGCTCAAGGACAAGGCAGTCATGTTGGATTGGCTCTGGTGAAGACCTCACAACATCACCATGGCAGTAGAGTATAAGAGATCACATAAAATAGGCAAGAACACAAAAATGTGAATGAATAACCAAGATGCTTTTCACAGTTCTTTTGTAAAGAACTGACTCTAATTTCATGAGAACTATTTCAATTTCTTCTAGGGTACATACTATGACCTAAGGAGCTCCTAGCATCTCCCACTTCTTCACATCACCCAATGGGGACCATGCTTCCAACTAGTGAGTTCTTGATTAAAAACCTCAAACCATATCCAAACACATTGAAATTCTGCAGTTTATTAATCATAATTAAAGTCTACTAGGAAAAGTATAAAAGTTATTTTAAACAAATATGTATGTGTATGACTATATATACATGCACAAAATTTTAAGTGTAGCTACTTGTGTACATCAGAAAAAAGCATTCCCAAAACACTGACATGACAGTGATACAACAGTTCCAACATAGAAAACTTAGACCGTAAGCATTTTAAAGGTCAAATGACATTACAACATTAGGGTAACTTGGATATCACACCACAATAAATAATGTGAAGTAGTTCTACTTGAATGTGTTCTGTGATTCACTTTATTTTTAGCTCACATATAAGGAGTAAGATGTGGGACTTCACCATGAGACTTAATGAAGTGTTCTGTTGTACTCAGGCATCAGAGGGAGATTTCAGAATGTTCAGTTACATTAGGTGGGATGTGGGTAGAGTCTTCAACAGTTAAATATATACATGTATTACAAAGTTGAGCTTAAAGTACATAAAGATACATGCTAGTTCCTATTCTTAGAGAGATTAATCTAGAAATCAACACTATGGAGGACATAAATGAGCATAGATAGGTTTACATAGAAATTTTTATGGACACTGGCACCTGAACTTTGAATAATTTTCCATTTAATAAAGAATAATTTTCTCTTTTGCTTTTCTAACTACTAAAAAAATGTGAAAATCAGGCTATTGAAAACTTATGCAGGTCTGATTTAGTGAAAGTCCTTAGTTTCCTAACTTTGGGCTAAAGCTGTAAGCATCAACACTGATAAATTCAAACATTAACTTAAGTATTGAAAGACTATATAGAAAGCTAGGGGTGGCCATCATCATCATTTATCATACAATGCTTTGATAATTAGGTCCTAAATCTCAGTGTCATTGCAACACTTCTCATTCACTGCTCATTTCTCATTCATGCCACAGTGGCTGCAAGTCAGGTGTTATTCTGATGGGATTGTTCCTATCACTGAGATGCCAGTTGACCTGTGACTGAGCAGAAAAACAAATTGTCAATGTCCTAAAATGTCAGCTTGGACATAGCAAGTCATATGGCCTACTTGACTTGTGTAGGGTAGAACTGCATATTATACAGACACAGAAGTGGATGTTAACTAACTATAAAGAAACTCTCTGGTCATTAGATGTAATACTGAATAGATAATGCTAATCAGGTTAGGCCATGTCAAACAAAAACAACATATCTAACCATATACTCTTTTAGTGAAACAAATGCTATTATATATAATTTAAAGTGATCACCTTCAGTTTGTGATCAGAAAGTGAGACCTTGAAAGATCGTAATATAAATTACCTAAAACATTTTAAATTTACTTGTGAAATTTGTGACATAATTCAGAAACATGCACCATATGCTTACCATATTATTATATATTTTTCTGTATTTCTAAGATTAAGGAGTATTAAAAGAGAGTCTAGAAAGATTTCTCTGTGGTTAAAAGCACTTTCTTCTCTTCCAGAGGATCTGAATTTGGTTCTAATAACCCATGTTGAGCAGCTCACATCCACATGAGGCTTAAGCTTACTATGACCCAGCACCCTCTCATGACATTTGCAAGCACTGCATCCACATACATGTACCATATAGACCCACATAAATACACATAACTAATGATAAAATATTAAAAAACAAAGTAATTCAAAAGAATGAGAAAATATTGTAGTGGAAATTGAAAATAAAAACTTTAGTTAAAAACAGTCTTCCAATAAACCAATTATATAAGTAGTTTTCTTCAAAATTTTCTGTAAATATTGTAAGATAATCATGTCAAAAAGAAATATTTTCATTTTTAACATAAGACTAATTATATATTGGAATATAAAAAATTCTACTACAGATAAATTATCTTTGCCAAGTTGGTTAAGTAGAAAGGGGACTTAGAGTTTTATCTTACCCTTTATTCAGTTTATTTATTTATTTTTATTTTATGAATATGAGTGCTTTGCTTGCATAGATATAGGTCATACAAAGGCTGCACAGGTCAGAAGAGGGTGTCAGATCCCTTGGAACTGTGGTTAGCATGGTTCTTATCTGCCATATTCATACTAGGAATCAAACCTGGGTCCCTGGAAGAGTAGAAAGTGTTCTTCATTGCTAAGCCATCTCTCCAGTCCCTTACCCTTTATTAAAACAAGTTTATAATTTATAATAATTGTATGCATAAAATAAATTCAATTGGTGGTATTGTTTGTGATCAGTATGGAGAGTTTTGCCATTCTTAATCGGTATTCTCTTTCCATATGATCTTATCTACTATACCATTTATCTCAACTGGCCACAAAGATTATGAGTGGACATTTCCTTATTACCTTGAGACATATGTAAATAAAATAGTGTCCTGCTAATGCTGAGTACACACTTTTCTTATAATAGACAATTTAAAATTAATGATAAGAGCTTGAAGGTTATTGTCAGCTTTACTGTTAGCTGAATATTTAAAATATATTTATATTCTATCATCAGTTTTGAGTGGACTGTGTTCTTCAAAGTTCCTTGAAAAAGCAAATTATGAGTGAAAATATATGTTATTTTTATAATCCTGGGTGTTTCCCAACTATAGCAAAACCTAAAAATGTCAGTTTGTGACACTATTTTCCCCAAGGAGTAAATTCCAGTTCCATAAAGTGTCTAAAAATAGGATGCTTCTTATGTGATTAGATGTTGGGAAAGTAAAAGTAGAATTTTTTACCAGGCTCTCACTAAATTTTGTACTACTATAATTAAAATGTTAAAGATTTTATAATGATTTAAAAATAATAACTGAGACATTGCTTTACTCTGTTGCTGATAGGAACCACATTTTCCCACCCTAGTTCATGCTGTAAGACTAACCCATTTCTCTTTAGGACAATGGATCTTTTAGGAAAGCACAACACATTTGCCCATGATGCAAAAACAAGATTGAGGCCCCAGTTTTGCCTCCACTAGTGGTTTAGTATAGTATGCCATCTTTCACTCAGAAACAGCCCCTCAGTAGTCTAGATACAGGTGTTCTTCTTTGCATTAGAACATTTATCTGCTTCACCATTTTTTTGGTAAATATTTAATTGAAATTTGTGTATTTCATGCAGAACATCTTAATCATCTTTATACTCCCTTCACCATTGGTACCCGCTTGTAAACCCCCGCACCGGAGTTTATGCATTTTGTCACTTATGTTAAGGCCTATTGAGTCAAGATAGTGTCCCCAGACATCCATCAGTGCAAGTTCATCCACTGAGGTCTAGTCACTTTATCTAGAATCCCTTTCTTTGAGAAGATCAGCTCTTCCTCACCCAACAGTAATCTGCTAGCTAGTGATGCAAATATATTACTTACATTGGAAATTCTCAAAAAAATTAAAAAATATAGGTACTTAGCATATTATAGACATTTGAAGAAAATAAAGGCACTTAGTACATTATGGAAATTTGAGGAACATACGTATGAATGACATTTTCCTTAAACTTACTACACTCCCCCAAAAATAGGTAATGAGAAAATCACTCACTGTATGATTCTGAATTCTCATTTCACTTATAAAAATAAATTATGTGGGAATTTCAGCATGAAGGACAAACCCTGAATATCCTCTAATTTTAAGATTTCTGTCAATCTTAATTATTTTATAATCATCTTAAATTTTAGAGGTATAATTCTTTCAAAGCCTTCATAAATACATTGAAACAATTTCAGAAAAGAGCATTTGCAACAAATATTTAGGAGAATACATTATTCTACTTAATATCAAATTTTTTCCAAAATGTTTAAATAATTAGATATTTAAAACATTCAAGTTATCCCATTTCAAAATCTTAGAAAAGGTGTTAATTATCCAAGTTTTCAGTCCATGTAATTCCTACCTTCGACATAAGCATAAAATCAAAGAACATTATTACTTCAGTTTTTTAAGATAGTGGAAAAATAAGATATAATTTCCCATAAAACTTAAGAAATAAAGAAAAGAATCTGCCTAATAGATACAGAGCTAAAATAGACACCCCAGGCTAACAAACGAAAAACCCAGTGCCAGGAATAGTTTACTTCTTTTGGAGTTGTTGAGCAGTGGGATCCCTTAGATCTCCAAACATTGTATGCTATTTGCATTCCTCTTGGTACTGACCAGGAAGCTTCATCCACAATGGATAGTTGTCAAAAAGGCTGGAAGGTGCTATGCAAGTTACCAGAAAAGTAATCATCAGTTTTATACAGCTGTGAATCCTGTGATCTACTATAATGAGACCTGGTAAAGTATACCCACTGGTGCAATAGTGGCATGAATATCATGGGAATAACCAGCCACTGATTGGCTTTAAGGTCTAACCCACAAGATGAAGCATATACATGACTCTGTTATCAGGACCAAATATCTGTGGATAAACCACAGGTTCTACAGAAAATACTACTACTAAATGAAGATTCTGCTAAATGGATATAATATTCAATCAAGTCTTAATGACATTGTTTTACCCAATAATTAGTGCATTTCTTAAATGTAATCAGAGAAACTTCTTTTTCAGTAGACGGCAATTAACTCAAAGACTCAAAACTGATCAACACGCAGACAAAAAGAAACTGCAAAGTGCTCATCTATAAATGGAACCTCGATCTCACACACCTCCCTCTTTCTGAGGTACATGAATTTAGTCTCTGAAGGCTAGCTCTCATATGTTTGGAGAACACAGTGAAAGCTGTTAAAGGAGAACATCAATCAATGGTCCAACCCCAGTTTCAAGGCCTAATAATCATATCAATGACTGTCACAGTAGGCAACATTGGTGCAGTAGTGGCACTTTTTTCTTGGGGGTAATCAACAAGTACCTAAATATACTTAAAGCCCACTCAGTGGGAGGGAACTCCTGTGTGGGGCTGTAAATTTAGCAAAATACACATGGTTGGAGAGGTCTTAGATCTTAGAGAAATCCTCAAGGCTGCACACATTCATAGACTAATGTCATTTCTTGCTATGTGCAAAATATAAATCCTTATATTTATAGTGTCCCAGTCACCATTCATCAAAGAAACTTCTTTTGCAAAGATGGAGTCTATTACATGTTTCCACAACTGGTCACACACAGACAAAGTCTGTGAATTGCCCATGCCTAAGTGGTACAACTACAATGCAACTTCTACATATAGAACATAAAACAAGGGCTGAAGAGGACACTAATGCATCTCTCAATTCTCATTAATGAAGCTCACTCATGCACAGAGAGCCAGGAACACAAAAGGTCACAAATGACCAACATATAGAGAGTAAAAGTCTTCAGAGTGTGAGTCCTTGGACAGGACACATATTAAACTCCACCTCCACCCCTACCCCAGGGCTCAGGGACCATTTCAGAAGAGAGAGTAGAAAGATTGTAAGAGCCAGGGAGGAGGTGCACATCCATATGGAAATAGAGTCCTACAAGCTACTTGTTCAACATGAACAAGACCTATGCAAACTCAAGCAGATAAAAGCCCAGAAAGGAAATGTGGAGATGGGCAGCAAGACCCAATCTTAATTAAAGAATTATTGGCAGCACCGCCAGGTGAGGAAGAGCTGATCTTCTTAAAGGTATGGATACTACATAGGCTGCCTAGAACACAGTGGATGAGCCAACACTGAGAGACATCTAGGGACACTAACTTGATATAATAGGCCTTAACACAAATGACAGAATGTATGAATTCCAGTGGGGTCAGGGCTATGGGACAATGCCAACAGGAAAGGAAGTATAAAGATGATTAAGATGTTTATATCAAATACACAAAAATTCAATGAAAATTTACAAAAATTGCATATAAAATTGAAAAATAAAAATAATTTTTAAAAATTAAAAAGACATCAGACTCTTAGTAAGAACTCAGAAGAAACTCACATAGTATGCCAGTAGTTTTCATATAAAATAGGTAATATATCAGACTCTGAAATCGCAGGGGAAGAATGGATATACCATTAGAAGATGTGAATGTAACAATATATCTTTTCCAGATGCAAATTATAAATCATTTGCATATCCAGAATATATTCAAAAAGTGTTAAAACTAGAATCTCAATCATTACTTGTATGGAATATTCAATTATTTGGAAAGAGTATAAAATAGATATGTCAATTTTTGCATAACCCGGAAAACATCCCTAAGAGAATCAATGAGAGAAGTCATGATCATTAAGAGTGTTCAGTGTTCAGATTTCAGTGTCCTACAAATTCATGGCTACATTCAGTGCAATTCCCATCAAACTGCAAACGTATGTTTATACATGAAATAGCATAAAAACATTTTTGAAAAAGGAAAAAATGGAAATTTGTCTTCAATGTTAACATAAAGTTACAGTAGTCATGAAATATGGTTTCAATGAAAAACATGATAGAGTAAATGTACAATCCACAGCAAAGAATAGTGTCCAGGAACAGACACAAAAGAGCACGTGTCTCATGGCAAAGGCTTGACTTTTAATAAATCATTCTGCAGTAATAATTGCTAAAATGTTATTCTGCTATTTTGTGAGGAAACAAAACTATATTGTTTCATGAATGTACCTTACAAAAAGGAAGCCAATTTTAATGGTGTCTAGTACTTCATAATTCATCTAAATCACTAGGATAGATGAGAATTGTCATAGATTCTGCCAAAGATTGGATTTGACCTTTGACCCAAAGTGATGGCAACAATTTTAATTCACCAGAGAAATCACTTTTAAGTCATAAATTTGTACCCATTGTCCCCATAGCCACATGGTCATATTATAGTGTAAACTGCATTGATTCCAACATCAAAACTTCCCATACTTAGTAACGGTTTCAACACTTTGAAATTCTAAAGTGTCTTAAGTGGCAACTCCTATAAAACCAAAGCTAATTACATGTTTGAACAGTAAGTTTTTCCTGATTTTAGAAAACAAAGAAAAATTTCTTGGTACTGAGACCAGTACTGTGGCAAAAAAAAAGAATAATAATTCTTCAAAGCATAAAAATTTGCTCCTTAATAATTAGTAGATGTGAAAAACATTACCACTGAAATCTACCTGATGACTTTATATCCATGTTCAGATGCCAAGGAGCTCAGAAAGTAACCAACTGTGACTAGTAATAATCAGATATGTAGAGATTAGAAACGCATGTGCACACATCTTAATGTCAATTACATTAAAAATAAATTTTTATATGAAACTGTGTATTTTAATATAAAATGGAGATCTTTTTTAAAGGTTAAAACCTCATTTAATTTTATGTCTAATAGAGTTTATAATGAGTTAAAGATTATATAAGCGTAATAATTCATCTGTGAACCTAAAAATGTACAGCCAATTTTGAAAGAGATGCATCTTAGCTCTGGAAATTGTTATTGAATATGTCAATGCTGTTGTAATGAAATGCTTCTTCTAAGTATGTGGTAATTAAATAAATAATTTGAAAACATCAACTAAGTAAACTCCTCAAGGAAACTAGTCTATGCGTATAAGTGAAAATGCACATACCAATAACAATAATGTTACTGGTTTCATAGAACATATAAACAAATTATAAAGTTGACTGATTTCACTCTAGGCCCTCATCTGATTGATCAGCCCCAGTCTGGGAAATATTGGTTACTGATTACTACTCAGTGAGGGAGAGTAGACCTTATTTTAGATCTATAGATAGGCTGACTAGACTCCAGTGGATGAATTTGCACCAAAGACATCTGGGTACAAATACTTGACTGGATATGATTTAACCTGTGTGGTGGAAGGGAGGCTGGGAGAGCATTGATTGGGTTGGGAGTCTAAATTTGATTAAGAACTGTTGTATGAAATATTACATTTCAATATATACACTTCAATTTATATTACAATAAATATTTTTTGAAATTCTAAAAAATTTAACTGAATTGGTTATCAAAATAAAAGTTCACCTTTGAGAATGATACTGTTACAAGCATCTTGTAATAACCTTATTATTTAAAGCAATTTTCACAGAAGCCACTCAGCAAATTATTTATCTTTACAGCCAGGAGCATTTGATAGGCCCCTGCTGTTGATGTTAAAGTTCAAGGGGGCATCTACTGCAAAGCTGTGGTTACTACACTGAAAAGAAGAGATCACATTATAACTTTACAATTCAAAGTTTAATCTTTAATTTTTATCTTATTTCTTAAATATTCTTTTAGATTTCTTCTTTACTTTTGAGGAGCTTCAATTTTATTATTTGAGGTACACTAGCCAAGCTTTTGTCTTTTTTATTTTTCCAATGTAGATACTATTTTTCTGCTCAAGTAAAATAAAACAAAATTTCAGATTTTAGACACATAATCTTATTAAAACATGGTAAATATAACTGTTTGAATACATTTTTATTCTCAAAATTTCACACGCTAGAAAACTGATCCCTGCTGGAGGTTCTGTTGGCTGCAGTGTTGGTCTTTCAGAGCTGGAGCCTAGAAGGAAGTAATGGAGCTGTGATCATCACTTCTTAAAGAAACTCATGCTCCTCTCAAGACAACAGGAGCACTTTTGTGCAGTACTGGTTATTCTGAGAAAGGGCTATTGCAAAGTGATTTTTCTTTCTCAGCTCACTGTCTTGCTTCCTCACTTATTGTGAAACTATTCATCTTAAATGTGTTTTTGTTATGTGAAACACAGAGGGATACCCTTAACAGGCATTGTTTCATATCTGGGAATTTCACCCTCCAAAACAAATATACATTTTTTTTCTTTCTTAATTGCCCAGGTTAGGATATTCTGATATAGTGAGACAAAGCAAATTGGGACATTTTCCAATTTTATAAAATGAATTTACAGAATTTAAAGATAAAAAGCATTAGGCCAGTAGGTGGCTCAGTGGGTTTGGCTTGATGTGCTTGTCACCAGGGTCAATTACCTAAGCCAAATTCCACAAGTTTCCCTCTGTCTTCCACATGCATGCTGCAACACACACACACACACACACACACACACACAAACACACACACACACACACACAACTTCACATGACGTAAATACATAAAAATACAATGAAAATATTTTTAAATAACCTCTTTAAGAGCAAAGCAAGGAAGATGTTTGTAAAATGAAATTTTAGTTAAATTTTATTTTATTTAGAATAATTATAGGAATAATACAAATCTTGCGTATCATTTCCATATCTTGCTCTAATTGTTTGTGTCATTGGCCTTCCAATCTTGACTATTCTTGACTCACCCCTCCCCCCCACCGAAAAAAAATTGTTATAAAACCACAACGAACTACTAAGGGAGGACAGAGAGGAGATGCAGCTAAAAATCCAGTGTTCCCAAGGGCTCTTGATGCAATGCAAGGGTCCCTTATTACTATTGGGCAGAGCTCCACGATAAACATCAACTTCAGGCAGAGGAGGGTAGGAGAGTATCATCTCTCTCTTCATGAAACCTCCATTGACTCACTTCAGCAGGTGGGGACAAAAGGAATTTATCACTAGCACAATGGTGATAAGCCTTTTCTGTCTCTGAAATTACCCCTCCAAAGTTAGTCTAACTTCTATGTAGAGTGGAATTCTGAACTCCTCATATGGTCTAAAGTGACTGCCCACCCTTTTGATATTGAAAAATATTGTTGTTTAGAAAGTTTAAGTTGAAAAACCATGCAATTCAATAGTGGAAAATCATGAATCATAAGAGCGTTTCATAATGTTTTAAATAAGTTTGTGGTTCCGTGTTGGGCCACATTCATAGCTATCCTGGAAACACACAGTGTACTTGCCAGTAATGCACACCTGTAAAATGAAACAAAAGGTCAGTGTATCTTTCTTATACAATATGGGAATACAAATGCTGCTTCCATAAATTGTTTTCTTTGGTACATTCAGGAAAGTTGGTGAGGCTAGGGAAGTGGAAGATCTTTTATCATCTGGCCAGAACAGTTAACAGGACTTTCTAATATAGAGATTTACTGGTGTGAATGAAAGTAGAAACCGCAGGTGTTCTATGGCATTTTCTAGAGTAGAGCAATTAATTCACATATTTCTATCTTGCTGTCTGTCCCTCTTTTCGTTTGTTTGTTTGGGTTCTAAACAGAGAATGTTTTAGTTGAGTCTTTTATTATCTACACTCAAAGACACTGTTGGGTTGTTCAATTCTGCCTGAAGACTGGGTTGTTCTGGGCAACTCAAGTCCCCAGGGACATATTACCATCTTTTTACTGATCCAGAGACCTTTAGCCAGCTGCCTTCATCTCTCTGCTTTGCAAATCCTTGTTATGTTTGATCTCCAAGATCTAGGGATTTTCTTTGAGTTTTTACTTAGCAAAAGGGAAATGTACATCTATTCCATCTCCAAGAATCAAAGTAACCAACAATTGAACTTTAGTGTTGTATGCGGAAGTATTTTCTTTCTACATGAAAGATTTCCTTTTGAAGAATAAATTTTAAAAAATCAACTCAAAATTTAGGATTGTGTTTCCTCCTTTAAAATTTGGTTTAAAGAGTTCGAAATATGGCTCAGCAGCTGAAAACACTTGTGGCTTTTGGTGATTTGGATGAGAAATGTCCACCATAGGCTCAAATATTTGAACACTTTGTTTGTTCCCAGTAGTTGGTGCTGTTTAGGTTAGGGAGGTCATGCAATCTTTAGATGATAACCTTTGGGAGGATGTCGCTGGGGGCAGCAGTTGAGAGTTCATAGCCTCTTCCCACATGCAGTGTGCTCTTCCTGTTAGTGGATGGAAATAGCAGCTTTTTGCTTCCTGCACCTGCTGCCACACCCAGCCATGATGGACTCTTATTCCTCTGGAACCATAAGCCTAAACAAATTTCTTCTTCTACAAATTGCCTTTGGTCATGGTGAGGTTGTTTTGTTTTGTTGGGTTTTTTTTTTTTTATGTGTATGCATGTATTGCTTGCATGTAGGTAAGTGCAACTGGGTCATGCAATACTCGCGGAGGTCAGAAGATGCTGTTGGATCTCCTGTAACTGGAGTTACAGAGAGTTGTTAGCTGCTATGTGAGTGCTGGGATTTGAATCCGGGTCTTCTGCAAGAACAATCAGTGTTCTTAACCGCTGAGCCATCTCTCCAGCCCTTGGTCATGGTGTTTTATAACCGCAATGAAAAAGCAACTAATGTGCTGCTTTTTCAAAAACCTGGGTTCAGTTCCCAGTAATGACATGATAAATCCTTTATAATGCCAGCTCAGGGAAATCTGATGCCTTCTTCTGGCATCCACATACGCTGTACACATATAACACATATATATTCATACACGTAAACATTCATACATATAAAATAAAAGTGACTTAAAAACATTTTGCTAAAAATTAAAGTTACATTTGGAAATTTTACTCATAGGGTCTTCTACTTGAATATTAAAATCAAGGCTTATTATTTCTATGGAGTTAGGAAAATAAGCCTTTGGGGAATGAGTGAATTATTTCCAGCTATAGCAAGAGTACCATTTGTAATTTTTCAGATTGAAAATAAGAGGGCACACTTATAGCCCCCAATTTAGGCAAATCTGGAAGTATTGTATTTTCCTGATTTATTTTTAGATCAGATATTTAGAAAAGAAATATAGTGTACTAAGTTAAGCATGTGCCAAGAAACCCTTAGGGTTATATATCTAAAAATATTTTCTGGGTCTGGAGAGATGGCTGGCTCATGGGTTAAGAGTACTGACTTCTCTTGCAGAGGACTCGGGTTCGACTCCTAGAACCCACATGGTGGCTATGAACCATCCTAAACTCCAGTTCCAGGGGAATCTGAAGCCCTCTTCTGACCTCTGCGGCATTGCACGACATGGGTGCACTCACATACATGCAGGCAATACACTCATACATACAAAAAAATAAAAATAAAAATAAAATATGTTCTGAGTTTTGTAGAAAATAAGATATTTAATACAAAGTATACTAAGAAATATTAATTTGTCTAGCGATTTATAAATAAAATATTAAACCGTGATCTTAAAATTATTTATTTATTTCTTTTTGGTTGGTTGGTTGTTTTGTTGGTTTTTTTAGACCAGGTCTCACTTGTTGCTCAAGCAGGACTAGAACTCACTATGTAGACCAGGCTGGCCTCCATCTCACAGAGATCTACCTGCCTCTGCCTCCTGAGTGCTGGGATTAGAGGCATGTGCCACCATGTCTGGCTTAAATTTTTCATTTTTTAAAATTTATTTTTTTTAACTTTATGTGTATGTCTGAGTGCCTGCATGTATCTGTGTGTACCATGTGCATACCTGATGACTGCAAAGGCCAGAAGAGAGCATCAGATCCCCTTGTTCTGCTGTTAATAGGCAGTTGTAAACTGCCTGATATGAATGATGGGAAAAAAAATATAAATGGGTCCTCTGCAAGAACAGCAGTTGCTATTCAACCCTTAGGCATCTTTCAAGTCTTTAAATTTTCTTTATAATATATTGGCGGTTCATTCTGGGACTGATAAAGTTGTTCACTGATAAAATAAATGATATAAATTCAGGGTTATTAAATATTCACAGAAAGTCAATTTAGTAAATAGGAAAATGGAAAGAGAAAATATATTTGAAGGAGAAGGGATGCACATGCCTGCATGATTAAATGATATATTGATAAATGAAATATGTATTTATCAATAATGAATACCAAAAAGCCTCTAATTATTGCTGTGTGCTGTGGTAACTGCCAGTTTCCATAATTAGTGTGGCGTGTGTGACTGTCTACATCATGTCAGACCGTTATAAATAAAGCATTCACTAATCAGCTCTTGTTTTCTTTTCTTACTAGACAATTTGAGTAAATAATCATTATTTCTTTGATATTCAGTGAAAACGAATCTTTCTATCATGTTATACACCATGTGATATTTAAATTCGCAGTAAAGATTGAAAATAATAATCTAAATAGTTTGTCTCTTTTCATTGGTCAATAGAAAAGATGTGAGAACACAGGAATTATAGAATGAATTCATTATTAGCCTACTTGAGGGGAAAGTCATTTTGCTCAAAAACATATTTTTATTTCCCCTAATCAAATATATTCTTATTTGATAAATAATGCACCATAACATTATCTATACATTAATAATGAACTTCATCAATTATGATTTCATTTTGAGGAATTCTGCTATTTTTTCTAAAACTACACTAAAATTTTTAAATTAAAAACTTTTATTTATTATTTTTATTTTATATGTATGAGTGTATTGCCTGCATGTAGGTAGGAGCGCCCATGTCGTGCAGCTTATATAATTTTTAAAAAGTAAAAAAGAAATCGACCACATGATCCAGTCACATCACTCTTTGGCAAATATTCGATGGACTTATCCTTCTACAGAGATACTTGAAGAGCCATGTATATTGTTGCCCTTTTCACAACAACTAAGAAATAGAAGCAAACTAAATATACCTTGAGTGCTGGATAAAAATAAAAATGTAATACTTCACAGAATGGAGTTCTACACAGAACTTGAAATTTCCAGGTAAGTGGATGGAGCAAACACTGTTATACTAAGTGGAGTAGCATGGACTCAGAAAAGCAAGAGACATGCTTTCTCTCCTTTGTGGATCTTGGTTCCAAATCCCTTAATTTGAGTACACATCTTGATATAACCACACTCATAAAAAAAAAAAGGAAATAAACCATGGGGATAAAGGGGAGGAAGGAGGCTGAGAGATGGGATAGTAAGAGACAGGTGTTATTAAGGGGGGAAACGGGGAACAGGGTGAGTAACTGGGGAGGGAGTAGGGAGGGTTATATAGGGGAGTGAGAGGAGAGATAAACAATGCTTAGATGATGTGAAAAACCAGAAGGAAATAGATTAATTCAAAATCCTACTGAAAAATACTCATACAATAAATATCTGAGTACATATATATAGCAAAAGGCTATATCACAAAACTAACAAACAAAAACTCACAGTCCTGGGCAGGAGAACCCTCCTTCAAGTTGTTGGTCAGTGTAGTATAAGAGACTCTAAAATTGGGGCTGGAGAGATGTCTCAGTGGTTAAGAACACTGGCTATTCTTGCAGAAGATCCGGGTTCAGATCCCAGCACCCACATAGCAGCTAACAGCTGTCCATAACTCCAGTTCCAGAGAATCTGAAAGTCTCTTCTGTCCACCGCAGGCATTGCACGACAAGGGTGCACTTACCTACATGCAGGCAATACACACATACACATAAAATAAAAAATGGTGGTGCACGTCTTTAATCCCAGCACTCAGGAGGTAGAGGCAGGCGGATCTCTGTGAGTGCAAGGCCAGCCCTGTTTACATAGTGGGTCCCAGGACAGCTGGGGCTACAGGGAGACCCTATCTCAAAAAGACCATTAAAAAAAGACTCCAAAGTAAAACAGGCTATTGCCACAGCCCTTGATTGCCACCCAGAACTTGAAGTTAAAGCCCTATTGCTGAACACAGGTTACACTTCAGAAACAAGACTTACAGTAATCAAGCTTGAATTGACCAGGAACTTTTCTCCAGGAAGACAAGTTCTCATGGTATCCACAGATATTATACAAATATCTAAGGGAGAAAACCAATGAATGGTCCTACTATGCTGTGAAGCCTAATAAACAACAATGACAAGACGAACAAACTATTGCTATTGGTGCAGTAGTGGCATTTTTCTCTTGAAGTAATCAAGAGCCGTGTAATTGGAATTAATGTCTACTCAATGGAAGGGAACTCATGTAAACACAGCCAAATACACATGGCTGGTGAGACTTTAGATCCCAGAGAAAAACGTACTATTGCCACATCCCTAGATCAATGTAATTTGTTATTTCATTCTAAATATGCATCCTCATATTTACAGACAAGTGTACCTTTCACCCCATCATCAAAGATGCTTCTTTTTGAAACAGATAGAACATTTTACAGAATCCCATAACTGGTCAAACACAGGGAATAGTGTCTGTGAGGCAATTAACTCTAAGTGACACATGTTCAATACTGCTGCTACCCTCAGGATGAATGCCTCTCTTAACTCTCACCAGAGAATTTTCCTTATGCAGCAGGTTGTGATTAACAGAGACCCACAATTAGCCAATGTGCAGAGAACAAAAGTCCCCTGAATACTTATTTTGGATATGCCAGCTATTTCAAATTCCTGCCTCCAAAGGCTCAGGAATCATTGTGGAAGATGTGGCTGAAGACTGTAATTGTCAGAAAGCATGGATGACCACAAGGAAAGAGAATCTTACGGACATCTGATCATTTACTCATATAATCTCACAGCAATGGCTAGAGCATGTACAAATCTGTCAATTCTAGGTGTCTGTTGGATTGTATAGCCATCTGTCCAGTTTCTACCTCTGTTACCACATGGCCTTCCTGTGTGTCTCAGTGAGATCTTCTTTTTTAAAATGTGTTATTATTTTTATTTTCTTTATGTGTGCATGTGTGTAAGTGCACATGTGTCATGTAATGCCCATGGAGGTCAGAAGGGGGTGTCAGATCCCCTGGAACTGCAGTTATGGATAGTTGTTAGATGCCATGTGGGTGCTGAGAATGGAACCTAGGTCCTCAACAAGAGCAGCCAGAGCTCTTAACCACTGTGCCATCTCTCCAGTCCTTCCCCCTCCGTGGGGCCTCTTGTATAAAGACATTAGCCATACTGTTAGTCCAGTGTACTCATTTTCATTCAACTGATAATGTCTGCTAAAATCTTCCTCCAAATACAGACAAATCTGAGATTCCAGATGGACATGAATTTTGGAAAGATTTGTTCATCCCAGTAGAAAGACTTTCCATTGAAATTCAGGTTTATATATTTCCATGGATTGATAATCTTTAAAAATACAGACAACACAATAAAGTGAGGTTAGCAGTGAATGGCTTAACAGAAAATCCATCATTATCATCATTTATTACTTCAAAAGTTAATTTTATAATATTTACTTTATCTAACATTTGTAATACTCAAATAATATGTAACAAATCAAGTCTATATTTAAGCCATAATTGAGTCCATGTTTTACTACATATTTATGAAGAGCTTTCTAATTTTGTGTATTCATAGTCCTTGATTATAAAATCCTCCGTACAATGATGGATGAATTTTAATTAAAATATAATGTGAGGTCATTACATTCTATAATTACTAGATCTGACTGCCTTGGGTAAAGATGATATAGTCATTTTTTGTGTGTGTGTGCACGTGTTGCATAATGTGTAAATGTGCAGATGTACTTGCCAGTATGTGTGTACACATGGATGTCAGACGTTGATGTCAGCTATCATTTACACCTTGTTCTTAGTTTTTGAGACAAGTTTTCTCACTAAATCTGGACCTCACTGATTTGTATAGACAGGCTGGACAGTGAATCCCTACAATGGGATCTGTCTGTCTCTTTATCAGTCTCTCCAAGTTCTGGGAATACAGATACCTCAATGCATGGCTTTTATTTTTATATGGGATTGTATTAGTCATTTTTCTGTTGCTGTGATAGAAACACTGATCTAAGCAATTTATAGAAGGAAGAGTTTATTTGAGCTTATGGTTCCAGGGGAATTACAGTCCACATGGCAAGGAGGCATAGTGGCAGGAGGTGGCTGGAGCAGGAGCAGCAGAAGCTAAGCTCTCACATCATCATGCAGGCACAGGAAGCAAGAGAGCAGCTGGAGATTGGGCAAGGCTTAAGAACTCTCTAAGCCCACCCCAGTGACGTGCTTCCTCGAGGACAGCCACACCTTCTAAAACCTCCCAAAACAGCGCCATCATCTGGGGACAAAATGTCCAAATTCTTGGAGCCTTTATGGGGGACATTTTCATTCAACCATCACAGGGATCTAGGTACCTTAACTCAAAAGCACTTACCTTCTGAGCCATCATCACAATAACTACTAATTATTAATTTTGTTTCTGTAAGTGCCCATGTATGCAAAAATGTAATATCTTAGTGTAAATTTTGTCATTAATCTTAAATTTTATTTAAAATTTTATTCTGATTATTTGATACACTTACTACATTATTCTCTCCATATTTTTACTTAAACATTCTAATTTTAAAATATGTGCTATATATTTTAGATTTTTTTACAATTTTATCTTTATTGAAGTGTCAACTCTACTTGACTATAATTTAGCTATCATCTTTCCCACTTCATTCTCTAAAGGAAAGAAAGATATAAAGGACATAATAGTTCTGCAAAATTCTCCTTGTTGTTCCAAGAACCATGACCTTTTAGGCTGGCCTATATCTCAGTCTCACAGATCATCTGCTTCTGTTTCCCTTATGCTGGGATCAAAGGCATCCAAACCATGCCCAGCTAGAACTGCACTATCTTTATGAAAGTTGCAATGTTATTTTCATATTGTTATTGTTTCTCTGTCAATTAACTGCTAATTTAATTTTTAGCCAATATTCATATATGAACTACATTTATTTTGTTAGAAGCTTTAGATTGTTTTTCTTAAATACAATTATAGACAGATGTTTTTGCTAATCTTCCATTATAGTATTGCACTTATCTGCAGATTCCTGTTTATATGTTCAAAGAAATGTCTTATTTACTTTGAATGGATGGAACATTTTATCAATATTATTAAGTTATTAAATTTCAAACAAATATAATATTGAACTTATGCATTATTCTAAGACTATACTTAAAGAAAATCATATTTGTAGGTGCTTTATGCAAAGCTTAACAGGGATATTTGGTATTCTTTTTTAAACAAGCTTTTAGGGGCTGGAGAGATGGCTCAGTGATTGTGACTGTTCTTGCAAGAACCCGGGTTTGATTCCCAGGTTGTATGTATAATATACATGTCAAATGCTTTGCCTGAATACTCTAAAATTGACATCTGATTCCCCTTCATATTGGAAATGCAGTGAATCACATATGTTGTCTGTTGAAATTGTTTGAATGCTGAGCCATTTTCTGAGGGAAATAAACCAAGCTCTGTAGATTGCAAAATGAATTATCACATTTGTACCTATTATTAAAGGAAGCAAAGCTAGCACAAATGGTTACAGGCCTAGATGTTATCTAAACGGAAGTGGGCAGATAGGGACTGTGTACTCTCATACATTTTCTCACCCTGTGTTCTTTCCTACATGCTGCACTTTGAAATAATTAAAATAATTTATGCTTAGGTAAATATTATGGTTTTGGAAAATGACAAATGTGATATAAAATATATAAATTCTATCTGTATTTGGCAACATTTCACTTCCTTTATTCCCTGTCTGGACACCAATGATAGAAAATAAGTGTCCCCGGGCATTGAAATTTGTGTTTTTAGGAAATAATTAATATTGATTAAATTATCATTTGAAAAACATGAAAAGACACAATCTTTTTATGTTACAAAGACTAACAGTCAGATTTCTTTAATTCTTCAATTCTACATATCCTGTAGCAAATGACAATTTTTTCTTCTTTGTGGTTAAATAATATTCTATTGCATGCTAATAAAATATACTGTTTATCTTGCATCCATGGAAATTGTTTTCCATATATCAGCTTTACAAACAATACCACAGTGAACTTGAACACATAGGTCTATGTGACATGCTGATTTCATTTTATTTGGAAATATAACCAGAGGTGAATTAACCAGATCATATGACAACACAGCTTATATTTTTTTAACTCTTAAAATGTATTATATAATAATAACAACCATGAATACCTCTACTTACTAGTTGTATGAACTTCTGGACATTTTGTTATCCCTGATTTTTCTTAGCTCTAAATTTGGGAAAATAGTATTGAAGCTCCCATTTCATTGGTGGCTGAAGGTCCCATTTCATTGGTGGTAACTCAGTAAGACTTATCCATTACAAAAGACAGTGTGTCTTACTGTGATTGCATAATTGATTAGAAATAAATGAAACATTTGTTATTGGTGATTTTCTAGACCACGATGGAGTTACTATACTATAAAATGTGTAAAATGATAATCTTCAAGGCAGTAGTATATAGGTAGATACATTGATTCAAAATTTCTGTCAAGCAGTGCATTGGTTGTTCTCATCAAACAGAATGAGGAAATAAAGACAATGTTGATGTAAAAACAACCAAAAATCAAAATAAACGGCACTAATTCAGGGTCTGAGTTCTTTAGAAATGTGATTCTTTTTGATCTATAAAAGTCTTTCCAGTCTGCTAACAAAATGAAACCAATACTGAAGTTACAATTTGAATAATCGCCTCTTTCCATAAATAAGCATTAACCTAATTCTTTAAAATATAAAAGTGGCTTAGAATCTTCTTTTGTACATCAGGTATAATTTGTGTTTTTTTATTTCAATCTGTCAAATCTATTGTGAGCTCACATAATGGGCAAAATGAATCTGAGGGTTTACACAGTTGGACATTGTGACAATACTTCTAAATACTTTCTTCAAAAGTCTTGGGCTCCCTTAATTTTATTTTTAAAAACTGTTTTATAAACAAGTTGGTTAAAACATTATTTTGTATTATTTCTCAAACCCTTGGTAGATATGGACTAATGAGATACATACAGCATAATTAGTTTTGTCTTGTCCATTTTAAAGAATAGACATGATTCTTAACAATAATTGAGATTTCTGGCACCTTTTCTAATGAACTTGTACTTCTTGAGAAGTCTGCTTTTCATTTGATTTCTAAGCCAAGGTCTGACAATGCTGACAACTCATAGCTTTAATTATTATATAATTAATGTGAAACTTTATTAATATTTTATGAAATATGTTTAACTTTAGTCCAATTAGTGTAATTAAGAAGAAGCTGGACAAAAATTGAAGTTATTGAGTTGCCTGAAGTAATCTAAGAAAAATGTATTTAACTGCCTTTTGTTTACCTAATCTAAAGATACCCTGCCCTTAGATTCTCCATACTTTCTAGTAATTTTAAGACTGTACTTTTGTCACTTGCAAATAAGATCCCACCCTAGAGGAGTACTCCCTCATTTTTCACTTTTCTATTGCTCATTATTATAAATTTTAATGTCTCTCAGTTCCCGTATTCTGCATCAAGAAGTGCAGAATGGTTCCATGTGTAGTTGCCTTATGACTAAAATCCTGATTAATGCGTGTTGTTTGTTTGTTTTGTTTTTTAGACAAAGCTTCCTTTCTCAAGTCCAGAATGAACTTAAACTTGTGATCCTTCTGCCTTAGTCTTTCAAGTGCTGGGAATAGGAGCAGGATCCATCACACCAGGCTCAATGCTTTCTTTTCTAGAATACCAATAAGATATTATATTCTTGTTAAAACTTCAGGTCTAGGTATACTGTTGACTTTCTACCTGAGTTGGTATTGACCTTGAACACCTAAATATAGAGTGATTTTCAGATTATTTTCATCAACAGGTAACGACTTCTCTATTTAAAAAAAATTACTGAGCTTTTGTAATTTCATATAACAGTAACAGTTCTTTAATCAAACTTAGAACACCTCCTCCATCCATGCCCACCATCCTCTCATTGGACCTCATGTATTCTGCCATACTTGTAAAGTCTCATCATGTCAAGCATTTGTACCCAGGTGTCCTTCAGTGTAAAGTTGTCTACTGGAGTCTAGTCAGCCCATCTAGAGATTGTATGTAAGGCATATTCACTCTCACCCAGTAGCAAACAATCTCCAATAATTCTCAGTCTAGGGAGGGCCCACCACCCATTTTACCTCCCCTCTGGCCCCTTGTTTAATTGAGTTGGCATGGGTCCTGTGCTTGGTGTCACCATTGCTATGAGTTGATATCTGCAAGCTTCCAGTGGCCTAAAAGCCTCTGCTTCCCTGTGTTGACAAACAGCCCTGGCTCTTACAACCTGCCTCCCCCTTCTCCTAGAATGGTGCCTGAGCCATGGGCAGGTGATGTTCAATACAGGCATCCTATCCAAGGATACACACTCTACGCTCTTATTCTTTAAAACTTGACCAGTTGTGGCCTTCTGTGCATATCGAATTCTGTTATACAAGGAAGCCTTACTGATAAGAAATGAGGGAAGCACCAGTTTTCTTTGAACCCCTTGTTATACTATGTTCCATGAGCCTTAGCTGTAGATGCTCAAATGCAGATATGACATCTAACTGGGCATCTCTCAGACATATAGTCTCTGTGTCTGACCATTTGTGGAATTCTGCAGTTGCCTCCAACTCTTGCAAAAGCAGCTTCATTGATGAGTGGGGTACTGTATTCCTGTCCATAAATATAAAGTTGCATATATATATAAATATATATTATATGGGAGAAAATTTCATTTGTCTAGAGATATGACAAAGACAGGGTTTTCTTGACAGTCTATGATTCCTTCTTCAGTTGTATGTATTTGGCTGTCTTTACAGTGCCACCCATGAGTTCAGCCCCACTGAGACAGCTTTAAGTCCAATTTGATAACTGTTGATTTTCTACCAGATAACAGTGCCACTAATGTACCAATAGAGGTAGTTTGACATGCCAGTCATTATGGTGATTACGCTTTTGGACTGGGTTGGATCATTGATTGCTTTTCTTCCTTTCTAGTTTACATATTTTCATTTAGCATTATGTTAGCTAAACCAGGTAGAAAGCCTCCAGGAGGTCAGTTCCCACTTCATTTCTCCAAGTCCTGTACCTGAAGCATATCCTTTCTTCAGTAGTAGGGTCTTATCTGATAGTTCTGGCCAATAACTAAGAGGTATGGAAATATCCTGTGTTATTTTGGTAGTCTATTGGACCACTCTCACCAACCACTCTAAGGGCTGTCTCTTCTATACTGCACTTTGTTCCTTACCGAACAATTCCCAGGTATACATATGCACTAATGTTTACACACTGTCCGTGTGTTTCTCTTGAGATTTGGGGGAAAATCATATTTCCTTCTGGGTTTCTTAGCTCCCCAAGATTCATTCATCTCAGCTTTTTTTCCTCCCATCTGACCTCCTAAGATTCTTCAAAGGCAAAACCAAACCAACCCCATACCTAGTAGACAAGAAGAAATAACAAAAATCAGAGCAAACATTAATGAAATAGAAAAAAAGAAAACAATAACAAATTCAATGAATCTAAAAGCTGGTCATTTGAAAGGTTAAAGGTGATCGAGAAATCCTTAGCACAGTTAACCAAAAGAAAGAAAGAGCAAATCCAAAACAACAACATCAGAGACAAAAGGTGAAACATGACAACAGACACCAAAAATATCCAGAAGATTGTAAGGGAGTATTTTACAAATCTATACTCCATTAAATTTGAAAATCTTTTTATAACATCATTTATTTAATAACCACATGACTAGAAGAAGCATTTCATCAGAGCATTAACATATTCAGTAACAATTTCCAGAGCAAAGATGCATCTCTTTCAAAAGCGGCTGTAAATTTTTAGGTTCAGAGTTGAATTAATATACTTATACAGTATTGTACTCAGTATAAACCCTGTAAGACATAAAATTGAATGAGGTTTTAACCTTTAAAAAAGATCTCCATTTCATTTTTAAAATATACTGTTTCCTACAGAAAAACACATTTTAATGCTACTGACACTTAAATATTTGCACATGCATCTCTAATCTCTATGTATCTGATTATTACTAGTGACAGTAAGTTACACTTGGATCCTTGGCACCTGAGTATTGATGTAAAGTCATCAAGTATATTTCAATGGTAATGTTTTTCACCTCTGCTAATTAACATAAAGTGAATTTTTATGCTTCTTTCCCAAATATAACTCAAATTTTTATTTCTTGTTTTTCTGTGTGTGTATTTCATACAGAACATCCCAAACAGTCTTATTCATCTATATACCACATCCCAAATGACACCCTCCCTTAGCCTCCCCACTCCCCAATGGAGCCCATATACTCTGTCATCCTTGTTACTGTCCACTGTGTTGTCGGAGCCCCCAGCCATTCCCCAGTGCTTGTCCATCCGCTGAATCTAGTCAGCCTATCTAGAGTTCCTTGTTTTAGGAAGATCAGCTCTTTCTCATCTAGCAGCAATCAGTTGTCAATATTCCTTTAGATAAGATTGGGGTCTGCTGTTCATTTTCCCCATTCTATGTTGGTTTACTGTCTGGGAGTCTCTTGGGCCACCCTTGCCAACAACTCAAAGGAAGGTATCTCCTGTCTGGCATTGTTTCTTGTTATGTAGCCTTTGACTATACACATGAACTCTTAAAGAATTATATGGATCCCTTTAATCTTTGGTTATACTTTCCTCTTGGGTGTTTAAGACCATGCAGTTGGTACAGATAAACTAATTTATTTTTACTCATAAAGTCGTTAGAGGATCTATTCCTCAGGGGTCACATGGACATGGGATGAGCCCCCCTGGTTCCTTTCTTTTATCAGTTCCATCTATGTGAAGATGAGTCAAAGGTCCTGTTTGCCCGTGGGTGGCTTCACTTAGAATCATGGCAGAAATGTTTGACTAGACACTGGTTCAAGTCCATTTCATGGGGTCTCCATGGCCTCCTTGATCAAGAGGAAAGGTGACTAACCACAGCTATGGGACATTTTGAGAGGTGCTCATAGTCCCCTGGAACTTAGTCAATTTGGGGAGCAAGGGGCAAAAACTGTCCTTTATGTCCCTCTGGCCAAATAAGTATAGGCCTCAAAGTATGGCTGTTGGACATCCAAGAAGATTAGTTCCACCAGTCTGGTACTTTTAATTACCATGTGTCATGTAGATAAAGCTTGGGCAAAGACCAAACATTCTCAGATAAATCTTGCCTAATCACATATTATATTCCCTTATATTCCTTTCTAGCTGTATGTATAATTTGTCAGTAGGTTGTTGGACTAATATGGTTCCTTATGGTTTTTTTAAACTAGCTAGGCATTATTTATCTCTTGCATTGTCTAACCCTTCTACCATTGTTTCCCCACTTTAAAGTGCCCCCATTTTTCCCATTTCCCCCTTAACAATACCCTTTTCCTATGGTCCCACCTTTCTTGAGCTCCTTCTTTCCCTTTATCCCCTAAGTTCCTTGTATAACATTCCCTCCACCATCCACTTAAAATAAACCCATTTTTATCTATATCTCCCTTATTAATGCCTGTTTCTTACTATTCTTCTCTTTCAGATTCTTTCTTTTACTTTACCTCCCTGGTTCCTCTTATTACCCTGATTCCTGTAGTTATGTTTGAATACATACTCACTTATCAGGATTTGATGCTAGGATCCACATATGAGGGAACATACTTCGATTTTTTTTGTTTTCTGAGTCTGTGTTACTTCACTTAGTATATCAGTTTCTAGTTCCATACAGTTCTCTACAAATTTCATGATTGTGTCTTTCTTTACTGCTGAGTAAAACGTCATCGTATAAATAAACCACATTTTCATTATCCACTCGTCAGTCGAGGGACACTTACTTAGTTTGCTTCTGTCTCTTAGCTATTGTGAAAGGAGCAGCAACAAACATGGATGTACAAGTCTCTCTGAAATAGGATGAGTTCGTTGGGTACATACCAAGGAGTAATATAACTGGGTCAAATGGTGGGTTCATTTGTAGTTTTTTGAGAGTTCTCCACAGTGCTTTCCATAGGGGTTGTACAAGTTTACAGTCACACCAGCAGTGGATTAGCATTCCCCTTTCTGCACATCCTCTCCAACATTTGGTATTATTGGTTCTCTTGATTTTAGCCAGTCTGACTAGGGTAAAATGAAATATTAACGTGGTTTTAATTTTCATTTCCTTAATTACTAGTGATGTTGAACACCTTTTAAGATGCTTCTAAAAGAAATGAATGAATTTCTAAAATCATGGATACTACCAAAATTAAACCAATAAAAGATCCAACAGCTTAAAAAGACCTATATAACACATGAAAAAATTGAAACAGTAAGACAAAACCTCTGACTACAAAAAAGCCCAGGCCCAAATAGACTCATAGCAGAATTCTATCAAACCTTCAAAAAAGTTCTATATCTAATACCACTTAAATCCTTCAGAAAGATAGAAATAAAGGGAGAACTGCAAAATTTTCTTCCATGAAGCCAGTATCCCTCTAATACCTTAACCAGGTAAAGATACAACAACAGAAAAGAAAACTATGGATCCATATCCTTAATGAACAGAGATGCAATTATACTCAAAAAAATATTGAAAACTGCATTCAGACACATCGAAAAGATCATCCACCATGATTAGATGAGCTTTATTCAAGAGACACAAGGATTGTTCAATATACATAAGTCAATAAATGCAGTAAAACATATAAATGGACTTAAAAACAAAAATCACATTGTCATCTCAATAGATGCCTTTGACAAAATCCAACATGAATTCATATTAAAGGTCCTAGAAGGAGTTGGTCTGGAGGGAACATATCTCAACATAATTAAAGCTATCTACAACAAACCCATAGCCAACATCACTCTAAATGGAGAAAAACTGGAAACATTCCTATTAAAATCAGGAACCAGACAGGGCTTTCCACTCTCTCTGCTCCTTTTCAATATAGCACTTGAAATTCTTGCAAGAGCAATAAGACAAGAAAAGAAAAGTAAAGGAGTACTAACTGGAAAAGAAGAGGTCAAATCATCTATACTTATACATAATATGATATTGTACATAAGAGATCCCAAAAATTCTACTAGAAAAGTGTTATAAATAATTAATACTTTCAGTAAAATGGCAGGCTACAAAATCAGCTTACAAAAACCAGTAGCTTTTCTATAACAAGCAATCAGAAAAAGAACTCAAAGAAACCCATTCACAAAAGCTTCAAAAATGATATAATATTTAGGAATAACCCTAATAAAAGACATTAAAAGTCTCTACAATGAAAATTTCAAATCTCTAAAGAAAGAGATAGAGGAAGACACTAGGAGATGGAAAGACCTACCATGCTCATGGATTGATAGAATCAATATTGTGTAAATGAATATCTTCCTAAAAGCAATTTAGAGATTCAATGCAAAGCCAATCAAAATACTCAAAACATTCTTCACAGAACTTGAAAACAATCATTCTAAAGTTCATATGGAATCAAAAAAGACCCCAGGTAGGCAAAGCAATCTTGAGCAAAAAGAACAATGCTAGAGAGATCACCACACCAGATCACAGATCATATTATAGAGCCATAGTTATAAAATCTGAAGTACCACTGTTTGTGAACTATTCTGAAATCAGGACAATGCCCTGCTCCTCAAAATCAAACCCCTCTCACCAACCTCTGTTTTAATTGGTAATATAAAAATCAATTATATTGATAGCATCCAACTAGAGGTCATATATGATAGCTACTTTTAATTGATGCACTAATATATTAAAGTTATTTTCATTTTTTATTGACCACATCAAGTTTACCCAAAATGCATGTATTTAATTCCTAACATTTTTACTTCATAATTTAACCATTTTGAAAATAGAATTTAAGTGATGCAATTAAGTTAAGGGGAAGTCAATAAAAAGGCCCCTTATGCAATAACTCAGCTTTTTGTAGAAGAGATTAGCACATAGACTTTGCATAGAAAGGAGGCTATTGGAAGACATACAGACTAGACTCTCAACAAGTCAAGGAGAAGAAAATCAGAACTCGGCACTCCAGAACCCTGATCTTGAACTTTTAGCTTCTTAGTACACAGTACTTTCTTATAGTGACCACTAGGGTGATTCATTCTTATTATTTGGAAGTCAAATTGGATTAATTCATATTATTTTGATGTCAAATCACAAGTTATACTGTGTTCAGTAGATTTTAATCCACTGTTATTTATTTTGATACTTAGAGTGTACTAATTTCAGTCAAATGAGTCCATTTTGAAGGTGTTCATCTGTGTTCTGACATATTTATATTTTCATTGATCATTTCCTTATTTTCAGGCACAGATTATTGCACGTTCATCCCTACACTTGTTGTGGAATAGTAAATTCCTTCTGGGAATCATGATTAATTTTAACGGAGAGGCAACAGGAAAATAGTACCTGAATATCTAGCATATTCATTGGTGCCAGGATTTCTCCAGTTGCACAGGCAGAAAATACGTGCATGCAAATCACAGCTATTTATAATGTATGTGTGTACATTTAAAAAGTGACTTTGCTTCAATTGCATTTTTCTGATGAGTAGCAATATTTAGTGGGTAATATATAGCTGCTAGTCAATCATATATATTCTTTTGGGGTACATCTATTTTCATTTTTATCCTATTCTTATTATTTGTTACTTTTGAGTCGCTTTAGTTATTTATATTCTGAGTAATAACCCTATATTAGGTGTAAAATTTGAAAATACTACCTCCCATTTTTAAGGTTTCTGTTTACTCTATTGATTTCTCTTCTGGGAGAAGCTTGAGGTGTCATTAAGAAGCTTGTTATGAGAAAGAAAGAGGGGGCCTGGGGAGATAGCACAGTGATTAAGAGCAGGTACTGCTCTTGCAGAAAACCCAAGTCCAGTTCTCAATACCCATGTTGGGCAGCTCAAAACTGCCTGTAACTCTAGCTCCAGGGGATTCAACATCCTCAAGAGCACATTACCATCCCCACCCCCACATACATATGCATAACTTTAAAAAACTTAAGAAGTGTTGAAAAGGGAAAGAAAGAAGGAAGGGAGGGGGTTATAACAAGCTAAAGTTGGGTGCCAAAGGATCAAGGTCATATGCCCTGGCTAGGAGCTCACATGGCTCATGGAGTTTGTTTACATTATACACAATAGTTTGGTTCAAGTTTAAGTAAAATTCATTAGTCCAGCTTCTCTCAACATTATACCTCATTCCTATACTCTGTGTTAGTTAAGAGGAATAAGTTCTGATGATCAATGGCATCCCGGAGTGAACACAATTAAGAATCAAAAATAATGTGATGGTATCTCAAAGTGCCTAGGGAAGATTTCTTTGAGACAGGCTCTCTCAGTCTTGTTCAGGCTAATGTCAAATTCATGTTTTCAAGCCATCCTTTTGTCTCAGTGTAAGCAGCTGGGACTCTAGGTATGCCACCGTGCATGGCTAGAAGGGGGTATTTTGAATGTCCTCACTGTAAAAACTTAAGCTGATAGATATTCTCATTATCCTTAGTGCTTCACTATCCATCTACACATGAACAGAATATTGTATCTCATAAATCTATAAGATGGTATGCCAAGGTAAAATAAAGTTTAATTATCAAAACAAAATTGCCATGAGATGTACTTTTTGTAGAATATTACTAGTATCACTAAACCCTTTGAAATTCCTTCCTGCTACATCTCCATTTCTTTTCTTTTACACCCAGTTTCCTTGCACCCAAGGGTACAGGTTGCCTGCCTCCATCTTGTCTTTCAAATCCTTCTTAAATTATCTTTACTGACTTGGAACATGTATTAGGGTGACTGTAATCAAAGGGATTAATCATGGTACTTAATATCAAAAATTGAATTCCTATATGACCATATATACTAGTCTGTCTTCAATAGCTGTGACAAAATACTCTGACCAATACCAACTTGTGGAGGAAAGAGTTTATTTGGCTTACATCTCCTGGGTTACAGTTTATCACTGGGGGACCCCAAGGTAGGAACTCAGGGAAGGAGCTGAAGTTTAGATCATAAAAGAATGCTGCTTACTGGCTTGCTCCTCTGACTCACGCTCAGCCTGTTTCTATAAAATACAGGACCACCGGCCCATGGGTGGCACCATCCACAGTGGGCTGAGCCCTCCTACATCACTAAACAATCAAGAAAATACTTCACAGACATAGCCACAGGCCAGTCTGAATGGAGGAAATTCCCCAACTGAGGCTCCCTCTACCCAGTGTGTCAAATTGACAACTAAAGCCATCCAGCATACCATACCAATTAAGTTCTGGCCCCCACCAGCAGCTACAGTGAACCTAAAACGTTGCTATCTTCTTATAAATGTTGTTAAAGTATAACTAAAAACATTTAAAGTCATATAACTCATTGCGTTAAACAGATCCAGTCACCCCTGAATCACTGACACAATAATTGAAAATCCTACAGAATAGAGAATCACCCTTACTTTCTGCAGGTCACATCTTACTCCAAGTTTGCTCTGTGGATATTTCAATTCCAGTAATTGTGACAAACTGAGAAAACCTACCATGAAGGCAGCGTCATTATTCTCTTCCCACTTTCTGCATGATGCAATGAATCCAATTTTCTATCGATGCAACTTTGCATCAGCTCCTCTGAATGCTTTATTTCAGCATGTCTATCAGTCCCTAGCATCACAAACTCTCTCTGGAGCCCTTCTCCAGTGTCTTTCATAATTACAAGCAGCACTGCATTACCTTCAATAATCATGCTAAAGACTATATTAAATATGTATAAAGGTATTAATATTATGCCAGAACTAAGGATGGTATGGCTTTAACTCTCCACAAAAACATGGGTTTTTTTCTGGAGATTATATGTACATGGTAACAGGTACATTCACATACCCATACCCACCTGTACATATGTGATCACTCATACACATATTAATAGATATTCTGTGAAATATAGTGGCATTTCATCTCATATTATTTTACTTTGTTCCTAGAAATTATATTTCTTCAAAAATGTACCATAAGGCCAATATAGTATTAGAAAGAAATAAAAATGGGAAGAAATTGGAAAGGAAGAAAAAACAATTTCTACAATTGCAGGTAAACTCTAGGGGGCAGCAGAATCCCAGACATGGTATTATGTTTAACTTGCCTTACTCTCTTGACTGGTCTAGGGGATTATCATATAGCCGATATGACAGATACTGTTAATTTTCAAGTGGAGAGAATGTAGACTCATTTCGAAATGGGCTTATGACATGTCTATAAGGGATTATCTTGATTATTCTAGTTAATGGCTTCTGCTGCCTTGACTTCTCTACCAAGATGAAATGTGTCTTTGACCTGTGAGCCAAAATAAACACTTTCCCCCTTAGATAGCTTTTGTGGAGTGTTTTATCAAAGTAATAGGAAGAGAAAAAATGACACCTAATTTTTTAAAAATTTCTGTGTGTGAATGTGAGGGGGGGTTAGAAAGAATGACATTTGAAATGATAGAACGTATTAAAAAAAGATTGTCCTTACAAATGCAGGACAACATTGTCTAAACTACAAGGCCCTACAGCATAACTACCTAACTACAGCATAAAGGTGGAAGAAGGTGGAATCTGCATTTTGTTGAGCTGATATATCTTTCTTCTTCTCCAACTCCTGAAGACCCAAAGTAGGATTTACAAGATTGCCCCTCACCCTACAGCTTGCAGAATGGATGGAAGTTAAATCACAGGTTTTGCAGAGCAGCTACGAAATTCTTTGTATTTCTACCTATTTGTTTAGACCCTAGCGATTATATTTCTCTGGAGAGCCCAGAGTAATAAACACAGACTTCTCTTACTGTTACCTTTCATGTGAGAAAAGTATGTTCTTTGTTGAATCTACTGATACTTTGAGTTTCTGTTACCGCCAAACATGCAATGATCGCACACTTCTTAGACTATATAAACACTACCCACACAATGTAACAACTTTATCCTAACCCTCCACTTCTGTTTTCTCTATTACTATACAAACGTGAATACTTTGAAATGCGCATTCTTTTAAGTGATTTATTTAGAGATAAAAGACTTTATGATTTTATTTACCTACCACTACTATTTATATTTGTATTATTTCTACTAGACTTACCCGTTCCACTCTTTGAAACACATTATTCAGAGTCCTTATTAGTGTCTGTGGAGATAAATTTGCTGAAATATTTTACTGAGCATTTTACTCAACTTTCAAAGTGCAGTGTATCAAGCAATTTTCTCTAAAGGTGAATTTACTTAATCAAAGTCCTTTTACTTTAGTTTGTGGAAGTCTTTTATTAACTTAGACAAGGTCTTGCTGTGTCAAACCTGCAGTCCTTCTGCTTCGGGATCCTGAGTCCTGGTGTTACACATTTTGTCATCGTATGAGGATCTCATTATCTTTTAAGCCAAATATTGAAGACTGTTCTAAAAACACTTTGATTCTTATTTCTCTATTAGTCACTTATACTGTCATGCTTCTAGACTTTATGAATCCCCTCTTCTCTTGAAAAAACATATCACAATGTTTTGAAATATATGGAATTTTTGTTTAAGTCTGACAGTATACAATGACATATTCTAATCTAATGACTGTGGTTTTCATATAATTATGAAAAAGCTCTCAAAATGTTAACAATTTTATTCCTATATCTTTTTTTTTTCATTCCTGAGTATCCAACCCAGAACCACCCAAATGATAGACTAGCACTCTGCCACTGAGCCACATTCCCAGGCCTGCATCACTATACACACACACACACACACACACACACACACACACACACA
>NW_008343959.1:2493456-2496935 GCF_000622305.1 Nannospalax galili
ATATATGTGTGTGTATGTATGTACGTATATGTATGCATTCTCAGCTTCTGAATCTCTTCCAGAGTTGGAACTTCTGCATGGAGCTGCCTGCCACATCTGTTTTCTTCTCCTTTTATACTGTCCATCTCAGCCTTCTGTGCTGTGAGCTGGGAAAAATCACCTCCTCTAATTTCCACATCATTAATTTTCATTCAGCTCTGTGAATTCCAGTATTGTTTTCATCTATTTCTTTTCATAATCTCAGTGATTAGATCTTTCATTTTGACATTCTAAAATATTTTTTTCTTTTACCTGTCATTTTCAGATGCAACAGTCTAAGTTAACTCTTAACTCTTCGTAGATAACCATTGTTTTGATTTCCAGTACCCCTCCCCCTTAGACCTGACAGTTGGCTTCCTCGAATCTTCCTGGCACATGCTTGCATTCTTCTGTAGTCATTTGCTGAGAGCTTGTTTCTGCAGTTCTGAATACCTGCTAGAGTGCGGGCTGCTCTTGCTTAGATTCCTACAAAGGTTTCAGGAATAAGCACTTCTGGACCCCATGCTCAGCCCTGTGAGAGATGGTGAAGATGAGAGTCTGACTCAGAAGATGCTGTTGGTTGAAATTCCTCACAGCACTTTCAGCAGCCTAAATCATTGTTCTGCAGATAAAAGTCTGAAATAAAATCTCTAATATTTCCTTACACTTTTTATCCAAAGTTCAAACATCCCTTCAGTCAAATAAAGTTTTCATATATTTATTTAGCTTTAGTACTCAGTGGATTTCACCAAATTTTCACTGTGGTCTTATGGAAACTCAGAGATTGGATCCATGGGAAGCGATCATACTGAAGAATGAATGGTTAGATTTCATGACAAATTGGTTACTTTTCCTTTGACAGTGAGATACTGAACAAAACCTAATCTTCTGATCACGAATACTTCAGAAACTAGACAAACTCTTAAAAAAGTGCTAACAACCTGACTAATATTTCTAAAGTGATATTAAATTCCACAACAGTCACTACTTTAACACTCTCAAAGATGAACCCTCACAACTCAAATAAGAGGAACTTTCAAAACACTGATAAACTCATAGACCATTTGGAACTATCAACAACTCTGCTGGATTTGTGCATAAAACTGTGGAACCCAAGTGTTTTTCTGTTGTTTGGTGCTTGAATCAGGATAAGAACTGGAAATTTTCTTATCTCAGAAGTGGTTTAATGGGGAAGTATGTTGAATGCCGTGTTCCTTTATGGAAATACTGTACTGTGTAAATATTTTCTTCAGAGAACACAAATATTCTTGATACTGTACAAGATGATCATGTTATTTTTACTTGCTTTTTTGCCTTTATTTCTTATGCTGCAAATTGTGACTATTTAAATTCTTAGTTATAGCCTCATATAGATAAAAATGCAGCATTAACATACAGTTTATTCTGCCATGAGAAAGCTGAGTCAATTAAATATATGAACAATACGTTTTCTTTGCATTGAAAATGTTTCCATGCACTTTGAAATTATTAGTAGTAGTAGTAATAATCATTATTTTGCCAATTGCTCACATCACAACACTGGTGATAATTATTCTGATTGATGCCACTAAAGAGAAAATTTATCTGTCATACAAGTGGAATATGCCATATAGTATATCTGAAGTCACAGAGAGTGTGTTCTTGTATGTCTGGCCTATTTAATTATTGCATACTTTCATTTAGCATGTATTTTTTATCATTGAATAGTTAAAACAACATATTTCAATGAATATACATTCACATTTTGATGAGTGTTGTCACCCAATTTTGGCCATTACAAATGTGCCATTACAGTTGGCATATGGAAGCCTATGTGGTTACAAATTTTCCATTCCTCTGGGTAAATCTGTAGGAGATGAATTGCTGGTCTAATTGATAACTGACTATAACTTTATATAAAAGAATTGTTAAATTGTTAATGAGTTCAATGAAACTACTTTAGCTCAGTCTCATTAGACATCATTCCATATGTTTATAGTGTACCTGGAGTTCCCCTTTGGTCAAATATCTATTCAAATAATTTATGGTTTATTATGTATTTGTTTATTTGTCTTATTGTATTATATGAGCTTTTCATAGAGTTTACAAACAAATCCATGAGCAGATAAAAATAATGTGATTCCATCCCCACGCCCCCACCAGTGACTTAACTTTTCAGATAACTAATGTCCCTGTTATTAAAGTATTTTGCTTGGCTGGATTCTGGGAAATAAATTTGGGGAATCACAATACTAAGCAAGCCCTCCACCACAGGATTATACCCCCAGTGCAGGGATATGCCTTTACTTTGTCCAAAGTACAAATATTATTTGTCTTTATTTTGCCTATGACATCTCAGATCAGCTCCTCTGTATTCTTCCAAAATTATTTCATGAATTTAGTTATTACTCCTAGGTCTATGATCTATATAAACTTGGTTTGACTCTGTGGTTTAAAAACTCATGTTTCCTTTATTTTCATGTATATTTCTAAGAGTTTCAGCATCGTATGCTACAAAATGAAATAATTTTCCCATTCTATTGCTTTGATTCTGCTCTGAAGATGCTCTCTAAGTTGTTTCCAATACTGTCGTTCTGTTTTAGGCATGGACATGAGGTTAGTACAGATTTTCAATGTTGTTCTTATGGAGGTTGTGTTGACTAAAACTTCACTTGGTTCTATTACTATGATTTTTGGAGCTTCTTTACAATTTCACAAGTAAACATATCTATGTTCATGAATGTGTGTGATCATATGCATTGCTGTGCCCATGTGTGCTTCTTTGGATAGAAGTCACAGGACAGGCTTAGGTGTCATTCTTAGGTGTCATCCACCTTTAGAGATAAGGTCTCTCACCGAAAGAGAACTTGTCAAGAAGCTTAGGCAGTCTGTCAAGTGAACCTTAGGGATTCTCCCCTCTCTGCTTCCCTAAGATTTGGATTAGAAGCATGCACAGCATCCCTAACTCTTTTTGTGTGGGTTCTGAATGTATAATTTGGGTACTTGTGCTTGTACAAGCACTTTACTGACAGGGATATTTTCTATGCCCAATTCTTTAATATTTTAGTGTACTGTAACTAAATAATTTGTTAATGAAGAATTTTATTTTGTCTTGTCTAAAGATTATGAGTTTATATTTCTTGACTTATTCATTGGCTTGGGACTCTAGTACAATATTAACTAATGTCATAACAGTGAACATCTTTAACTTCTGTGCTTTAGAATGGGGTACACATTTCATCATTAAGCACAATGTTAGCTGTAGATTTTCTTAATAGACTTTATAAGGTCAACTAATAACTTTTAATTCTATGCTGAGGTTTTGTCATGAGAAATTACCAGTAGGAAATGTGTGGGTGTGTATATGTATGTGTGTGTGTGTGTGTGTGTGTGTAGCTAAAGGGTAAATATCAGACTTTAGCTAACTAACCAAAGACTTCTCATTAAATAGCAAAAAAGAAAAACTGCCTATTTCAGTTTGG
>NW_008343959.1:2496996-2515038 GCF_000622305.1 Nannospalax galili
ACAAGAAACACATGCCAAGCAGGGGAAACCCTTCAAGTTGTGTAGTTCAAAAGACTCCAAAAATAACACAGGCTATTACCACATTCCTTAAATACCAACCAGAACTTGAAAGTAAGACCTTATTACTAAAATCAAGACATTTTTGGAAATAGGTTTGGAGCAATAGAGCAGGAGATAATCAGGAAGAGTGTTCAGTGAGGACTAGCTCTCATAGTTCTATATGATATTATGCAACCAGTTGAAAGAAAATCAATCAATGATGCAACCCTGGCTTTAAAGCCTTATAAACACAGCAATGACTGGCACAAAAAACCATAGGGGTGAAAGAGGGACAGTTTTGTCTTAGGGCTAATCAACAGCTTTCTAATTGGTCTCAAACCCCTCTCAGTGGGTGGGAATTCAGGTATGGCAATGTAAGCATAGGCAAATACACAGGGCTGGAGAGGTGGTAGATTCTAGAGAAAACCCTACGTCTGCCAAATCCCTAGACAAAGTAATATGTTACTGTATACGGATCCTACATTTAAAGACAAGTATATCAATCACTAGTCATCAAAGATGCTTCTTTTTGCAACAGGGAGAAACTATTACAGAGTTCTACAACTGGCCAAACACAGAGAATAAGTGTCTGTGAAGTCGCAGGCCTAAGTGACACATCTGCAATGGAACCTCTCCACTTAAGGCTCAGGGAACCTAGTGGAAGAGGGGATAGAAGAAATTCTAGTGCATGTCTCAACTCTCATCAGATAGCTTCCTCATGCAACAGAGTGTGATACACACAAAAGTCCAATGTGTGGAGAAAAAGAGACTGCAGATTGTCTCCCCCTGGACAGGACTACTATATTAAACTTCACCAATTCAGTGCTGAGGGACCATTGAAGAAGAGGGGGAGGAAAGATAGTAAGAGCTAGGATTGGTGCATCATAATTAAAGATACAGTATTTTAGGCCTCTGAGAATTTGTTCTACAAACTAATAGCAATGGTGTCAGCACTCACAGCACCATGAAAACACAAACAAAAACCCAGCTTAGAAATGGGGAAATGGGCAGCAAGCCCCAATCTTAGCCAAAGAACTATTGGATAGAAAATCACTTCTGGGTGAGGGAGCATAGCTCTTCTTTAAAGGAGTGACTGTAGATGGGCTGACTAGACTCCCAAGGATGAATTCACACCGTGGGACCTCTGGGTGCACAAACTTGACTCAGTAGTCCTTAATATATATTAAAGAATGCAAGAAATTTGGTGGAGGTGTCTATTGGGAGTTCAGATGGGCAAGGATGCCTGAACATGAAATGCATAAACTTTCAATAAAATTATGCATTGAAAAAAGTATTCACTTGTGCCAAATATATTGTGCAATGTCCATTGTGATTATCATGTCATTTTTATCAACATGTCTGATTATATGAACTAATTTTGACTCAATTTTGTTGAGAACTAAGGCATGAGCCTCAATTGAGAACAGGAATTTGGGTTTATGGTATACTATGCTGAAGAGATATTTGCTGGATAGTGTTAGTTGTCAGTTTGACGCACCTAGGAACAGGGAACCTCAATTGAGGAATTGCTTCCATTAGATTGGCCTGGGGCCATGTCTGTGGGACATTTTCTTGATTGTTGAGTGATATGGGAAGGTCAAGCCTGTTGTGGATAGTGCCACACCTGGGCAAGTGGTCCTGTATTTTATAAGAAAGAGGCTGAGCACAGACCAGAGGAGAAAGTCAGTAAGCAGCCTTCCTCTGTGATCTGTGCTCCAGGTTCCTGACCTGCATTCCTACCCTGGACTCCCTCAATGATGAACTGTGACCCAGGAGATGTAAACTAAATAAATCCTTTCATCCCCAAATTGATATTGATCAGAGTGTTTTGTCACAGTAATTGAAAGCAAATTAGGACAAGTTGTTCACACTATATATAAGTAGTATAATCTCACCTGATATAGTCATTGAATTTTAGACAGGACAACAAAGAAAGGCTCTCTTGAAAATTATTCTTTCGTTCTGGGGAGATGGGCCAGTGGATCAGAGCCTGTACTCCGAAAGCATGAGTACTTCTATTTGACTCAACATTCATATAAAATGTGATGCTGGAGGTCAGAGCTCTGGAGGCTAGAGGTCCCTAGGTGCTTGCTGGCCAGACAGCCTAGCAGAAATGGTGAGCTTGCAGCTGGGTGAGAGACCTTAACTAAGGAAATAAGTGAGGAGTGATAGAGAAGGACACAAAACATCCTGCTTCAGCCTCCACATGCTCACATGGGCACCCACAGCCACACATTCATATGAACACACTACACACCAGACACCTATACCACGCACATATGCACACCACACACACACACACACACACACACACACACACACACACACATTATTCTTTCTGCCTTAAACATTTTGAGCACATCAAGGGACTGGAGAGTTGACTCAGTGGCTAATAGCACTGGCTGCTCTGCCAAGGACCTAGATTTTATTTCCAACACCCACATGGTGACTAACAACTTTCTGTAACTCCATTTTCAGGGGAATCCAATGCCCTCTTTTGACTACCACAGGCACTGCATGACTCAGGTGCATGCAATACACTCATACAAGTAAAATAAAAATAATAAATAAATTTTTTTTTAATTATTGAGTGCATCAAGATTTATATTATCTATGTGCATATATTTTGCCATTTTAACACCTAATATTTCTTTGAGAATTTTGACATCAATGTTAAGTAAGAATATTAGACTTTAAAACTATTTTCTTACTAGATCTTTGTCAAGCCTAGTTTCAACCATATGGAGGTGTCACAAATAATTTAAAAGGACTTATTTCTCTGTGTGCTTGAAGAATTAGATTGCATTATCACTTCAATAAATATTTGTTAGCACTAACCAGTTAAATAACTTTTACTTAAAATGCTTTTGGAAAGAGTTATCATAATATATTGGATTTATTTAATGACTGTGGTGATTCAAATATCCTAATTAAACTTTTAGAGCTTTTTAACATTATCTATTACAAAGAATTATAGTGGGTTTTGCTACTAAATTGTGCATTGTATTTCCTGATTTCGATACCAGAGTCGATTCTCAGACTCTGTAATGCTATCCCCTCTGTAATTCCTCGTGTTTATAATTTATATTGTCTTTATATTAGTTAAACATATGGTTTTAAATTTTCTAATGTTTAAAGACTTTGGGGTTTTTTTTTTTTCTTTTATTGGTCTTTTTGAGACAGGGTCTCCCTGTAGCCCCGGCTGTCCTGGAATGAATTCACTATGTAGACCATGCTGGCCTTGAACTCACAGAAATACACCTGCCTCTGCTTCCTGAGTGCTGGGATTAAAAGCGTGCACCACCACCATGACCAGCTAAAGACGTTTTTTAAAGCAGTGATTAACCTAAAGTTTTCATTTTTCTATTAATTTTCTGCTCATTAATATAGACTTTCCTTGTTGGATTTCATTGCTCTTTCTTTCTAAGTTATTTAAATATAACCTCAGGACACTAATATTTTAGAAATTCTCTTGTCTAATTTAACTCAAGGAATGCCTCAGCTATGTTCTCCAAATCCTGATGTGTGTGAGTCCATTCTCATGCAATTGAAATATTTGTATTTATCTTTGTATTTTCTTCACCCAGCCAGGACTCACATAGATCTTTTCTTTATTTCCAATGTTACATATTTTGATATTTCTTTGGTTTTTAGTTTATTTTCTTGATCTGTTTATGCTTTATTATTGAGATAATTAAATTTATTGTTATTAATTTTACAAATATATGTTTACTTATGTTTGCAATTTTTATTAGTTTTTTTGACACTTCATACTTTGCATATAATTCTAGCTACTCTTTCCCTTACCCTCTTTTATCTCCCTCTTTCCTCTATCACACCATTATCTATCACTCCTCTCTTCCTGTCTCTTTCCCAGAATCTTGACACTTGATTGGGTTTTGTGACTCATGTAATTTAACCAGGGCCATGTTTGTGACCATTGGATTATTACTCCCATGAGAGCCTGGTACAATGAACAATGGGTATACAAATAAAAGAAATGTTTCCTCTTTTTCCTGAATCTATCCATGGGGACTAGTTCTGCAGTGACAGGTAAGGCCCCTGAGCTCCTCCTCTATCCATTCAGAGCACTTAAAAAGCCCATTCTTGTGCGCAGACTGTACTCATCAATAGTTGTTGAGACTTCCTTATTGTAATGGCTATATACTACCCAGAAGATAGCATTTGGTAAACAGCCTTTCTCCATATCTAGAGGCACTTATAACGTATCCACTCCCTCTTCTGCAATGTTGGGTGAGGCTTGGAGGGAATTTTAAAAATGTCTTATTTCATGCTGAATACTCAACTACTACTTTCTCTCAATACCTTGTATAGCCATTACATCTCTGCATTCACCAAAGTTAACTCAAAACAGATGCTTCACTGATGAAGGTTTAAAGTGGTAATTGTCTATGGGTATAAATGTATACTTAGAAGATAGTTCAATGCTATCAACTTATGTAATTAAGATAATTAAGCTTTCCCCCTGCAACCCCTGACCCCCTTCACCAGGAGTTTCTGACCTCGTTACCGTGCCAGGCATGGATTCCCATCTGTGGAATGGGCTTCAATTCTTACGGAACAATAGTGGGTTACCCCCCAATACTCATGCCACTATCATGTAAATGGGAAAATATTCCCTGGTTGATTATTATTATTAATTGTATAGTTCATTGTTTTTTGTAGGTGCTTATATTGTTTATAGGTTGATAAAGCTGTTGGTGCCTTTTCTCCTCTAGTCACTTGTATGGCAACTTTCAGGACTATGAAAGCTACTCAGGAGGGTAGGAGCTTTCAGCTCAACTTCATAGTCATTTCACTATATCAAGCAACCAAAGTGTGTGGTATCTTCAGCAACAGGGTCTTACTACAAAGTTCTGGTGAGCAACCAAGAGAAATGGCAAGATCTTCTATTGTTTGGGGGATTTGTAAGGCCTCCCTGACCACAGGTATCTCACATTCTTCCCTTTAAAAAAATTAATTGCAGGGATGGAGTGATGGCTCAGTGGTTAAGAGCACTGGCTCCACTTGCAGAGGACCCAGGTTCAATTCCCAGGACCCACATGATGGCTAACAGCCACCGTCCCGAACTCCAGTTCCAGGGCATCCAGCACGCTCTTCTGAACTTTGTGGGAATTGCATGACACAGTTGCACTTACATACATGCAGGCATAACACTCATACACATAAAATAGAAGTAAATAAGGAAAACATTTCCATATGGTGTTTTTATACCTTTTTCATTTCGGTAACCCCTCCCCACCAACATCTCATCTCCCATATTCCTTCGCTCCCACCCACTAGTTGATCAAACTATTACACCAATACATTTCACTTCTCTGTGTTCATAGTATCTGTGTTCTATCTTCTGTCTCTTAAGGCATCTCTTTCCTAATGGTCCCTTTCTAGATTTCTAGCCTCAACAACAACATTAAGTTGAACACACAAAATTAGAGATTTGAAGGTATGATACACATATGAGGGAGAACATGTGGTAAATCTGTAATTGTTTTTAACATGTGCACTACATGAAACAAGAAGCATAAATCAAAGTCATCCAGTTATAAATAGTTCAGTTGGACATGGCCTGCTACATCATGCATGTCTAGACACATTTAGCTAATTGCAATTGAATAGTATGCATCATGCTTTCACACAAAGTGAGTATTCACCAACTCAAAAACTGCATGAAACATGATAATTCTTGATAAACAAGCATATATTATAACATTTAAACCTATTAGACACAATTTTAATCCTGATTCCCTTGGCAATAAAAATTTCACCAAAGACACAAATGTCAGCAGATATCTTGATAAAAGCACTGGCAAACCTACAATGGCATTCCCATGATGTTAATTCTAAAATAACACATGAAGCAACAGATTACACTAAGCTTGGTGCTTCTAAGAGCTTCTAATCAGTTCTATGTACTACAATCTGCAGGACATTCTGTATCCACTGAATTAATGCATCCCTATGGTATAGCCAAAAGATCCACATACATCAATAGTTCTCATCAATGTAACTCTGTTCTTTTACTGTTCTTTCTGTGTGTGTCCTTCTGCCCCTCTACTGCCAGACTTATAAGCATATCTTGAATCACATCAGAAGTCCTATGGTATAACAAGTGTATGTGGAAGGAAAAATCATTCTTGTCCAGAATAACATATTAACAAATTGACTAATTAACTTACCATAGTTTTCACCATACACATAACTTCAGGACATCTGTAAAACATAGTTAGAATTGAAAATTGTCCTATAGATGATGAAATGCTAGCAACAAGCTCTCCTCTTCATGTTCTGCACAAATTCAGGATAAAGTTTGCTCCAATATGTAGATTGACAAAGATCATGCCCAGAAGTTAGTCCTTCCTAAAAACTAACAGAACATTGCAGAGATCACCTTGCTGCTTCTAAAATGCATTGTAAATTAGGACTTACTTTTAATATACAGCAATATTAAATGAAATACTATCTAGAACAAGGGCTAGCATTTTAAACAAACCAACATGCACAGATCCTTCCTTTCCCCACCCAGTGCCATCAGTCAGTAAACAGCATCTGCTCAAAGACATAAAGTTTAATTGTTATTTCTCATATACTTCCTTTTTCTTTGTCTTATCCTCAAAATGTCATGTTTGACTTAATTTTTAACAGAGGTGTTTAAAAATACATAATTTTGTTTGATTTTAGATGAGATTTATTTGTGTATATTTTATTGGATTTTTGTGCATTTCACTCAAAGCATCTTAATTGTCTTTGTATCCCCTCCCCCCATCCATACCCCCCAAATACCCCTAACACCAGATATCATGCATTCTGTCATGATATCTTGTGTGTGGGGTACATATATTAAGGCCTATGGAGTCAAGTTTGTGTCCTCAGATGTCCCTCAGTGCAAATTCATCCTCTAAAGACTAGTCAGCAGTTGCTCAGGAATTAAGTTCAGCAGTCAAATGAGACTTCATTAAATTAGAAAGCTTCTGTATGTCAAAATTAATTAATTAATTAATTAATCAATCAATAAATAAGACCAACCAAGATAATGAAGAGGAAACCCATAGAGCAGGAGAAAATTTTCATTCATTACACATCCAACAGGGATTAATATCCAGAGTATACAAAGAGCTCAAAAGATAAAGACACAAGAAAACAAATGACCCAGTAAAAAAGTCAGCTAAGGACCTGAACAAAATAGAGAGTTCTCAAATGAAGAAATAAAAATATCCAAGAAACCCCTTAAAATTATTCTTAGTAATTAGGGAAGTACAAATCAAAACCACTTTAAAATTTCATCTCACCCTAGTCAGAATGGCTAAGATCAAGAGAACAAAGGATATGATATGCTGATGAGGATGTGGAGAAAGGGGAACACCCATTCACTGTTGGTGGGTTTGCAAATCATGCATCCACTATGGAAAGCAATGTGAAGAACTTTTAGGAAACTAAAAATGAATCTACCATATGATCTGGTTATATCACTTCTTGTCATATACCCAAAGGTCTCATCATACTGTAGAGATACTTGTATGTTCATTTTTGTTGCTTCTCTCTTCACAACAGTTAAGAAATGGAAACTGCCTAAATGTGCCTCAATTGACAAATGAGATTTTTCATTGGAACTCACTATGCAGACCAGGCTGGCATTGAAATCACAGAGATCTGCCTGCCACTGCCTCCCAAGTGATGGAATTAAAGGGGTGTCATAAAAAATGGTGGATAGTGTGTCACTCCTTGAACACCAAGGGACTGGAAATCCATATATCCTCCAAAGTGGAAATCATTGAAGATTCTGGTCAGTCCCTTTATCCTTGCAGTGAGTTTATCCCCTTGGCTCTTTGAAGACTTTCATACTCATGTGCAATTTTGGGACTGCTCCCCATTTTGTGATGTTTACATATATCTTGTGGGGATTGTAAAAATTTCTTGACTTGGTTTTTTTTTTTTTCTAAATTAGCAGAATTAAACTGTATCCTCTAATTCCTTAGGTCCAAAAGAATCAAATTTCCATTTGATATTTAGACTTCTTCTACACAGAAATTGTAACTTGTTCTCAGAACAGAAAAGTTTCATGAATACATCCCATACAGTGTGATTCTTTTATTTCTGGATTTTAGTTATTTTTCCCCCATTTTAATATTTTTCAAGTTAATAAAAACCTATACAAAAGACTTTAAATCTGTGATTTGCTGTAATTTTCTGACATTTATGATGCTTATTTACAGAAAACAATAATAGTATGACAGCATTATATCATTGTTTCAGAGCCTAGAAATTCAACACTGAAGGTTAATTTCTACCCGGCAAAAACAATGACAGTTTACAAGTTCTAAATAAATGTTTTGCCTTCAATCTCAGTATTTCACATATCTCAACAGTTTTAATTCTTACAACTCAGAAGGCGGTGTCAATGAAATCTTTATTTTCTAGGTTACAATACAGCAGACATTCTGTATTCACCAAATTCACAAAGCCACTAAGGAAAGGAATTTGTACTCCAGCTTAGAAAACATTTTAACAAATCCTACATGTAGCCAGTATTTTATTGTGATGCTTATAAGATCAAATATTCCTTTATTGCTTTTTATGAGTAATATGTTCCAATTTTTAACATATTATTTTTCTTCTATTCATTGCACTTTTTCTATTATATGGAAAACTGCTTGTCTTATAAGATACAGCATTAATACCACTTGCTCTGACATTTCCTCCTTGGTCTCTGTGCCCATTTCATCTTCTATTTCTGTGTTTGTTGATGATTTTACAGAGCATCAATGTCCTTTATTGTTAGATTTTGATGAGTCTATAAAGCATGTTCAAATGGAAATAGGAATGTAAACACAATAATGAGCAAAGTATTTCCACCTTTAAAATTGATTTCTAAATGCAGAATCCAAATAATAGATACAATACAAATAAAACAAAATTCATTTCATGAGGTAAATGAAATAAATCAGCAGAGCTAGATCCATGAAATCCAAGGAAGTTTAGAGATTAGAATTAAGACTCAAAGAAATAAGATAGGTCAGGACAAGTAGCAGCACACATAGCAAAGAACTTTGGGGCTGCATTTCCAGCCAAGGAAACAGGTCTGAAATTCTAAGTTTGAAAATTCTTGGCTTTTCTGTATATAAAACAGCAAATGCCCCACCTTTCCCCACCTTTCCCCACTTTTCCCCTTGGTAGACTGTGTCCTACTATCCACCTCTCTTGAGCTCCTTCTTCCGCCTCAACCCTATGGTTCTTTTCTGTGTTCCTAGATCCTGCATTTACTTCAGTTTTTTTTAAATCTTTTGAGTATTTGCCACATTGATTTCCATAGTAAATGTACCTGTTTGCAAACCAACCAACAGGGACTGAGGGCTCCCCTTTCCCCACATCCTCACCAGCATTTGTTGTCAGATATTTTATTGGTCTGAGAGGATAAGAAGAAATTTTAAAATTGTTTTAATCTGCATTTCCATAATTACTAAGGATGTTGAACAATGTTTAACGTGTTTCTTAGGGAGTTTTAGTTCTTCTAAGAACTCTTTTTTCAGATCTTTGACTCATTTCTTACTTAAATCATTTATTTTCTTGATTCTTTTTTTTCTGAGTTCTTTATAAATTCTGGAAATTAATCTTCTAATCAGACATATGGCTGGCAAGCATTCTCTCCCACTCTGTGGTTTTCCTCTTCACTCAACTGATTGCTTCCTTTGCTGTGTAGAACCTTTTGAAACTTTTATATTTTATTTTATGTGTATGAAGTGTATTGCCTACATCTATGTGAGTGCACCCGTGTTGTGCAATGCCGTGGAAGACAGAAGAGGGCTTCGGATGCCCCTGGAACTGTAGTTAAGGACGTTTCTTAAACGCCAATTGGGTGCGGGGAATCGAACTAGGGTCTTCTGCAAGAGCAGTCAGTGTTCTTAACCACTGTGCCATCTCTTCAGCCCCGAAACTCTTGATTTTAATAAGGCCTCATTTGTCATTTGTTGGGCTTAATTCCGGAGAAAATGGAGTCCAATTTAGAAAGTCCTTACCGGCGCCCACATTTTCTGGATCATGATGTGTTCTTTGACAGTTTCAGCCTTTCAGATCTCACATTGAGATCTTTGACCAACTTGAAGTTGATTTTGTGTTCGGTGATAGATATGTCTGATTTCAATCTTCTACACGTGGACATCCAGTTTTCTCAGCACCATTTGTTGAAGATGCTGTCTTTTTAAAAAATATTTTATTCATTATTTTTATTTTTATTGCATGAATATATTGCTTACATGTATATAAGTGCACTCATGCTATGCAGTCCCACAGAAGTCAGAAGAGGATATCAGATCCACTGGATCTGGAGTTATAGACTGTTATTAGCCACCATGTGGATGCTGGGAACTGAACCTGTGTCCTCTCCAAGAGCAGTCAGTGAGTGCTCAGAACTGCTGAGCCATTTTCCCAATCACCATGCTATCTTTCTTTTAGTGTGCTTTTGTCATCTTTGTCACATATCAGGTGGCTGTAATTGCAGCCACTTAAACTAACATTTTCTATTGTTCCAGTGATCCACCTGTCTGTTTTTATGCCAGTATCATGCCATTTTTATGAGTGTAGCTCAGTAATCAAGCTTGAAATCTGGTATGGCAATCCCTCTAGCATCGTTCTTTTTGCTCATGATCACTTTGATACCCAGGGTCTTATATTGGGGTCTTTTCTGCTTCAAATGAATTCTAGAGGTTTTTATTTTTTATTTTCCTGAATAACATTATGTGAGTTTCTATTGAGATTGCATTGTATTTGTAAATTGCTTTTGGTAGTGTGATTGTTTTCACAAAGTTAATTCTATCAAGAGTAGATTAGTAAGACACAGTGTCATCAAGCAAGACATGGGGGAAATGGGTGTTACCTTTACTAGGAAAGGAGAAGGGAGGATTATACAGAGGAAGAAAGGAAAGAGAGATAATGATACTAGGTTGTTTGAGAACCCACAGGGAAAGTATTTCTTCATAAGTATACAGAAAAATACACATATAACATGTTTGTGTGTATGTGTGCATGAGCATACCTGAAGGCTATAAAAATCACAGTGCCAGTCAAAGGAAATCTCCTTTGGAGTTGCTATTCAGGGAAGTCCCAGAAACTCCCAAAATAATATAAGTGATTTTCACAGCCCTTTGTTGCCACCCACAACTTGAAGATAAGAGCCTATTGCTGAAGTTTGAACATACTTGAGGTACAGGACTAGAATCAGTTGATTGGGGATGTTTTGTAACTTCTCTACAAATACTAGTTCTCATAATATCAGAAGGTACTATGCAAGCTGTTAAAGGAGAAAAACCAATCAATGGTCCTAAAAACAGTAAAGCCTACAAAGTAAACAATGACCAGCCCAGAATATTATCTCTGTTGTTGCAATAAAATCCCTTTTGTCTTGAGAGTAATCATCAGTTGTCCAATTGAAATTAAGACCCAGTCTATAGATGACAATCCATGCATGGTACTGTAATCACAGCCAAGTACACATGACTTGAGAGGTCACAGCTCCCCGAGAAGAACCTACTACTGTGACTTTCCTAGAACAACACAATTTCTTATATTCACAGAGAAGTGTAGCTCTCATCACTCATCAAAGAGGAATCTCTAAAAAATTCAGACTATTACAAAATTTCAAAACTACTCAAAGTTCAGGGAATAAGTGACTGTGGGGGTGCACCGCCATAAGTGAGACTTCTATAATTTAACCTTTACATCCAAGGCTCAGGGAACATTGTGGAAGAACATGTGGAAAGATTGTAAGAGCTAGAGGTACAAGATACCTGATGAAAGATAATGCATTCTAGACAGGTAGGGAAGCTGCACCCTTTAAACCTGTATATTATGGTAGCCTAACAAGATCTGCAAAATGACAAAGCCAGTTGACACGCAAAAGTGATTGGGGAAAGTTTTACAGGTTCCTACCTCTATGTAAAGAGCTAGAGACAATTAATGGATATTGAGAGAGTGAGAATCAATATTCTCAAGGAACTAGATCCCTGATAATTTATCTAATCCCAAGTGGTTATTCCTAAGCAAATACTTATACAAGCAATGACTCAGTATACTTACAGATGTATTTAATATACATGTAACAACAATAATCAAATAAGAGAATAAGAAATTGAGAGGGAATAGGGGTGACATGGGCAGACCTAGAGAGGTCCCTCAGAGGGATGAAAATAACGCAAATACAATATTCATTTTTGAAATTCCCAAAAATATATTTAAAAAACCTGAGTCTACTTTTGACTAAATTTTCTGCTTTCAGATGTTAGCAATAGCATCCTTAATTTTTTTAAAATTAATTCATACAAGTTCCATTCCTGTGGCCAAAGGTATCATTTTATTGTTGGAATATCAGTATTCTTAATCCTTCAAAATATGGACCACTACATATGTAATCATATGCTGTTAAACTGTAAAATAAAACCCATGCAAATAAAAAGATAAAAGGATCAATTAAACCCCCAAATAATAATGAATAGTTTCTTTGATCAGTTTTGATTGTCAAACTGATAGCATTTATAATTGCCTAGAAGATTAGTCAAGCACACCTCTGAGATTATAATGGATGTGTTTTCAGAAATGAATAGATCATGATGGTTTTGACCTACTGAGCAGATTGATGCTTTGATATATTTATAATATGAACTCATTACCGGAAGATAGGACTGGTGGATTTATGGCCTAACTGGAGGATATAGGTCACTTTCTCTGCTTTCTGGTCACTATGATGTGAAGTTCTCTTTACCATGCAACCCCCATAAGATATATTTAACTTTCTGGAGTTCTGAACCAAAATATATTTTTATGCCTTCAAAATGTTTTTCTCATGTTCTGGTCACAAAGAAGCAAAAGACAACAAGTATCCTTCCAAAATCCACTTGTACTCAGCACTTTCAGTTAAGCAGCTCCTATAAATATAGATAACTGAAGAGAGAATGAAGCTTTAGCAAGCTAACGGGTAAGTCAGAATCAGCAAAGATTACTGTATAACAAATAAATAGCAGAACATTATCTGTAGAATATCAACATTTCCTTTAGTAACAACCCCTCTATCATCTATCTATCTATCATCTATCTATCTATGTATCATCTATCATCTATCTATCCATATCTATCTGAGAGAGGGATTATTCCAAATCAAAAGTTATATTTTTAAATTAACTATCATCAGGATAAACAGGACTACTATCAAACTAAGTCATGGTAGGCATTAATAAGTCAGCAATGATACAAAGATTTATACCATAAGTGATCACACATTGACATTGTCTATGAATTGCACAACGCTAAGTGACACATTTACAATGCAAATGCTACACCTAAGGCTGATCGAACATAGAACAGGGGTAAAGAATAGAACACTAATGAATTGTTCAGTTCTCGTTAATGAAGATCCCTCATGCAACAGAGGGACAGGAACACAAAAGATCACAAATGGCTAAAGTGTAGAGAGCGAGAGTCTGCTGAATGCTGGTTCTTGGACAGGGCTTCTTTTTTAAACTTCACCCACCCATGGTTCAGGAACCATCATGGAAGATGGAGCAGAAAGACTGTAAGAGCCAGGGATGAGGAGCAGGACCATATGGAAATAGACTCCCATGAGCTTCTGGGAAACTGTTTGTATGATTCTATGGCAATGGTGTCAGCAGACACAAGTCCCAGGCAAGCTCAGGGAGATAAAAACCAAGCATAGTACTGGAAAAATGAACAGTAGGCCCCAGTCTTAGCTGAAGAAATATTGGCAACTGATTGCTGCTAAGTGAAGAAGAGCTGATCTTCCTAAAACAAAAGACTCTAGACAGGCTGACTAGACCTCAGTTGATGGACCTGGATTAGGGAACATCTGGGGACACTGACTTGACAGAATGGGGCTTAACAAAGATATTAGAGTATATGGGTTCCAATGGGAGTGGGGGGCCTATAGAAGAGTGCCAGTGGGGACTAGAGTATAAAGATGATTAAGATTGATTGAGATGTTCTATGCAAAATATACAAAAATTCATTTAAAATGAACTTTTTAAATTATTTGTTTAATAACCACATACTTAGAAGAAGCATTTCATCACAATAGCATTGACATATTCAATGGCAGTTTCCTGAACTAAGATGCATCTCTTTCAACATTTGCTGTGAATTTTTAGGTTTAGAGTTGAATTTTTATAGTTATATAATATTGTACTCAGTATAAACCCTTTAAGACATAAAATTAAATGAGGTTTTAACCTTTAAAAAAGATCTCCATTTCATTATTAAAATACAGTTTCATACAGAAAAATGTATCCTTAATGCAGTTGACATTAAGATGTTTGCACATGCATTTCTACTATCTATATATCTGATTATTACTAGTCACAGTCGGTTACTTTCTGAGCTCCTTGGCATTTGAGCATGGATATAAAGTCAGGTAGATTTCAAAGGTAATGCTTTTCACATCTACTAATTATTAAGGAGCAAATTTTTATGCTTTGAAGAATTATTATTTTTTAATCGTTATTATTTTTTAATTTTTAACAACTACATGATTAGAAGAAGCATTCCACTACAGCTTTAACATATTCAGTAACACACTCCAGAGCAAGTATACATCTCTTTCACAAGTGGATACAAGTTTCTAGGTTCACAGATGAGTTAATACAGTTATATAATATTGAGCTTAGTACAGGCCCTGTAAGGCATAAAATTGAATAAGTTTTTTAACCTTTAAAAAAGATCTCCATTTCATTTAGAATATATCGTTCCTTGCAGAAAGACTCATTGTTTTTGCTACTAACACCGGGATGTCGGCACCTGCATCTCTAATTTGTATGTATCTGATTATTACTAGTCATAATCAGTTGCACTTGGATCCTTGGTGCCTGTGTATGTCTGTAAAGTCATCGGGTAGATTTCAGTGGTAATGTTTATCACCTCTACTAATTACCTGACATAAATTTCTATGCTTCCTCCTCAAATATAATACTTTTTTTTCTCTAAATTTGTTGATTTTTTTTGTCTGTGTGTGTGTGTGTGTGTGTGTGTGTGTGTGTGTGTGTATGTGTGTGTACAGGCAGGCATGCCATTATTCAACTACACACACTTCCCATATGGCACCCTCCCATAGCCTCCCTCACCCCACTGGAGTCCTTATACTCTGATATTCCTGATACTGTCTGCTGTGTTGTTGCCATCCCCAGCCATTCCCCACTACCTGCCTTTCTGTTGGATCTAGTCAGCCTATCTAGAGATCTTTGTTTTAGGAGGGTCAGCTGTTCCTCATCTAGCAGCAATCAGTTCTCAATATTCCTTTAGATAAGATTGGGGTCTGATGTTCATTATCCCAGCTCTATGCTGGGTTAATATCTGGGAGTCCCTTTGGCCACTCTGGCCAACAACTCAAAAGAAGGTATCACCTATTTGGCATTGTTGCTTGTTATGTAGCTTTAGCTATGCATGTGGATTCTTAAGAAATTTTATTGGCCCCTTTAATCTTTGGTTAAAACGAACTTCTTAAAAAGACCACACTGATTTAAAAACATTGATTAGTATTTGTCGATGTAGAGTAATACTTTAGGAATGAAAAAGAGTAAAATACATGACACTCAAAGAAATACATCTTGAATTTAAGGATTAATTAGAAAATTTAAGCTTTAATACATTTGTTTTCCATATGTTCACTCTCAAAAATGAGATTGAACTATTCCTTCTAAGTTGTAAGGAAAAGTATAATTCAGATGAATAATTTCTTTAATTTATAACAAGCTGTTTCACTCATTAGTACAATACAGCTATGTTGGGTCAAATATCCTCTTAAGCATTAAGCTTTCTCTTTTCCTCAAAATCTGTTTCCTTCCAGACCACCTTCTTCCAAGTGGGCAGTTCAATTAATTAAAATATTTATGTCATATAACTGCAATTAAGATATAGAGAAAAAATTAAATATAGCTGAAAATGTAGTCATGGAACAAAAATTTTTAATAGGATGATAACATCCAGAGCACTCAAGGGGACCCCAGAATGGAGGTCAGGGACAACTAATCAGTTAATTAATAACAATTAGTAATTGCTTTATATTGTCAAGATGCCTCGATTACTACCCTGAAATGCAGTTCATAGACCCCCTTCAGCCTGGATCTAAAGGGGCATTATTACAGATTATATTGAAAGAGAAAAAAACAATTTTTTTATTGCAATGCTACAATTCTTCCAAATGCAGGCCCTTCAAAAGACAGGACTACCTAATAGTAGATTTTACTATGAATGTAGCAAGGTATAAAATGTAACAATCATCACTTTTATAAGTCTTTTCTAAGGGCTTGGATGGGACTTTACAAAGTGTTCACACACCCATATGCTTCAGCAAATTTCTCAAATGTTTGATTTTTTTCTTTAACAAATTAGAACCACCATCTCTTTCTATTTTGTTCTACCAATTTTTCATACTTCTAGTGGTTGGGGTTGAACTGGCTGTGGAATACTGCAGAAATTATACTAAAAAGAGGTGACTGTTAAGCCTGGAATATCATATGTTTTCATCTCTTACATATATAGTTATTTATATTAACCATACTATCACCAGATTTTTCAGCCAGAGATCTATATAGCTTTAATGTACTGTGATGGTTTGAATGAGGCATGTTCTCCCTAGTATTACATTATTTGAAGACTTTGTCTCCAGCTCAACGAACTGTTGTGGGAGGTTTGGGGAGGTTTTAGGCTTGCCTGGAGGAAGCATGTGGTTTCGATAATGGTTTTCTTATTTCCAGTCTGACTCTTTTGCTTCCTCTGCCTACTTGAAGATGTGAGCACTTAGCTTTCTACCCTGGCCGCTTCTGCTAACATGCCTCCCAATCTTGATGAATGTTCTTATCTTTATGCATTCAGATTATTACATTTTGCAACCCTCACCAGAGACACTTCTTTTCCACAGTAGATAGTGTTTGATACAGAAGCCTCAGCTGAGAACACCAGATTGTGTAGTCCTAAATTCTAAATTTGACACCTCTTCCCCTAAATTCTCAAGACTCAAAGAGAAAAGGATTGTTCTACTAAAGGTAGAGGAAATTTGCTGAAAACCATATTATTACTTCTTTTCTTTAATTTATTATTTTAATTTTATTTTATGTATATGAATGTATTGCCTATGTATGCAGTGCAACTATGTCATGCAATGCCCTTGGGAATCAGAAGATTGTGTCATATTCCCTGGAACTGGAATTATGGATGATTGTTAGTTGCCATGTTGGTGTTGGGAATCAAACCTAGGTTCCCTGAAAGAGCTGTCAGTGCTCTTAACCACTGAACCATCTCTTCAGGCCCATTCAAAATCATATTTGCTGGATGTGACAGGGGTTTTTCCAACATTAGCTCACAGCAGCTTTAATTATATACACAAAACCTATACAAGAATCCCAGCATAGACTGGGGAGGGACTAATGAAGTGCCACTACCTCTTGCTGAATTTGAGGCTACAGAGTTTCAAATAATAAAAAAAGAAAACAAAGTTGGGAAAACAAAAAAGCAAAGATATTGACCATCAATTTGATGGGATTTATTGTCACTGGGGAAAAATAATTTCTGTGTATGTCTGTGAGGGGTTATGTACACAAGGTTAATGGAACTGGGAAGACCAACCTTAAATATTCACAGTGTATTCCATGAACTATGTTTCCGACTGAATATAAAGGGGGAAACATCCCAGCAGGAGCTGGGATTTTCTCACTGCTGATGCCATGGGGAGAACTAGCTTTCCTGGCATGGTTGGACTATGGCCTTGGACTCCTATCTAAAATAATCCTTTCCTTCCTTAAGTTGTTCATGTCTGGTATTTTATCAAAGCAAGAAGATAATGGAAATAATGAATTAAAACAGTTTAAAATTCTATTTGTTCTTTGTGGTTTATAGACAACTAATCTTAAAGATGTGATTATATTTATTTTCATGGACTTTGGGAATTCAGGACGGTGGAGGAATTTGTAGTGAAAAAAATTTTAAAGATTAGTG
>NW_008343959.1:2515197-2532629 GCF_000622305.1 Nannospalax galili
GTTTGTACTTATATGGTTTGTACTTATTAGTGGTTTAATGATTAGTGGTTTGTATTGCCATATTTCACAATTGAATAATGGCATACACTATAGCTCTAGTATTAATATTGTACAACAGTCTAAGAGAATCTCATGTTTTATAACAGTTTAGTCCTCAAGTCTGTCAGAATGTTTTTGTTGCTAAGAATAGAGAAAATAGCAAATGAGTATATTTTGGAAACACTTGTGGAAATATGACAAAGCGTATTTTCTATTCATGATTTATTTGCAATCACCAGCAGTTGACTTATTTTTTTATCTATTTTATATTAAAAATTTTATTGAATTTTTTTCAATTTTCATACAATATGATTTGATGGTTTTTAGATTCCCTCCCCAATTCACACATCCCCTGCTCAATTTATTGTACTCTATTGTATAGATAATATGGTCTATAGCATCTGATTTTATTTCAAATGCCCTTCAGTATGGTTCCATTCATTGAAGCCTGTTAACCTGCAAAGAGTCCCATCAGTTGTCCAAAGTTCCTTAGATTGGGTTGGAATTTCTTCCTTATCCCTCCATTTCTGTATTGGAATTTTTTCTTCTTTGAGCTCACATGAAACTTGTGAATGCTGTCATCCTTGCTGTGAGTTCATATGAGCAACTGACCAGTTGTCTGGAAAACTCTGTTTTCATGTGGTCTTCCACCACCTCTGGCTCTTGCAACCTTTCTGCCCCCTATTCCATAATGATCCTTGAGGAATAAACCAGCTATTACCACAGCCCTTGATTTCCTCCAAAAATTGAAGGTAAGACTCTACTGCTGAAGACAGGGCATACTTCAGACACAGGACTTGGTGCAAAGGAACTGGAACTGAATAGGAAGCATTCTCCCTGAAAATTACCTCTCATGGTATACAAGGATGCTATGCAAGCTGCCAAGGGAGAAAATTAATCAGTTGTCTCAATCCAGCTATAAAGCCTAATAAACAATGACTGGCCCAGCAAACTCTCCCTATTGGAACAGTAGTGGCACTTTTATCTTGGGTGTAATCAACAGCTGCCTAATTATAATTAAAGCATGCTCAATGGAAGGAAACTCATGTGTGGTACTGCACATGCATAGCCACATATAAATGGCTACCAAGGTCATAAATCCTAGAGAAAAATCTACTTTTGCCACATCCCTAGACCAAAGTAATTTCTTACCATATTTTAAATATGCTTCTTCATATTTTCAGACTAGTGCACCTTTCACCACTCACCAAAGAAGCTTCTTTTTGCAACAGAAGCAGACTATTACAGAGTTCCACAACTGGTTAAACTTAGAATAAGGATCTTTGAGATGTTTAGCCCTAAGTGAAACATCTTCAGTGTAACCTCTATACATAAGATGAATGCATGTCTCAACTCTCACCAGAAAAATTTCCTTATGCAACAGATCATAATTAACTCAGAGAACTACAACTGCCCGATTTGCAGAGAAGCTGAAGAGTGCTTACTCCTGAATAGAACACCTATTTCACTTGAACTATTTTAATTTCACATACATGTCAGTAACATACTAAACAGCATCAACTTTATTCTAAAGTTAAATGTCCAATGGGACATTCTTAAAGACTAATAAAATTTGCATGAAATAATGCTGAAAATCTAAACCTAGGAGAACATGTCCAGTTACAAATCTTCCCCTTCTTGTAATAGAAGAACACACTTTAGCACTGTGAAATGAAACTCACCATGTGTCAACTCAGGAGTTTTCAAATTTTCTTGCAACATAAAAATGAGAATGATTATGCCAAAGAGAAGATGTAATAGACAATATGTGATCTCTGAGATGACAAGAGTTTCTGATCTAGTTTACCAATTTATGAAAACACTGGTTTTGGGGTTCCCTTTGGAGAAAACCAAATATAATAATGTTACATTGTTAAAGTTTACACTAAAATTAAAGGATAAATGCCCCGGCAAAGAAGACATTGCTTTTGATTCCAAGATGCTATTAATGACACATTTATTTCTGATTTCCAGAAGGATGAAAAGGGAAACCGACTTGCTTCTTAGAGTTCATGAAATGAGGAAGACAGAACGATATCCAAATTTGTGTTTGATTATGACAGAGGGTTAAAATATGGGCAAATGCTTCTCTTGGAACTGAAATTAGAAGAACGAAGCTGTGGAAAACAGCTTTACATGTTGTTTGTTCTCATGTCAAATGAATGACTTCTGACTTTTCTAGGTACCATCTCATTGAGGAGCACAGGTCCAACTCTTCAGAAAAATACATTTGACTATACTGTTTTGGGTGATTTGAAGAGCAAAGTTTGCAGAAGGTATCAATGTAGACGCATGTGCTGCTCAATTGAGTGTTTTTATTGATTATTTTATAGAAAACAATCACATACTAGAAATAATAATTTCTGATACCTAGGAAGCATGCCATCTTCCTCTGTTTAGATGTGCAGATTGGCTTCACTAGATTGCACAGTTGTTCTATTTTTATTTTCAGAGTAACGTAGATATTATTTTGTAGTGTTTGCCACTTTATATTTACACCAAATGAGCATAAGAGCTTCCATCAGCTCATGTTTATCACATTCCTTCATTCACCATAGTTTTTATTATAATTCCATGATGATGAAGGTATTTCATCCCAGTCCCTTTCCTTCACATCCGTGTGTGCTGCTGCACTGTTCACACGAGGAGTTAATAACCAAGGTGCATAAGCAATACTTATAACTCAATAGTAAAAAAATCTATTTTGTCTTTTTAAATGAAGAACAGTATTTTAAAATTGTTTTTCTTAACATAAATGGGATTTCTTATAAAGAAGTTTTCTTAAAACTCGACGAAGCGCACCTGTCCATCTTCAGTCTCTGTTGCTTTTGCTTCACTGCAACAGTCAAGAAATCAATGCCAAGAGCAGTGTCATGAGGTTTTCCTTTATTTTTCCCTCCTAACTATGTCATATATTGAAATATTTTTATCTATAACTTATTTACTTTGAGCAATTTTTATGTTTTAAAAACTTCTAATTTGTTTTTTGTACATTGATTATTTAGTTTTCCCAGAACCATTTAAGAAACATTTTTCCCCTCCATTGTGAATTCTTGGCACTCTTACTGAAGCTCATCTGTCTATTTTGTGTGTTTTCAATCTGGGTATTCTGCTCAGTCCTATTGGTTTTCAAGTTTGCTCTTATACTAACAATTTTCATTGCTGATCTTTGTGTTATATCTAGAATTATTTTTCTTTTAAAAGATTTAATTGGCACTTGAGGGTCTTTTCTGGTTCTTTGACCTGATATTAGTATCTAAAAGAGACAGCTGTGAACCTTTGTTAACTGTAGTATTACCGTTAATAGCCCCAAAGAAAATCAATTAATGGTCATGACAGCCAAAGGCATAAAAGTATATGGTATATGCATACAAAGGAATATTCTTTGCCCTTTTAAAATGTTTTACACTGATAGAATCTGTAAACGTGTCTGATAAAGAAGGAAGAAAAGATAAGTGGGAAGAAGGAAAGAAATGAAGAAAGGGAGGAGAGAAAATTAGAGAAAAAAATGAGGGACATAGTTTATCAGGCATGTGTAAGGAACGAATAATACAAAAAAGATTTAGAAAAACAGCTGGCATGGTAGTAGCGCCTTTAATACCAGCACTCAAGAGTTAGTGAGAGGTGGATCTCCGTGAGGTGGTGCCATCCTGGTCTGCATAGTTATTTACATGTGGCACTTCAGGGAGAACTGGTCTGAAAAACAAACCAACTAATCGAGAATTGTCTCCCCAAAGTGGTTTCTAAGATTCTTCATTTATGCTCTCATTATAAAACTCCAAATACACAAATTCATCTAAAAACAAAACAAGAAATGTTCACATACCAGATAGTTTCCATAGATTAACATATTCTTAGTGCTAATTATAAAACAATTAAATTTTTCAACTTCATTTTGTAGGTGAATAAAGTGAGGGACAGTTTCTCTGAAGTCAGAGAGAAAGTGACAGATATGAGATTTGAACACAGGTAATCTAATTTCCTGTCTATGCCTTAAAGCACCAAACCACACAAATTCATTAGGTCAACAAGAAATAAATAAATTTTAAATAATGAAAGCTTTCAAGTTATGAATTTTCTAGCTAAAACTTTACTAGAAACATATTATGTTTCATTAAAAATATCATGATCTAGAACTATATTTATTTGAACATAGCACGCTCATTTTTGATGATTAAATACCATTTTATTTAAACAAAAGAGTGCATTCTATTTTTAAATGATTTTATAAACATCACACATGAGGAGAGTTTTCATACCATTTCCATCCTTCCCAGGTCCACTCTAGGTACTCCCATGTCACCTCCAATTCCTCTTCATATTCCTGTGCCTTTCTTTGATAATTCTTGTTACATGTATATGCATATATTTACACACATACATACACAGAAAGAGAGAGAGAGAGAGAGAGAGAGAGAGAGAGAGAGAGAAGTCCATTCAGTGATGATTCTGTGTACTTGTGTTTAGGGCTGCCTACTTGTAGTTAGATAACCTCTCAGGGAGGTAATCCCAGAGAAAATGGATTTTCCTTCCCTCAGCATACATTGATTGCCTAAATTTCTCTTATTCTTGAGGGGAGACCCCTTAAAATTTCCCCATCCACAATGGCATGTCAATTGGTTTTTACAGTATATGCAGACCTTGTTAGACTATGATACTGTGGAAATTTCAGTAGTATAGCTTCCCTATTATGTCTAGAATGCCTTTAATAGTAGGAGGTATCTTGTCCCTCTGGCACTTACAATCTTTTCAGCCCCTATTCCATGATGTTTCCTGAAACTTAGGTGTAGATGTCTCACATAGGACTGAGCAACTCACAGACATTTATTTTCTGCATTTAATCAATTATGAAACTTTGTAACAGTTTCCATATGTTGCAAAAAGAATCTTCTTTGATGAGTGGTTAGAGCTAAACTTGTCTGTAAACACAAGGATATGTATTTAAAATATAGTAAGAAATTACGTTGGTCTAGGGGAGTGATATGTTCTCCTCTAGGGTCTATGTGTCTCCATCCATGTGTACTTGGCTATGTTTATAGCACCATGCATGTGTCCTCTCTCATTGAGTGGACTTTAAGTCCAGTTACATAGCTATTGGTTACCCCCAAGAAAAGTGCCACTGCGCACCAATGGAGATAGTTTGTTGGGCCAGTTATTGTTGTGGTTCATAGGTTTTACATCTGGGTAGGATCATTGATTGAGTTTCTTACTTGGCAGCTTGCATATTATTTTATGATACTATGATAGCTAGCCTTCCAAAAGGTTGTTTCCAAGTCAATTTCTGCTCATTTGGTCCACATCCTGTGTCCACAGTAAAATGAGATAAACAGTGCTTAGGTGGTGTGAAAAATCAGAGTGAAATGTCTTACCTTATTTTTCTACTGAAACAAATATTATACATATGTATGTATATATATATGGTATGTGTGTGTTCATGTATGTGTATGCATATAACTGAAGGCTTTGTAACAGAAATCATAGTGCCAGGTAAGGAAACTTCCCTTCAAGTTTTGGTCACAGAGTCCATCAGACTCCCCAAATAATACACGCTATTGCCAAATCTTTTGATTGTCTCCCAGAACTTGAATGTAATATTCTATTACTGAAGATACAACCTACTTTGGACACAGACTTGTGTTATGAAATTTCATTCAAGTTCTTAGGTAATGCTTTCATCAATGGAAATGAAATTCTGTTTCTGGATGAAAACCTCAATTTTTAAAAGATGCAATTCCACTTATAATTTCAATATAAAGTTTAAATGTGATGTATAATGATAGTTTTCTGACTTCATACCAAATAATTAAAAAGGACAAAATAAAAAGTCAAACAAAGGTACAACAAAAAAATATTCATTAATAAAATGTTCAGCTCATCTCTCTATGGAAAACTCAAGCTGTATTTCTTTCATGAATGAACTTTTGCAAAAAAATGCAGAAACATGATATTTCATAAATAGCATCACAAGTTTTATAAGAATACCACCGTGTTTTGAATAAGTTGATAAATAATGGGCTGTTACATACATCATATATATTCAATTGCAAATATTTTTAAAAAATAGTTTATGCTATGTTAATAACTTCCTATTTCTTATTCATTTAAACAGGAAAAAATATAATAGCAAAGCCCATGAGCATTTCTTATTATCTCTTCTGGATAATTTATAATATTAATTTAATTTAGATTTCTGCGTTTCTCTTTTCTTTGTTGAACAAATAAATGTTTCAGAAGGAGAGCCAACTACTCATTCTTCAGGGTTTCAGAGCCCCAACACTAAATAATTATTCATTATTAATCAAATGGAGACAACAAAGAATATAGGAAAATAAAAACTTCTTTTTAGTTTCTAGATGTTTCCTTCATCTGCATGCCTGTCTCTGAAGGAATTTTAAAGCTGAAATTAATAAGTGTCGATTGTCTGTCAGAAGTAGAAGAGCATATTGATTGTCCCACATAACGAGAAGCTATCAGATTGAAGTTTTTAAAGCTGAAAATAAAATAATTATATAGTTCTCTGCTGAAGCTATTCAAGACTTATTTTGAATTTCAGTCAATTACATAGTCTAAAGAAATCTTTCATTGTTCTTTCACAACAATTTTTAACTTAAAAGTAATTTTAATACTTGAAAAAATAAGACAAATGACATAAATAGGTCTGTCACTTCTTAGCTTGGTCAGGATCTCAATATGCTTGCTATTTAATTTTTCTGAAATGTATTTCTCTAATTATATACTGTGCTCATTTCAATTCTTGACTGTTTGCATTTTATAATAAAAAAGAGTAATTGTTCCACTGATTCATTTTTATTTAAAATTAAAAGTATTCTAGGAAAATAGAAAAGCAGTAAAAATAGAAAATAGAAAAGTAGTAAACATTTATTCTACATTTCTCTCTCATATATTTTTCTAAGATGGGCTACTTTTATATTGTATAGGTGTTTTATTTACTCCACTTTAGAAAAGGCAGAGAGCCTTAGATAGATATCAAAAGTTTGATAGTCTTAACTATTTTTCTTCTAAAACCAATATAAAACATAATGTATTGCTATTACATCTTAGAACCACAGAGCCCCCAATTTTACAGACAACAAAGTATCTTAAATAGTCATTAATTAGATATAAGGAAACGACGTATCTTAAATAGTCATTAACTAGATATAAGGGAAAGAATAGTACCTAAATACAATGTACTAGATACTATGAGAGCCTAGATCTCAAAATAAGTTTCCCAAATCTCTAATCAATAATTTATATTTAAATTACTTAATGTTAGAATATTCAGTAACTTGGGGCTGGAGAGATGACTCGGCAGTTTAGAACACTCGCTGTTCTTCCAGACGACCCAGGTTCAAATCCCAGCACCCACATAGCATCTAGCAATCATCTGTAACTACAGTTCCCGGAAATCTGATGACTTCTTTTGACATTTGCAGGCTCTGCTGGACATAAGTACACTTACATGCATGTAGGAAAAACACTCATACACATAAAACAAAAATAATAAATAAAATCCTTTAAAAGAAAATTAATCAAACCTAAGTATGTTATAAAAAGTTTTAAAAATAACAAATGTATTTCACCAAATGCAAAACTTAACTTTCATAGTAAATGCAATTTTTGGAAAATGTAAGTTTGTTAGTCCATTTAGGCTACTCATAAAAATAATGTAAGTTGATTTACATACTAATAAATGAAATATACTTTTCATAGTTCTGGAACTAGACACCTGAGATCAGAGTATTCCTATAAGATCAGAATCAATACCCTCTGAATATTGACAGCTTTCCACTCTATTTGCCCATGTAGTCAGGAACAAGATAGCTCTCTGCTTATCTCCTGTATAAAGATACTGTCATCATAAGGGCTCATAACATAATCATTTAAAATCTTACACCTATTTCCCATTACCTGGAAATGAGGCTTTCTATTAGAAATGCATGGATTCTTCCTACAGAAGACCTTGTAGGTTAGAATTTAAGCATATAATTTTTCCGTTTATAGCAATAACAAATTGAAAGATCATAACCAAGGAATTCTTGGGTTCTTAGAATGTAAAAGATGAAGTTCAAAATCTGTTATTTTTTTGTGAATAACGCTCTAAATAGCACATACCATTAAAGGTCCCTTGTAAATGATAGAATGCCAAATTTCCATCTCCTGTATTCTTTAAAGCTTCATAAATTTTGTCTCCACACGCCCGTATTTCTTATTTTGTTTTTCTATGTTTGAATATGTAAGAATCCCATCTGTTTAATTTGTCTGAATTTGCTTGTAGGTAAATACTTTTTATATGGCATTGTTTATTTTTGAGATATTTAGTTCAATTGCTAAAATGATTATAGCATGACATTATATCTGAAACTATTTAAAGAAAATAAGTATGATGAATCAAATATAATGAATGGCTTCACACTTTATGTGCCATAATTATTTCAAATTAGCAGAAGTATAAATTGGGTACATTAGTTTTCATTTGAGCAGAACATTCTTTTCTTCTTCAGTCAAGCAGGTAATACAACATAATTGAATAATGTAGCAACAGAAATGTTTCATTTTCAGGGGTAAAGAAAATGGGAAATTTGTATAAAATATAATGAGCATTCAAATTCAAGCAAATTTCATATGGTAGTGGTAGAAGATAAAAACTTATCCTTTTTCTCTAAGGAGTAGGTTGTATGAAAACTGTAGATTGTGCCATAGATTGCCACATTTTGACATCTTTCCATTTGGATACTTTTGGTCTTAACTGTGGGGAACTGGGGGTTATAATCAATGTCAAAGTAGCCCACTAAATCACTTATGGTAGAGCAGTTGTTTTATTCTCAATAGTGTTCACTAATACATTTGATTCTACATACCTCACGCAAAACAATATGTTGACAGGAAAGAAAACGCAATAATTGTTCAATAAAATGAGCATAAATAAAACTATGTGTTATTGGTCAGACCACTTAATATGTTGTCCTAATGAAATATATTTGATATAATGTTTCACCTAATAAGGTTGTAATCTCTGGGCTAAGGAGATGGTTCAGTGGGGAAAAGAGCTTGCTGTGCAAGCAAGAGGACCTGAGTTTGCATCCCTAGAACAAACTCAGGGATGCAAAAAAAGAGCCAGGAATAGCTCCCTGTGCCTGTGTTGGAGAGTAGAAGTAGATAGATCCCAAACAATCGCTGGCCAGACATCTCACACAAAACTGCAAACTTTTACTGAGCCTGCCTCAAGATACTGAAGTATACAATGGTTATACAATGGTAGAGGATGAAACTTGGCATCTGGTTTCTATATGTGCAAGAGCATCTGCTCACTAAGGAACACACACACACACACACACACTCATGCCACACACATGCACACAGAGATGGCATACTTCTTTCAGCAAGAAGTATGCTCCTGGAAATTATATGAGCATTAAGCACTAGACAAATTAATAATAATGAATATGATTTATATATTTTAAAGGAGATGCTATCTTGAGTAACATGGAAACAAGGAAACAAACACAGTAACAGAGTGAACTGTACTACTGCCCTTCCTAGAGGCTCACCAATCTGAATGGGTTATTGGCTTTCTCTTTTCTCATCAAAAAAACAAGAAAAATAATTGCCATTGCTTAGAATTACAAAATGTATTGAAATAAACAGTACTGGCACACATATTGGACCACATATAGTTATAAAAATTCTCTTGGGCTAAATTTCATTAGAGCATCTAAAATTAACTGAAGAGAGCATTGCCGTGGATTAACAATTCTTAGGGTCAGTGGAAAACCTCCCTGAATTGCACTCATTTCTATGTTCATGCTCAACAGAAAACAAACTGACAAAATAGGTTCTGGGAGATTTCTAGAGTATTGCCCCTATCAGTTTTACAAATGTGTTGAAGACGTGAATTGTTCTCAATTAAAAGAGTCTCTAAAATTAATCATGCATTTGTAGAGATCTCAGCCCATTTTTATTTGGAAAATAGTCTCTACAATTTCCAACTAAAAATATATATAAATATTTTCTGATGAGTAGCTCAGTTAGTTTCTAAAACAAAATATATCTACTTGGATACTCATACAATTTGAAAAATTCCTACTCAGGGTCTCTTGAGAGACTGATATGCATCAAATATATGAATGAAAATCAGGGAAAATATTATTTTATGTTTCCATTAATATGCCTTTTAATGTAATATCCAAACATCTTATTTTTCTAGATATGAATATATTATTTAATATATTTTAATATTCAGAAAAGGATCTAGCAATTGTCTAAGCCCTTCTTCAACCTACTTAACCTACATACCTGTCCATTCATCTATCTATCCTGAAAGACACATAGGGTTGATAGCAAATTCCCTGCCCAATCATAAGATGCTATCATGACTAATATGCTGCATCCAGCTGACAAATGAAGCATAGAGAAAGTTAATAGAGAGAACCAGTAGACAGGGCAGCTTGCTTTATCCCTGAATTGCCTGCTGTAGGTGACAAAGAGCTTTGCCCCCAATCTAGAACTAAACCACATCAAGGCTTCACATAGCAAGGTCAGCCAATATCAAGCCAACATAGCATGCCTTCAACATAATCTGTATCTCTTCTAAACAGTTGATGTGTTAGTCCTCTCCTACCTGTATTATATGACATCGACATCTGCCTCTTTAGCTTCATATCTTGGCTCCATCTGCTTCCACTTCATTTATTACTTTTTCTTTAACACTTAAAATACTGAACCACTATGAACCCTTAGACCAACCATAGAAACTAAAACACACTTTCACTTAATGAATGAAACTAAATACAATAGAAAATAGCAAATGATGAGAAATATGCAAATGATGCAACTCACAAAGAAGAGATAACTATTTGTCCAGTTTAAAAGGTGATATAGCTAATTTATTTATTTGGATAATAGAATATTAACTACAAAAATGAAACATAAGGAAATATTTAGAAGTCATATGAATTTACTTTGTATCTAGCACAGTAAAATGTTAAACTTATTGCAATGACATCGAATTGAATTTATTTCTACCAAAGAATACACATTTTGTAATGAATAAAAATTTATGGTTTAAATTTTAAGTATCTTCTGTTATATAAAAATCTTAGTCTAGAAAATTCAAAATACTTTGGCTAATGTAAAACAGTCTCTTTCATCAAGTTATAATAATTTTTAACTGAAAAGTGGTTTCATAAGTAAATGATTCAATACCACTGACTTACTGAGTGGGATATGATAATCACATCTTTCAGAAATATGATATGAGTCAAAAGTCTTATTGTCCTTGAACTACATATGAAAATCATTTGTTTAAGTATTCTCTAAATTTTTAATTATTTGACAGCTTTATGCATTTAAATATTGAATTTCAGTCGCATACATCTTTCATTCCCTTCTATCATGCTCTTCCCTACCCCATGAAATCCCCTTCCCATTTTCATTACTTCATTTGGGTATGCGACCAATTGAGTTTAATTAGTTTTTTATCAAAGCATGGGTGGGAACATATTTACTGGAGCAAGAGAAACCTACTTGGTCACAATCAAAATATCACCCTCATAAACCTAACAAATTTTAACTGCCAATCACGATCTTCTTCTTCATCCATTATGAAATGCTGGTGGGTGCAATCACATACGGGTCTTGTACACATAACCACAGTTGCGGTGAGTGAGTTTATGAATGCAATGCATTGTTATATCCAGAAGATGATGCCTTTGCAGAGTACCTCCATAACTGAATTCTGCTCTCACCTAGGAAATGTGACTTGAGCCTCCGAGTGTGTGAAAAACTAATCCGTTTAGGGCTAAGGATTCCACTATCCCTTATTCTTGGTACTATGGCCAGTTATGAGTTTCTCCATCATCTATACTGCAGTATGAAGCTTCTCTGATGAAGACTTGGCATAGCACTCATCTGTGGGTATAAATACATGAATTTATAAGGGAGATTTACAACATGATCATTTAACAAACCAATAGTAGTAGTTTCTACCCTAGGGCTTATTACCTCTTGAACCATGAGCTCTTTGACCAGGTTTATAGATTCAGGAATGAATTCCCTCTTGTGGAGCTGGACTCAAATCCAATCAGAAAGTAGATACCAGACATGCCGTGCCAGTATTACACTAGTGGGCAGGCACATCTTGCCTGTAGTTGTCAGAATTTACAGCTGGGCATGACTGTTACTGATTTCCCACCTTCAGCAGCCTACAAAGCATTCTTTGGTATAGGAAGGGTAGTCAGGAGGGAGAAAGCTTCAAGAGTAGTACCAGCTTGATTTCTCCAAGTCCTGTGAGCAACATGTCTTCAGAAAGAGGGTCTTGCCGTCCAGTTCTGGTGGACAACCAAGAGCAATGGTGAGAGCCTTTATTGTTTGGGGGTGCCTCTGGGGACTCTCTGATCATAAACAGATAAGAAGATATCCCACACCTGGCACTGGGATTTTTAATAAGCCATGCCTTCTGGAAGGAGCATTATCTATCCATGCAGAGTGCTTCCATTCAATTTCTTAAAATCGTATTTTAATAAATTTAAACAATATCTTGTTCCCATACAGCCTTTTTGTTTAACTTTGGTTTTAGCTGCTTCTCCCTCCTGCCTGCCCCTTTCTATCACCTTTTCTATTTAAAACCTTAGCAGCTCCAATGCTTAATTTAAGGCAGGCTTCCTAGTCCACATGAATATATTCAAAACAAAATCGTTTCACTTTTTAGAACTCTGATCAGGAACGCAATGAGAAAAAGTTTTAGACAAAATTTCTAATTTTTTTCAAAGAGTACATAATGTTTAAGGAAATATTTCAAAGTCAATTCATACCAAGATCAAAATGAAAATATTTGAAAAAAATACAGAAAAACTTCTGACTTGAAAAGTTCTTTTGCTTGTTTTAGGAAAAACATTCAAACTTCCTTTGGGTAAATTATATCTATTTTTGTTAAGGTTTTCAGACAATCTGATTTAAATTTGAAATGTAGTATTTGCTAGCTCTAAGATATGTAATTTAGACTTGCACACTCTATATTTATTCACAATAAAACAGAGATGGTAATGTAGATTTTTAAAAGATATTATAAAACTGAATAAAATAATAGTCCTTAGCACAGCATCTAGCTTATACCACTAAGTTGATGACGACAGTCTGGAATGCTAAAAGAAAAACACTATTTTAATTGGGAGGAAGCAGTTAAGGAAAAAATAATGAATTTTTCCATTTATTGGAGAGCATATCATATAAAACTGAATTGTCAAACAATATTAATGACTATAAACATGAAGAGAAAGAACATGAGGAGCAAATTAATATTCAGTAAGTCAGGAATGATAAATGACCTACAAAAGATTTTGGCTTAGAGATAAGTTCATTAATATTTTACTGAAGGATTTCATTTGCCAAATAATTATGAATTTATTCTCCCCTTGGATCACAATTTTGTCCATTCTCTGCTTAAAAGAATTACAACATTAATATGAAATTCATGTTTGAGAAGTAACTACCAAATTTACTACACATTACTGCAGTGAAATCAAGCAGTTGCCGAAGGGCTGTTAAGATTTCATTTACCAGAAAATAATAGCTTTAAAAGGATAAAGTGCTAGCAAGTTTGCAATAGGTATCATTTGCTAAAGATTATTTTTAGCATCACTTTATGGTTATTATTCTCATTGCAATAACCAATATCTTAGAAAAACAACTTGAATGAAGAAGGATTGGCTTTGATTCACCATTTCATAAGGTTCATCCTTTTGTTCCCAAGAGCTTGGGCAACTCATAATGGAAGTAGGAAATTGTGGCAGATGAGAGCTGTTGACTTCATGGTCAACCAGGAAGGAGAGAAGCAGGAGACAACCAAGAATCACGCAGCCCCAAGGAATCATCTTCAGGAGTCCAAATCTTCCAGTTTGGCTCTACCTCTTAAAGTTTGTACAACATTCCCATCATTTAATACATGAGCCTGTGAATCACATTTCATATTCAATATACAATTGTGAAGCTTTCAGTTTTAAAAAACTTTGTTTCTTTGTTGTTTGTTTGAGACAGGGTCTCCCTGCAGCCCCAGCTGGCCTGGAGCTTGCTGTATAGATTATAGTGGCCTAGATGTCTGAGATCTGCCTGCCTCTGCCTCCAGACTGTTGGCATTACAGGCATACGTCAGCATTCCTAGCTGGTTAATTTGACTTTAAATATTATTTTAATAGCAAAATTATTGAGTACCAAAAAATAGCAGTCATCATTTTCAAACACTGTAGAGCCATTTATTCTTATATACATATATGTGTATCTATGCTAAGTCCAATATATTTAAAATAATACCTAGAAAGTTTATTCTCCAATATACACTGACTACATAGTGATATAATAATTATTATATTTAGTTTAGTATGTCTTACCTCAGAAAATTTTATTTCTGAAATACTACCTGATGGATGATCATTGTTTCTTATTGTAAGAAAGAAATACATTGAGTGGAACTAAATTTATGTTAAGTAATGGCGATTCTATAATTTTCTTCATGGACTCTCATGAATTTCTCTGAATATTACACATCATGAGTTTCTATTTAACACAATCTATGCCTAATAATTATAGATATATTTCAAATTTAAATATTCTTTCATAGTAACATTGTGGACTCAATTAAATTTACATGTCAACAATTTTACTTACTGCAAATATTTCATTTACATAAAATTTAATGAATAACTTTCTCTAGTGATCTACATTTAATGTAAACTGAAATCCTGCTGATTTTGATATTGTGATGGAAAAAGAAGATTAAATATACTTCCATGTTTTCTTTTCTACTTACTTTTGGAATTCAAAGCCAAGTTTATCTAAAAGTATGTTTTATTTGGTTGGTTTTTAATTGAAATTTATGTTAAAATCCCTTAGCAGAATGTGGTGGTACAGGCCTTTAGTTCCAGATCTCTGGAGGCAGGAGAGAGTGGATTTCTGTGAGATTTTCACCAGTCTGGTCTACATAATGTGTTTTAGGTCAGCAGAGTGCTCAGAAAGACCTTGTCTAACCCACCCACCCCCTGCTACAAAGCTTTAATTTATCCTACAATGTAATGGAAAATAGTAATAAACAGAGGGAAAATAAACAAATGAATGCCAGAAATGGATCAAAATACATAAACTATGTATATAGGGCAATTTCTAAATTTAAAGGGAGAATGTTGTCTCTAAACAGAAAAAAGCAAGCTGTATGCATTTTTAATTAATTTGATACTTGAGTAAAACATTTTTTCTTGTTTTCATAATATATGGTATATTTAATAATATTTCAACATATTTTATATGCAGTTTCTATGTATTGCATATCATTATTGTCAGACAAGTGCAAGGAAGTTCATATATAACATCACAAATGAATCTCTGATGAAAATGCCTTAAAGATTTTATGTGTTAAACTTTAGTAAAATTGCATTTTAATGTTCTGCTGTGACCAATGGTATGAGCCTGATAAAAATTGGTGCCATGCACATAGTGTATTTTATTTGATTCTCATGTGTTAAAATGTTAAAACATTATTTGCCCATGAAAATTCTATTGGAATTATATTTTTGTTTAACAAAGAAAACCTATGAAAATAAACCTTTGAAGTAATGATTAATTGTATGTTCACAAAGAAAACTAAATAGCAAATAGATTTAGGATTTTTTTCTGTTTTAAATTCTTAACCTGTGATTTTTCAAGTAACCTTTTAGAGTTATGTGAGGCCAATTTTAAGAAATCTCTCTCTCTCTCTCCTTTTTTTTTTTTCTAATTATCACCCTAGGTGAAACTGAAAATACTTTCTGCAGAACACTTAGAAGTTATGTCTTAATATACTTATTCTGCATATTAAGTATCTGATAAAACTTCAGCTTGAATTGCTCTTCAAAATATCAGATCAGTTTATTTTTCGGTTTTTGAACCCAAACCAAGAATTTGAACCCAAATTCTTAAATCTTTGTTGTATTATTCATACAAACAAAGATCCAACCACTTATACTAAGCATTGCACAAAAGCAGTAATTTGTAAATATTTTGAAGATTGCTAACCTTTTACAAACAGGAAAATAACCTGGCACAAAGAAATTTGACGATAAATTCCTGAATATACGTGTATTTAATATGGCCTCCCAATCATGAATACACAGTCTATTATTTCAGCAAGAGAGGCAAAGTGTTTCTAATTCATTCAGTATGTACAGAGTTAATAAATAGAATGGAACACCAGACAAATATAAAACGAAGTTGATTAAGTTAGAACTGCATAGGTAAGAATGAAGATCTCTTTTAATATTTACAGATGATTTTATGATGTTATTTTACATAAGAAATAGAATATGTATTTACTATTATTAAACTGATTAAAATCTTCTCTTACTTGTCTCAGAGCCCTAACATTATGCATTTAGTTATATAGTTATTTATCAATGCACATTTATACGTAACAAAAAGAGAAACTGAGAAAGTATTCTAAAAGTATAAATATATTGATAATTGGAAAGTTTTTAAAAAATATTTTATGTGTATAGTTTTTTTTTTATTATTTTTATGTTATGTTTGTGTGTACTGCCTGCATGTACGGAAGTGCATCAATGTCATGCAATGCCTGTAAAGTCACAAGAGGGTGTCAGATCCCCTGGAACTGGAGTTAACGACAGTTGTTAGCTGCCATGTAGGTGCTGGGGATCAAACACAGGTCCTCTGCAAAAGGAGTCAGTGCTCTTAACCACTGAGCCATCTCCCCAGCCCTGGAAAGTTTTTTGAACCAGCAATATTAAACATATGACAAGACAATAAATGTGACTGAATAAATAGTATTTCCTTTCTATTTATTATAATTCATTTATTTAAAATAAAATTTCTTGAGGCTGGAGAGGTGCCTCAGTGGATAAAAGCGCCAGCTCCTTTTGCAGAGGACCCTGGTTTGATTCCCAGCATCCACAGAGAGGCTAACAACATTCCAAACTCCAGTTCCAGGGAATCCAACACCGTCTTCTGATATCTGTGGGCACTGCAGACACTTGCACTTACATACTTGCAAGCAATATGCTCATACACATAAAACAAAACAAAAGTAATAAAAAAAATATTTAAAATAAAACTTCTCCTCCTAGCCTGCTCTCCTATCCTCAGGCCTCTTGGGGTAAGTCTATCCTGCAGCCCTCCGCGCCTTGACTTCGCCAGTCACATTCACCCTTCCATCTCCCCGACTGTTCTCTACTCCTAGTTTGCTCCCTGTGCCATTCCTAGTCTTGGGGCCCCAGACACCTGGGGAACCAGTACTGCTTCTTGATCCTTTTCACCCAGACCAACTTAGTGCCTTCCTTGGGCCCCAGGAGCACTGATTCTGGACCTGGGCCCACTCTCCCCTCTCTCTGCTTCCCTGGACCTGCACCACTGGC
>NW_008343959.1:2532692-2533817 GCF_000622305.1 Nannospalax galili
ACTCCCCCAGCCTCATTCACCTTTCCATCTCCCCCTGCTGTTCTCTACTCCTAGTTTGGGTCCTGTGCCATTCCGAGTCTTGGGGCCCCAGACACCTGGGGAACCAATACTGCTTCCTGATCCTTTTCACCCAGACCAACTTAGTGTCGTCCTTGGGCCCCAGGAGCACTGCTTCTGGACCTCGCCCGGCCTTCACCTCCCTCTGCTTCCCTGGTCCTGCAACACCTGCCAACCTCTTCTGGGGCTGACAGCCTCTTTCTGGGGCTCCGAGACTTACCTTTCCTCTACCTGATCCTTTGCATCCAGTACAACCCAGCTAATCAATCCACTCCGTGGGAAATCTTGGGGCTTCTTCCCACCACATCTGCCTTTGCATTCCTGCGTGGCGGGGCCACGGCCAAGATCTCAGGTCAGTCCAACACCCAAGTTCCTGAGGCCAAAATCATCCTTAGAAGATTCCAGACATAAGGAGAAAGTCTGAAAACTTCTGACCCATATTGGAATTGGGCCACCACGGAACTCGTGAAGACAAAATCAGTCTGGGCACGACAATATAAAATCAAAAGAGAAAACCAGAAGCTTAGACGAACCAGCTCTTCATACCCAAAAAGTAAACCACAAAGACACATAAAGTTCAAAAAAAGAAGCAGAACTAAACTTGAAGGCCAGTGTATCACACAAGAGTCAGAAACTACAAAAGAAATTCACATGTCAAAATCACAGAGAAAAAATAATAACATGAAAAACCAAAATAACATATCCCCACCAAATACCAGTAATCCTCTAGAGGAGCACAATGAGAACCCCCTAGAGACAATGCAGGACATGGAACTCAAAAGAACAATGATGAATATGATAAAAGAATTCAGTGAATTTAAAGAAAGGACAAACAAGGTAATCATAGAGCTGAAGGAAGGTAGGGATAAACTTCTGAATAATTCAGAAAACAGAAATATTGAAGACTACTCAGGCTGAAATGAAGAAGGAAGTGAAACACTCAGTAAGCCAATTAGAAATGACAGGAGAAAGCCTCACCAATAGGATAAACGAAATGGAAAACAGAGTATCAAGACTGGAAGATAAAGTGGACGAACTGGACCACTCAAGCAAAGATTATGAAAAATT
>NW_008343959.1:2534611-2535396 GCF_000622305.1 Nannospalax galili
AAGGACAATACAACACAACAAAACCTCTGGGACATGCTGAAAGTGGTTCTTAGAGGGAAATTTATAGCTCTAAGTGCCTACATCAAAAAATCGGAAAGAACACAAATAAATGACTTAACAGTGCAACTCAACACACTTGAAAAGCAACAGCAAACAAAACCCAAACCCTGCAGACAAGAAGAAATAACAAAAATCAGAGCAGAAATCAATGAAATTGAATCAAAGAAAACAATACAAAGAATTAACAAATCCAAGAGCTGGTTCTTTGAAAAGATAAACAAGATTGACAGACTGCTAGCCCAGTTAACCAAAAGATAGAAAGAGCACCTCCAGATCAAGAAAATAGTGATGAAAGGGGACACATCAAACAGACACCAGAAAGATACAGAACATTATAAGGGAATACTTTAAAAACCTATATGCTACTAAATTTGAAAACCTAAAAGAAATGGACAGACATCTAAAAGCATGGGAAGCACCAAAACTAAGCCAAGAAGAGATTAGCAGCTTAAACAGACCCATAACACAAAAAGAAATTGAAACGGTAATACAAAACCTCCCGACTAAAAAAAGCCCAGGACCAGATGGATTTACAGCAGAATTCTATCAGACATTTAAAGAAGATCTGTATCGAATACTACTTAATTTATTTAAAAAAAAAAAAGAAATAGAGGGAAAACTTCCAAATTCCTTCTAAGAAGCCAGCATCACTCTCATACCAAAGCCAGGTAAAGATACAACCAAAAAAGAAAACTATAGACCCATATCCTTAATGAACACAGATG
>NW_008343959.1:2536760-2537559 GCF_000622305.1 Nannospalax galili
GACACCAATAGCCCAGGAAACAAGGGCAAGAATTAACATGTGGGACCTCATCAAACTAAAAAGCTTCTGTACATCAAAGGAGACAACCAAGGAAACAAACAGAAAACCCACAGAATGGGAGAAAATCTTCACCAGCGACACATCTGATAGAGGTTTAGTTACCAGAATATGTAACGAACTTAAAAAACAGAGAACCAAGACAAGAAGTAACCCAATTGAAAAATGGGCCAAGGAGCTGAACAGAAAGTTTTCAAAAGAAGTAAAGATGGCTATGAAACATCTTAAAAGATGTCCAACATCACTAATAATCAGGGAAATGCAAATTAAAACCACTTTAAGATTTCACCTTACCCCAGTCAGACTGGCTAAGATCAAGAAAACAAATGATACCAAATGTTGGAGAGGATGTGGGGAAAGGGGAACACTGATCCACTGCTGGTGGGGCTGCAAACTGGTTCAACCCCTATGGAAAGCAGTGTGGAGAACTCTTAAAAAACTACAAATGAACATACATTTGACCCGGTTATGCCACTCCTTTGCATATACCCAAAGAACTTGTCCTATTGCAGAGACACTTGTACATCCATGTTTGTTGCTGCTCTTTTCACAATAGCTAAGAGATGGAAGCAACCTAAGTGTCCCTCAATTGATGAGGGGATAATGAAAATGTGGTTCATATATACAATGGAGTTTTACTCAGAGGTAAAGAAAGATGAAATTTGCAGGTAAATGGATGGAACTAGAAACTTTTTACTAAGTGAGTTAACACAATCTCAGAAAAAAAATCAACATATGTTCT
>NW_008343959.1:2538754-2539162 GCF_000622305.1 Nannospalax galili
GATAAAGGCTCTTCCAGACAGTAACCCAACATACTACTGGAAAAATAAACAGCAGTCCCCAACTCTGTCCAAAGGAATACTGACAATGGATTGCAGTAGATGAGGAACAGCTGATCCTCCTGGAACAGGGACATCTGGCTGACGAGATTTACCAGAAGGGCAGATAGGGGGCAATGGATGGCGGTGCTGACAGCACAGTGGACAGTGACAGGGATGGCAGAGTATGGAGGCTCTAGTGGGAGAGGAAAGCTGTCTACCTGATGAGTTTGTATTCATGCTCAGATGCCGAGGAGCTCAGAAGGTGGGTGACTGTGACCAGTGATAGTCATGTATATAGAGATTAGAAATGCATGTGAAAACGTCTCAATGTCAATTGCCTTGGAATGAATTCTTCTGTATGAAAAAAAA
>NW_008343959.1:2539390-2541321 GCF_000622305.1 Nannospalax galili
ACTTCTCAAGCCATGCTCTAACTCTTCATTTGTAATACAATTTACATGCCACAGCTAACAAAATACCACATTTATTGTAGTGACAATGTCAAATATCTTCAAGGGAAAATTGTTTACCAAGAATATGTTTCAAAATTTCCAATTGAAGTGATCATTATTTCTAACACTAAAATTTTCATAGGAATGAAAAATGGATGAGATGATGATAAAGGCAAATACTTTTCATTGGGTTACAGGATTTTGCCCTGTTTTGTACTGTGTTTGACTAGCTGCGACATCTGTCGAAACTCTGTCAGTTTGATGGATGGGAAGCATAAATCACATTATCTTGTGTCAACACTCACTCCTCCCAGAACAATATTTTAATGTACACTCAACATTATGTTCTGAGTCTGACCCTTGGGACAAAAGGAGAACAAGCAACATTCACCAGTATCCTATTTATTTAGTTTTTGAAATCCTCTTTTGATTTAAGAAACTTTCAAAACAATCAATTCAGATGTATTAAAATATATCTTACAGTGCTGGAGAGCTGTTACTATGATACTGAAATTAAATGGTTAATTATATATGCTATTTGAAAGTGCTGAAACTATAATGATTTTTAGCAAAATCCTATTCAAAGATAAAAAAGCATTTGATGGAAGGTTTTTTTTTTTGTTTGTTTTTTTTTACTAAATTTAATTCACATGTGTTTACAAAATGTTTATAAACTGCAACAAGTTTTTGACTCTGGTGTCAGAATTTGTAATCTGTACAGATTCCATAAACCCTGTAAAATTATTCCAAAGCATTATAAAGCCTATAACCACTATCAAGCATGCTTTAGATGATCTAACAATTTTTTTAATCCATAAAGCAGAATCTTACCAACATTTGTGAGTGTATTGAATGCATTCTCTGCATTTAACTCAAACATTCTTTTCTTTCATCTTCATACTGATCCTATCTGCATGGGCAAGATAAATAGATTTACCTTTGCTTAATCAATGGGTTTAATGTTTAACATTCATTACTGCATCTTAACCAAAGAATTCCAGAACTGTGATTATCATTTTATCTGAGCGCCTCTTCGTCAACCCTCAGTAGCACCTCCATTTGAATATGTGTTGTCATCCTGTGCTAGGGTAACCATGCTCTCATCAATCCATGACTCTAAAAGAGTTACCTGAAGAAGCTCTCAACTTCAGGACTAACTCGGCCCAAGATCTGATATGATCCGTTCATGAGTTTGAGTCTGAAATGAGCCAATGACTTCCATTACCTTGTGCTATTTGTAAATCAAGAAATCTTTATGAATAATTTAAAAGTTGGTATATTTACGTCTTTATTTATTACAAATCATCTCAATATTCTTTGCCACGTTACTTATATTCGTTAGATGGATATGCGTTTGTTCATATTTTAGTATGTGAAAATGACATGATCTTTTCACTACATTGGAAAAAAACAATCAAATTTTTCCCTTGACCAAGCAAATAACTCTTAACTAGTGGGATTATCTTCTGTTCCTTCTAAGACTGTTCTAGTTACTGTGAATCATAGATTCAACATGGCCTGTTCTTCAAATTGTTCTACTGGCTAATGGAAATTAGCTTCAACTCTCGCTGTATAAAATAAAGTGATATTCTGATAGTTTAAACCACAACATGATAAGTGGAACTACTACAAACATTAATTTAAGCACTGAGGCACAATTAATTGTTAATTTTATCTACTTTATTTTGTTTGTTTAGCACTGTCATCAGGTTTAAATTGCACTTTCTAAAAAGAAAATGAAAAGTCCACTTTATTTACTACTGTGAGTTTTTATTATTTTTTATTATTTTTTTAATTAAAAGAAGCATTGCATTACAACAGCATTAACCTATTCAATAACATTTTCCTGAGCTAAGATGCATCTCTTTCAAAATTGGCTGTAAATTTTTAGG
>NW_008343959.1:2544705-2546391 GCF_000622305.1 Nannospalax galili
TTCTGTATCTTTCTGGTGTCTGTTGTGATGTTTCCCCTTTCATCTCTGATTTTGTTGATTTGGAGGTGCTCTTTCTTTCTTTTTGTTAATTGGGCTAGCGGTCTGTCAATCTTGTTTATCTTTTCAAAGAACCAGCTCTTGGAATTGTTGATTCTTTCTATTGCTTTCTTTGTTTCAATTTCATTGATATCTGCCATGATTTTTGTTATTTCTTCCTGTCTGCAGGGTTTGGGTTTTGTTTGCTGTTGCTTTTCAAGTGTGTTGAGTTGCAGTGTTAAGTCATTTATTTGTGTTCTTTCCAATTTTTTGATGTAGGCACTTAGAGCTATAAACTTCCCTCTAAGAACCACTTACAGCGTGTCCCAGAGGTTTTGTTGTGTTATATTGTCCTTTTCATTTAATTCCAGGAATACTTTTATTTCTTTCTTAATTTCTCTTTTGACCCCTTCATACTGTAAGACTGTGAGACTGTAAGAGCCATGGAGGAGGTTCATGACCACATGGAAAATAGTCCTACAGGCTCCTGGGAACCTTCTCATATGAACCTACAGCAATGGTGTCAGCATGCACAAGACCCATGCAAACTCAAGCAGACAAAAATCCGCAAGGAACCAGAACAGGGCATCAGGCCCCAATCTTAGCCAAAGAATTAGTAGCACTCTAGATAGACTTACTAGACCTCAGTAGATGAACTTGCATTGAGGGACATCTGGGGACACTAACTTGATTCCATAGACCTTAACACAAATGACAGAATGCATGAATTCCAGTGGAAGGGTGCTGATGGGGAAGGGGGTATAAAAATGATAAAGATGTTCTTCATGAAATACAAAAGAATTCAAAAAATTTACAAAAAAAAAATTATCCTGGAGTACAAACTGCTATTACTGAGAAAGCTTTGAACATACTTCTCTATGATGACTCATAGAGAATCTTCACCTTGCAAATCTGTCAATTTCTGTGACTCTGGAGGAGTCACAAACACTGTCATCCTCAGGATTTCTTTGCTCTCATGCAAATCTCAGCTTCATCATGTATGCACATCACCATATAGATGTTTCACCTTCTGAAATTCCAGGGACATTCACTGCAGATAACAGACCTAGGCCTAGGCTCAGGCACTCTCCACTTAGCTCCTGATATCAGAGCTACATTTTGTACTAGAGATCTCCTCCTCTGTGAATCAGTGTAGTCTGTGATGTTGGAATTTTTTGAAAAAAAAAAAAACTTTTTGGGGGGACCTTTTGAGACAGGGTCTCCCTTTAGCCCCAGCTGGCCTGGAACTAGCTATGTAGACCAGGATGACCTCAAATTCACAGAACTCTGCCTCCCAAGTGCTGGGATTTAAGGTGTGTGCCACCACACCCAGCTTTGAATACTTAAAAAAAAAATTTTTTTTTTGGTCTTTTTGAGACAGGGTCTTCTTTAGCCCCAGCTGGCCTGGGACTCACTATGTAGACCAGGCTGGTCTTGATTTCACAGGGATCTGCCTGCCTCACTTGCTGAGTGCTGGAATTAAAGGCCTGTACCACCATGCCCAGCTTTATTTATGTATTTATGTATTTATTTATTATTTATTTATATTTTAAATTTAAAAAAAATTATTTTATATATATGACTGTATCTCCTGCATATATGTGAGTGCACCCGGGTCATGCAGTGCCGTGGAGGTCAGAAGAGGGCTTC
>NW_008343959.1:2546838-2558014 GCF_000622305.1 Nannospalax galili
GTTTCTAATTAGCTTATGGAGTGTTCCACTTCATTCTTTATTTCATCCTGAGTATTCTTCAGTATTTCTAGCGCTTTTCTGAATTCATTCAGAAGTTTATCCCTATCTTCCTTCAGATCTATGATTACCTTGTTTGTGTGTCCTTTAAATTCCCTGAATTCTTTTATCGTATTCATCATTGTTCTTTTGAGTTCCATGTCCTGCGTTGTCTCTAGGGGGTTCTCATTGTGTTCCTCTAGAGGATTACTGGTATCTGGTGGGGATATGTTATTTTGGTTTTTCATGTTATTATTTTTTCTCTGTGATTTTGACATGTGAATTTCTTTTGTAGTTTCTGACTCTTGTGTGATACTCGGGCCTTCAAGTTTAATCTGTTTCTTTTGTGAACTTTATGTATCTTTGCGGTTTACTTTTTGGGTATGAAGAGCTGGTTCGTCTAAGCTTCTGATTCTCTCTTTTGATTTTATATTGTTGTGGCTGGACTAATTTTGTCTTCGGGAGTTCCGCGGTGTCCCACTTCCAATGTGGTTCAGAAGTTTTCAGACTTTCTCCTTGGGTCTGGAATCTTCTAAGAATGATTTTAGCCTCAGGAACTTGGGTGTTGGACTGACCTGAGACCCTGGCTGTGGCCGTGCCACGCAGGGTCAGACTTTCTCCTTAGGTCTGGAATCTTCTAAGAATGATTTTGACCTCAGAAACTTGGGTGTTGGACTGACCTGAGATCCTGGCAGTGGCCTTGCCACGCAGGGTTTCAAAGGCAGATGGGGTGGGAATAAGCCCTAAGATTTCCCAGGGAGTGGATTGAGTAACTGGGTTGTACTTGATGCAAAGGATCAGGGAGAGGCAAGGTAAGCCTCGGAGCCCCAGAAAGAGGCCGTCAGCCCCAGAAAGAGGCTGGCATGTGTTGCAGGACCAGGGAAGCAGAGAGAGGTGAGGGCGGGTCCGGGTCCAGAGGCAGTGCTCCTGGGGCCCAAGGAAGGCACCAAGCTGGCCTGGGCGAAAAGGATCAGGAAGCAGCACCAGTTCCCCGGGTGTCTGGGGACTCAAGACCAGGAATGGCGCAGGGCCCAAACCAGGAGCAGAGAACAGCTGCGGAGATGGGAAGGCGAATGAGGTCGGGGGAGTCAATCTACTGTGGGTTTTAATCGGATGCTGTTTAATCATTCATGCAGAGAAGAAAACATGGTAGTCACAGAATGTGATCCCACCAAAAAATTTTGACATCCACTCTGTCTAACCTCACAGAGTTTGTCTTTTTATTGAACATGGATAATTATTCAAATTTTGTAGTGAATTTGGCTAACCCTATGAAGTCTCTTGAATAAAATACTAATTTTATTGAGTTATGTAATCTTGTATCTAACTTGTGAATAAAGACTAGCTTAGATTTAAGTAAGTCACTTAGACTTACTATCTTTTTTTGTCACCTGATGATATTTGCATTTCCTGTCACTGTGTTCACTCTGAAACTGCATTGTAGAAAAGGTTATAAAACAAACAGTGATGTTAATTCATGTTCCGGAAGTCCTACTTTGAGATTAACTTCAATAGTTGATGTTGATTTATCTAAGAAAGCCAAGTGACACAAATGAACAACCAGGCTCATCTGGAATCCCCAAGACAAAATATATTTTAGGTTATGTAGGACATGTATCTATGATGAATTATCTATTTCTCTGAGATGAATGCAGCTATGTTTTAAAGTAAGTCTAGATACTCCCTTGATGTCCTTATTGAAATCCCCCCAGAAGACTACAACCACTTACTGAACCATAAAAGTGGCAATAACCTTGAATACCAAAGAAGAAACAAAGATGTGGAAAGATATAACAAAAATTAGGTCAATCTACGTATCTACTTAATCATATGTTCTCAATATAGGCATGTTTCATTGTCTTTTATTTTGAGGCAGGGTCACATGTATCCCAGACTGTATCTTAGGAATAATATTGAAATTCTGATTCTCTTCCTTCTGCCTCAGTGCTGAGATAATAGGCATGCAACTCCAAATCCACTTTGTGTGATGCTGGAGAGGAGCCGAGGGCCTCAGGCCTGCTAGGCAATCCTGTACCAACTGATCTACATCACCAGACCTCAAGATAAATATGAATTAGCAAACACTTAGAAGTAAGATATAAAAATAAACAAACAAATATGTTCTTTCAAAATAGTCTTTTTGAAATTTGCCAATACATAGAAATATGTAAATGAGCAGAGCAGTGTGATACAGTCAAAAGAAGGATTAAATGAATAACCACTATTTACTTTTCAGAAACTAACTCAAAGGGAAAAAATAATTATTTTAAGTAAGTCAAATGTAAACAGCATTACTTATGCCTCACCTCAGTTCCTAATTGACTTCAATCCATCCCAGTCTGAGAAATAAGGCTCTAAAGGAAAATAATACAAGTAATTATATTATTTATGCAGATGTAAAATGAGGGAAAAGATAGAGCTAACAAAATATTTTAGAAATAATTTGTCAAGAGAGGAAGGTATGCTATTACGTATTTAATATGGCGGAGTTATTGTCTAATGCTGCTGTCCTTCCTGAGACTATGTCTTCAGCTGACTGGTTGCCATAAGTATCTGCCTCAACAGCTACCAACCTAGCATTGCAGTGTGCTCAGAGACTGTTGTGGAAACCAGAATCAGAGACAGATTCTAGACCAAGGTACTGGTATGTTACAGATGGCTTTCACTGACTCTTAGTTTCAATTGCTTTCTGCCAACTAGACAGCCTGCAGGGTAAACAAGTCCAAAATTAGAAAAAAGGTCTTTATTTTCTTTCTGGTGACAAAAAGAAAAATTAAAGTATGCTTTTATTGCCAAACTGTTCTGTGTACACACAAGTGTGTATGTGTGTTTGTATTTGTATTCCCTCACAGACATATATGTGTACTAGAGGACAAAGACCAATATCAGATACCTTCAAACATAATTCTACATCTTACATTTTGAAAGTAAGCAATGAATATTTTTAATTTTGAACAATACATGAGAGTCTCAGAAGTTAAAAGAAAATACATTACACAAACTGCAAATAACATTTAAAAATAACTATAAAATCAATTTTTTAGAAGATAATAAGTATGACCAACTTAAGAATCGGTGGTAATATACTTGGAATTAGTTTTATTTTTTCAATTAAAAATTTATTGAATTTTTGTGATTTTTCATATGATATAATTTAATATTATTTTTTTGAGACATGGTTTCTCACTGAACTAATAGAATTGACTAAAGTAGCTGGCCAGTAAGCCTCAGAGATCCTCCTGTCTCCACCTCCCAGATGTGAAATTATAGGCATAAGTAGTGCACCTGGATTTTAAAATATATTTTATTTATTTATTCAGTTGTTATTTTATGTGTATGAGTATATTGCCTCCGTGTGTGAAAGAATACCAGTGTTGTGCAATGTCCACCTAGGTCAGAAGGGGTTAGATTTCTGTGGAACTGGAGATGGTTATTAGCTGCCAGGTAGGTACTGAGAATCCAATCTAGATCCCCTGCAAGAGTAGTCAGTGCTCCTAACCGCTGAGCCACCTCTCCAGCCCGCACTTGGCTTTTATGTGGTTCAGGGGGTCTGCATCAGGTCCTCATACTTGTGCAGCAAATACTTTATCCAGTGAGCTATTTTTGCAGCCCTGACTGCCAAGCTTCTAAAATTTTTAAAGGAATCGCTGATTTTCTGATGAGATTCATTTTTCTCGTGGCATGCCTCTAGTGACAGCACATCTAGCATGAAATGTAAGGCAGTAATGAATGATTCAACCCATTGCTGTGGACAGTAGTATCCCCAAGAGACATTTCATTGTTTAAAAATTCAAAGAACAAAAACACAGGCAAATGTATTTTTTCCATTATGCATTCAAGATTAAGGAAAGGACAGAAAGGTTCTGAAAGAAAAATCTATCAGTTCTTTCTCTTAGATATTGGAGAAGGAGTGCTTAAATAAAGGCTGAAGAGGTCAAGAGAATTTATCAAAATCAGGTGTATGTGAACAGCGCATTGCCAATTTATATGCCATATATGAATTTAGAGTAAAAATGAACCCTATTAGAGAAAAAGGTTTTTAAAGAGATGACAGTTCTTAGAATTATGCTCAAGATGAAAAACATTTGGCAGATGAATCACATGTAAAGTATTCCTTTTGGCATAAAAGTTTATTATAAAGTATTACAAATAGAACATGTTAAAACTGAGCGTTTCCTGTGATCCAGATCACGAGAAGCCATTTTTACCTCTTCTGAGTGGCAGAATCATTGCTACTTTTGCCAACTGTTCCTTGCAGTGCTTACTCTAATGATTTATTAACACATAGATAAATCAAAAGCCTTAAATTGTTTAGAAAAGGATACCAACACACTCAGCCTTACAGCACTGATAAAACTTAATTGCACCTAAGGGAAGATGACTAGGAACATGGACTCTCACTTTGAAGGTGGAGCCAGGATAAGTGTTACAGTCTGAACTATTCCAGAAGACTGGAGCCCTGAAAAGTCCGTACCACCTAATAACAGGCTACTTCATGTCCCTTAGGACTAAGGCTTACTCAGAACGTCGGGGACTGTTTCCTTACTATCTATAGCCAGGCTAGTGACTATCCCCACAACAAACTATCAACAGTCTTAAACCATTGAACAACAAAATGAAAAAGCAGATACTCATGAAGAAAAAGAAATTAAAAGGGCAAAGAAGAAATTGAAAGAGAAAAGAAATGGAGTCAGGAAATAAAGAAAGAAAGAGAAAAAAGAATAAGATCTTGGTAAATTTCTATTAGATTAACACCCCTATATTCTTCTGTTAACACCTTTGCCTATGTTAAGCATAGAGGAAGACCCCTTACATATATAAAACTATTTACACTTCTTGCTTCTACAAGGTCCTTTCACTAGAAAGAAGATTTCATAGTTATATTCATTTACACTTTATTTTATGAATTTTTATTGATTGATTTGTTATTTAAGAAGCTCATACATGTATAAAAGATATTCTGGTTATTCTTCCTGACCCAATCTCTTGTATCCTCTCAGTTCCAACTCTCCTATCCTTACTAGTACCTGTCTCAGATTCATGAATTTTAGTTGTGGAAGAGGAAAGGGTTAAGAATGGAGTAGGAGGAAGGGTATGGGAAATGAGGGAGGAAGAAGGAAATGTTAACCAAAATGGAAGAGTATAAAAGAGTGATATAGAAATGGCTAATAACCAAATTGAAAATATAATTTATATTTTTAAAAAGGAATTACAGGGAGATGCCCTGCATATTAGGAAAAGGTGGCTTCCAGAAGCTGTGGGCTTAACACAAAATCCCAGTTCCAGGAATGGAATACCTCCTTATGAGTTGTCCATCTTGGAGGCCCCAGATGTCCCCAACAATACAAGTTCTTGTCATTCCTTTCAATTGCCCACTCTAACTAGAAGGTAAGATCTTGCTGCTGAAGAGACCATATGCTTTGAATGCATGATATACATAAAACAAGCTGAAACTTTGCTGGAATAGTCCTCCCTTTGCCCTACCTTTCACAATGTCAGAATGTGATATGTAGGATATTGGGAGAGAAAATTAATCTGTGGTTTGCCTCCACAATGAGTCCTACAATCAAGAAGGCCAACCTGCCAGGGAAGATTTGCCCACATGGGCAATAGTGTCAGTATAGTTATGGGGGTGACCAATCACCCTCTGATTGAATAGAGACCTATTTCACAGAGGGAAATACATGCTTGGTTCTGTAAACCTGATCAAAACTCCATGGCAGAGGGATCATGGGCCCGAGGTGGGAAATGAAATACTATTGTTAAGTAAATTGACAAAGCATCAAACTAGTGTCTAAATATTTATGTTTATACCCATAGATAAATTATGCTACCAACCTTAACCAGGGAAACTCAATTTTTTCAGTGGACAGTCATGAATGTAGTAATTTATGTCTGTACAATGTATAGAGAATAAGCAATGGATGAGTGGTTGGCCCTAAAGAAGTCACTGATAACAGTCTCACTAAGGTTCAGGGAACATTGCATAAAAGGGGTCACTAAGCATTTAATACCTAGAAAATAAGGAGAAGGGCTATGAGAGATAACACCCAATCCATTCACAAACTTACAGAGGTTGTCTGCACAGTCTGCACCTGCACAAGAATGGGCCCATCAACAGGCAGGCATGAATGGAGGAAGGATGAAATGGGCCCTGCCCACTCACCCAACACACTGTTGAACTATTTTCTACTCATTTCATACCCATACATACATGGCGATGGAAAACCACTGCTTTAGTCATCTATGCCCTGATGACACCAGGCTCCAGTAGATAGGTCCAATCCAATTGTCACACAGATGACTATCGTTAAGCTAAATGGGTCATATACACTTTCTTAACAAAATTATATTCACGTCAAGAGGAAGTTGTGCACCAGTTTTGGATATTAGACTTTAAGTTGGTCTTTATAAGGTTGAAAAATCTAAAAATATCATAAAATATTTGTGTATGCAGAGCATATTATTTTTAAAATGTGAAATATCAGTGTTAAAAAATATTCAATCTGTGTTCAGAAAATAAAAAGGCATTTCCACTGAGAAACTAACAGAAGGGTCCATAGAAGGAACTATGCTAGTCAGGAAGTTGATAACATTTGAATAATTTTACATGAAATAACATTTCATTGGAAGATAAAAAAACAAATACTATAGTGAAGACGGCATAAATGATAATGGGAAAGTAGCAATTTGCTGACAAAAATATCAGGGATATTTTACCATGGTTTATGTGGAAAACAATTTAACCATTGTTTTTCCTAAGAAGAGATACAATGAAAGATGAAGCAGTGGATATTTTTGGGATTTATAAATTATCAGAAAATGTAGTTTGAAAGAATTTCACTGAAAGGGTTAATCATTGTTCATAAAGCAAGAGGCAAGGTCATCAGAGAATTATAATTGTGTCACTACTGCACCCATGGGAATATCTTGCCATGTGGGTGTTTACTGCAGTTCACAGGTTTCACAGCTTGGTAAAAATGTCGATGGCTTTTATCTCCCACAGCCTGACTAGTACCTTCCAATAAAATGATATCTAACTAACAGAGAGGAAATTTCATGATCAATGCTTTTCTCCAACTCCTATGACCAACGAATGTGGTGTTCTCTTTATCAATAAAGTCTAGAGCTGATGGATGGAAGCCAAAATATCTTACTTAATCATAATGTGTAGTATATAAAATATGCAAGAAGTATGAAATATATTGAATTGTGGATAATTATCAAAGCTTGCCCCCTCCCTTCTAAGCATGTGAAAACGTAGTATAGAATTCTCTACACATCGCCTAACTATACAGGAATGGCAAGGCTTGGTTCTGACAAATATTTGCAAAGGCATTTCCAAGAAGGTACAGAATAAAATGATAAGAAACTCATGAGACGGTGAAAGAGCTTTTCTGAGAAAGATAAAGCAATAATTTTTGAACAAATTTGGGAGCAATGGTTATTTTCAAATCAGGCTATGGATGCAGATATCAGAAAATTGAATATTGGGGGCTGGAGAGATGCCTGTGTGGCTAAGAGCACTGGCTAATCTTGCAGAAGACTGGGGCTTGAATCCCAGCACTCACGTGGATTGCTAACAACCATCCGTAGATCCAGTTCAAGGGGATACGATGTCCTCTCTGATCTCCACGAGCACTGCATGACATGGGTGCATTTAAACACATGTGGGCAATACACTCATACACATAAAATAAAGACAACAAATAAAATATTTAAAAAAGAAAATTGGATGTTATCTCTCATTTATTTAATTTTTTACCTACTGGATTCATTGCGCTCTCACTCTCTCTATATACAAGGCTTTGCAATACTTTTGCATCAAGGATCTCAGTCTCTGGATATAATCAAGTCTTTGAAGAGGTTCAGATAATTGTGTAATGAAGTAGAATAAATGAACACATTTTAAATAATAAATCATAGTTGTATTTTACAATGAAGGATTTCGTAGACAGAAATACCAGGATGAGTGAAGAAAGTTTCACTGTACTATGTTAACAATAGATTAATCAGAAAGGAATAAAGATAAATTTTATTACTCTTCTTAATAATTGATATAAAATATAATCATTAAAAATAGTAATAATTATTGTTTGTGTTGTAGGTAAAAATTAATAGTGCTATGTTGAATTTTAAACATTATAAGGAAGCTGCATTATAGTTCAATCAACTTTTAATTCTTTATAAGCACATCTTAAGAACTAAGAGCTCATACAAAATACAGAATGATATATATTTACAGGAAACTGGTATTTATAAACAAATTTTATAACTTTACTTAAGATAAGATATGATAGGACAGTATAGGAATGACATAAAATGAACGTATTCTTGACTAAAAACTTTAACCTTGGCAAACTCACTGACCATGTGCTCTTGGGTCTTTTGACCTTGGCACCTGATCAATTTCCTTAGAAACCTCAATTTGGCACAACACCCAAAAGATAAATAACAAATGAATGAAGTATGCTTGAGAATTAACATATCAAAAAGCTAGAAGACGGCACACCTGTCTTCATTGCACACTGAGGAGAGGAAGGATGTACGAACTTAGTGAATGAGATATCTAGACCTAGGAATGAAAAGGCAGGATGACCTGTTATTGCAAGAGTGGAGCAAGTTTCTACTTCCCCCATTAAAACTGGAGAATGAAATCATGGGTGGAACCAAACTGGAGGACACAGTTCTAGGGACAGGATTCTAGGCACATATCCATCAGCACCGTTCCAGGAGACTTATGGTTCCAAGAGATATCTGAGGGAATGAGTGTCCTCCAAGTTCAGGCCCAGTCTTAAAAACTAAATTTAAGAGTCAGGCACAATGCAGCAGAGCTACTGTCTACAGAGATCACATGAATCCACATTTTAATATGAATTTCACTTTTAAAGCATAATTTCTGTCATTACATTTTATATGATTAAATATTACTGTACATAAAATGGTTGAACTGCCAGTATGAATATACTTTATGTTATATGATTGTTATGATCATTTCCGACATTGAATTTATAGAGGTTTATTTTCCCACTTTTCATAAAGTTTCATTACTGTATAGCTACGTCAACACAGTAAAAATAGTATGGAAGCAGTTTTATCTTAAAGTAGTTTTTCATGAAACTATAATCTTTTAACCTAGAGATGTGTAACGGAGAGCACGTTCTAAAGGTCATTCTACTAACATCATCTATCTGCGGCATGAACTAATTAGTGCTACATTTGGTAATAAAATTCATGTAAAGAGTTATGAAGTGAAATGTGTATGTCCCCAGATAAAATAACTGATATATATATATATATATGTGTGTGTGTGTGTGTGTGTGTATGTATATAAATAAATACAAAAACAAAAGAAGTATGTTAAAATTAGAGCATGCCACAACTATTTTAATTACACTAAATATGCTTGTGATCACAAGATCTCTGAAATATCATGTACCAAGGAAAGATGATAAAAATAACCTTGAAGTAACACACTGAATGTCTTAATTACTTTGTAATTACCTTAAATTCAGTAAAACATGTTTACTTTTTAAGTGATAGACAAAACTATATTACCATATATTGGGCCTGGTAAAATACCCTGCCACCAATCCTAAGGACCTGAGTTCAATTCCCAGTACCCACATGCTGGAAAGAGAGAATGAACTTTTGAACTTCTACAAATTGTATGATTATCTCCACATGCACACAAATGCATACACTGTTACAAACACACACACACACACACACACACACACACACACGAATAAAACAAAAAGAATTCAGTGGAAAATTAAAATTTTTATTTAAAAAACCCACAAAGTTGTAGAGTATAGCAATACATAGAACAATAATGCAGTTCAGAGCTGGAGAGATAGGGCTCAGTGGTTAGGAGCACTGGCTGCTCTTGCAGAAGACCCAGGTTCAAACCCCAGCACCCACATGGTTTCTAACAACCATCTGTAACTCCAGTTCCATGGGGTTCAGTGCCCTCTTCTGTCCTTCTGCTCTCCTTGGGCGCCACACAACATGAATGGATTTACATACATGCAAGCAATATACTCATACACATAGTATAAAAAACAATAAAAAAATTTTTTTTTTGTCTTTTTGAGGCAGGATCTCCCTGTAGCCCCAGCTGTCGTGGAACTCATCTTGTAGAACAGGCTGGCCTTGAACTCACAAAGATCCGCCTGCCTTTAATCCCATAACTCAGGAGGCAGAGGCAGGCAGATCTCTGTGAGTTCAAGGCCAGCCTGGTCTACATAGTGACTCCAGGACAACTGGGGCTACAGAGAGACCCTGTCTCAAAAAAACCAAAACCTTTATGTCCCTCTGACAAAATTATTATAGACCTCAAATTATGTCTGTTAAACACCCAAGAAGGTTAGTTCCACCAGTCTGGTATTTTAATTACCGTGTGTCATGCAGATAAATCTTAGGCAAAGACCAGTTGTTCTCAGATAAACCTTACCTAGACATATATTTCTTGATCTCCTATGTATAATTTGTCAGTAGGTTGTAGGAGTAATATGGTTCTCACTGGTTTTCAAAGCTGGCTAGGCATTGTTTATCTCTCACATTGTCTCATCCCTCCATCATGGTTTTCCCTCTTAAGGTGCCCCCATTGCCCCCCTTTCTCCCGTAATAATCCCCTTCTCCTGTGGTCCCATGTCTCTTGAGCTCCTTCTTTCTCTTTATGCTTAGGTTCCTTGTATATCCTTCCCTCCTCCCTCCCTTAAACTAACCTAATTTTTATCCATATCTCCCTTATTAAGGCCTGTTTCCTCCTGTTTTTCTCTTTCAGGTTATTTCTTTTCCTTTACCTCCCTGTTTCCTTTCCATAATCCTGGTTTCTGTAGTTATGTCTGTTTGCATACTTATTTATCAGAGTATGGTTCTAGGATCCATATATGAGGGAGGAAATAGGTCGATTTTTTTTCCTGAGTCTGTTACTTCACTTAGTATAACAGCTTCTAGTTCCATCCATTTACCTGCAAATTTCATAATTTCATCTTTCTTTATTGCTGAGTAAAACACCATAGTATAAATAACCTCAAAATGTCCTATAATGATGGTGGGTCATCTGTCTTCTTGATCAAGGAACCCGAGGATACCCCACCAGATGGACTTGAACCAGTGTCCAGTCTATAAAGAG
>NW_008343959.1:2558136-2559034 GCF_000622305.1 Nannospalax galili
GAATCCCATGTGACCCCTGAGGAACAGATCCTTAAATGACCTTAAAAGTAAAAATAAATTGGTTTATGTGGACTAACTGTGTGGCCTTAAACACCCAAAAGGAAAGTATAACCAAAGATTAAAGGGGCCAATATAAATTCTCAAGAGTCCATATGCACAGCTAAAGGCTACACAGCAAGTGACAATGCCAGACAGGTGATACCTTCTTTTGAGTTTTTTGTCAGGGTGGCCAAAGGGATTCCCAGATAGTAACCCAGCATAGAACTGGGAAAATGAACAGCAGACCCCAATCTTATCCAAAGGAATATTGACAGCTGAATACCACTAGATGAGGAACAGCTGACCCTCCTAAAACAAAGACCTCTAGATAGGCTGACTAGATTCACCAGAAGGACAAATAGTGAGGAATGGCTGGGGGGGTGCCACAGCAGACAGTAGCAGGGATATCAAAGTTTAAGGGCTCTAGTTGGGGGAGGGAGGCTATGGGAGGGTGCTACTTGGGAAGTGGGTCTATAAAAAAAATTCTTCAAAGCATAAAAATTTGCTCCTTAATAACTAGTAGATGTGAAAAACTTTACCATTGAAATCTACCTGAGGACTTTATATCCATGCTCAGGTGCTAAGGAGCTCAGAAAGTAACAGACTGTGACTAGTAATAATCAGATATATATAGATTAGAAATGCATATGCACCTTACTGTCAGTTGTATTAAAAATGAATTTTTCTGTATGAAACTGTGTATTTAATAATGAAATGGAGATCTTTTTCAAAATTTAAAACCTCATTTAATTTTATGTCTTATAGGGTTTATACTGAGTAAAATATTGCATAACTGTAACAATTCAACTGTAAAACTAAAAATTTACAGCCAACCTTGAAAAAGATGCGTCTTAGCTCA
>NW_008343959.1:2559277-2559420 GCF_000622305.1 Nannospalax galili
AAAAAAATTCAATGTGTACATATGGAGGTTTTTCAAAAACTAAGCGAAAATCTTCTATATACCACAACCATAATCCTCCTAAGTATTTACCCAAAGGTTTCTGTGTCAATATATCACAAAGATACTTGCACATCAATTTTTAT
>NW_008343959.1:2559499-2563442 GCF_000622305.1 Nannospalax galili
TTTATTTTAAATATTTTATTTTTTATTTTATGTATATTTGTGTATTGCCTGTATGTGGATAGGTCTACTCATGATGTGCAGTGTACATGGAGGTCAGAAGGGGGCATTAGATCCCCTGGAACTGAAGTTATGGATGGTTGTTTTTCACCATGTACATGCTGTGAATTGAAACCTGGTCCTCTGCAAGAACAGCCAGTGCTCTTAACAGCTGATCCATCTCTTCAGCCTGATTCATATATTTTATGCCTGCTAACCCTAATTAGTACTACCTGTATGTGCATGGTTGTAGGGCTACCACTGTAACATGAGTAATCTAGCTTGGGGCACAACCCTGAAGCAAGCTGACTCCTTTCTCCAGAAGCTATCAGCTGTCAACAGCTCCTTAGGTAGGAGGGAGTCTCATGAACTCTTACCTCATCCACAGCAGCTGTGGTTGCCTAACACAAGACCTCTGCAAGATCAAGAAGATCCAAGTACAGTTATTTAAAAATAATATTACTGGATTGTTTTTATTTTCAGTCAATAAAGAGTAAACCTTATCCCATATATAATACTATACTTCATAAATAAGACATTGTACTTCAGGAAGAAATTAAAAATCATATTTTTATAATTCTACACATGATTTCAGATGTAGGCTACAGAGTGAATAAAGTTTTAATTAGTGAATATTTTTGAAATTTAAGAGAAGAAATGAACTGAAGTAGAATTTTAGCATCATATTTTCATAAAATTATTATAGTCTTAAAAGTATAAGTGGTGCTAAAAAACAAATTGGATAAATCAATAACAGTTATATAATAGAAATAATGGTTGATTTTTATAACAAGATAGCTAAAACGAACTATCACATGACTCACACGTATTAGTGATTTTACTGAGTATAAAACTCTATAATAATGAGTCAGCTCATTATTCTAGATGAAAAATAACTTGCAAATATTAATATATTTAAGTTCTTCACACATTTAGAATGATGTTAGCTGTGGGTTTGTCGTATATAGCTTTATGTTGAGGTATGCTTCCTCGAGTCAATTTCCTTCAGGACTTACATCATGAATTCATGCTGAATCTTGTTGAAGGCTTTTTCTGCATTTACTGAGATTACCATGTGTTTTTTTGTCTTTGAGTCCATTTATATGATGTAAAATATCTACTGACTTGCATATATTGAACCATCTTTGCATCTCCAGAATAAAGCTGACTTGATCATGGTGAATGATCTTTCTGATGTGTGTTTGCATGCTGTTTGCAAGTACTTTGTTGAGCGTTTTCGCATCTATGCTCATTAAGGGTATGGGTCTATAGTTTTCTTTTTTGGTTATGGCTCTACCTGGTTTTGATATTATAGTGATACTGGCTTCATAGAAGGAATTTGGGAGTTCTCTCTCTGTTTCTATCTTCTGACTCAATTAAGTAGTAATGGATATAGATCTTCTTTAAATGTCTGGTAGAATTCTACTGTAAATCCTTGTATGCCTGGGCTTTATTTTACTCAGGAGGCTTTGTATTTCTGTTTCAAATTCCTTATAAGTTATGGTTATATAAACTGTTGATCTCTTTTTGGTTTAGTTTTGGTGGTTCCCATGATTTTGGATATTCATCCATTTCTTTCATGTTTTCAAATTTAATAGAGTATAGGTTTTTAAAGTATTCCCTTGTAATGATCTGGATCCTTTGGTTGTCTGTTGTGATGTTTCCCCTTTCATCTATGATTTTGTTGATTTGGATTAGTGCTTTCTTTCAGTTAACTGGGCTAACGGTCGGTTTATTTTGTTTATCATTTCAAAGAACCAGCTCTTAGAGTCATTGGCTCTTTGTATTTTTTCTTTCTTTCCATTTCATTAATTCTGCTCTGATTTTTGTTATTTCTTCTCCTCTGCTGGCTTTGGGTTTCATTTGTTCTTGGCTTTCCAGAGTTTGGAATTTAATGTTAAGTCATCTATTTGTCATTCTGATTTTTTAATGAGAAAAATATAGCAGGCACTTATAGCTATAATCATCCCTCTTAGGCCTGCTTTTAAAGTGTACTGCAATTTTGCTGTATTGTATTGTCCTTTTCATTGAATTCCAGGAATACTTTTATTCCTTTCTTAATTACTCCTTTGACCTACTCATCATTAAGGAGAGTGTTATTTAATCTCCATGAGTTTGTGTAGTTACTAAGGCTTCTTCCAGTGTAGATTTTAAGTTTTGTTGCATTGTGGTCTGAAAGAATGCAAATTTTGTTGTATGTATTGAGTTTTGTTTTGTGCCCCAATATGTGGTCAATTTTTGAGAAAGTTCCATGGGATGCTGAATAAAAAGTGTGTTCTTTGGTACTTGGGTGGAATATTCGGTAGATCTCTGATCTCTTTAGGTTCGCTTGATGTATGGTATCAGTTAATTCAGATGTCTCTCTCTGTTTATTCTTCATCCAGTTGACCTGTCTAATGGAGACAGTGGAGTATTGAAGTCTGCTAAAATTACTGAGTTGGGATTATTCTGTGTCTTAAAGTCTTGTAGTGTTGTTTTTGTGAATTTGGGTGTGCCAAAACTTGGTGTATATATGTTCATGATGGTAAAGTCTACTTGGTTAATTGTTCCTTTGATCAGAATGAATTGACCCTCTTTATCTCTTCTGATTAGTTTTAGTTTGAAATCTATTTTTTCAGATATTAGAATTGCAACCCCAGTTGTTTCTTAATGCCATTGCTTGGAATATTCTTTTCCATCCTTTCACCTTATAAAGTAGTGAAAGGATAGAGAGTTCCATGGGATGCTGAATAAAATCCTTGAATGTGAGATGAGTTTCCTGTAGACAACAAAAGGATGAATTTTGTTTCTTCATCCATTCAACTAACCTATGCCTTTTGACTGGGAAGTTCAGTCTACTGACATTTAAAGTTATTATTTAAAGATGTGTATTGGTTGCCATCAATTTTATAGCTCTTTTCATTCTTTGTCTAATTTTGTGTTTCCACAATTACACCTTCATTTAGTTTCTTTCTGTTGCCCCTGGTGTATAGTTCTTCCTTTCTCCATTCTCTGTATTGCTTCAAGTATTCTTTGAAAGACATGTTTTTTTGGATATGTATTCTTTCAGCCCATTGTATTATGGAAAATTTTTCTCTCCCCTTCAACTATAATAGGCATTTTTGCTGGGTAAAGTATTCTAGGATGCCATTTATGTTCATTTAGAACTGGGAACAGTTTGTTCCATGCTCTTCCAGCTTTCATAATTTGAGCTAAGTCAGCTCTAATTCTGGTGGATTTTCCTTTATCTGTGAGATGTTTTTCTTCTGCTGTTTTCAGTATTCTCTCTTCATTCTATACATTCAGTGTTTTTGCTATGCTATACCATGGAGAGTTTATTTTCTGATTATGTTTATTTTGTGTTCTATGTGCCTCTTGTATTTGTATGGGCGTGTCTTTCCTTAATTTGGGGAAATTCTCATCTACAATCCTGTTTAAGATGAAATCATGAAATTTGCAGGTAATTGTGTGGAATTAGAAACTGTTATACCAAGTGAAGCAACAGAGACAGAAAAGAATTAACATGTGTACTCCCTCATATGTAGATCCTAGCAACAAATTCTTTTCAGTGAGTATGTATCCAGACGTAACTGCAGGAACCAGAATAATGAAAAGAAACAAGGGAGGAAAAGAGAAAGAAAGAACCTGAGAGAGAAGAGCAGTAAAAGACAGGTGTTACTAAGAAGAACTGGATAAAAATAGGGTCATTTAAATGGTTATTTAAATGGGAGAGGGGAGGGAGGGTTATACAAGGAACATTGGCAATAAAGGGAAAGGAGCTCAACAGAGGAGGGACCATAGGAGACTGGTATTATCAAGAGACAAATGGGAAAAAAATGGGACACTTTAAATGGGGAAACCATGGCAGAAGGATTAGGCAATGTGAGAGAGAGAGAGAGAGAGAGAGAGAGAGAGAGAGAGAGAGAGA
>NW_008343959.1:2563454-2567405 GCF_000622305.1 Nannospalax galili
AAATCCTTAGCTAGTTTTTTTGTAGTTTCTTTTTTTAAATTAAGCTTTAAAATTTTTATACAATATTTCCCACTCACATCCAGTCTCCTTCCCCCATCCATGCCTCCCCCCACACACACCGAACCCTATCTGCTCTGTCTGCCATACATGCTGAGTCCTATTCATTCAGGTGTTAGTAATCTAATGTCCTTCAGCGTAAATGTGTCCACTGGACCCTAGGTAGCCCATCCAGTGGTCATATGTAAGTCATTCTCTCCCTCACCCAGCATCAGCCAGTTTCAAATAGTTTTAGATCTAGTGCTGACCCACCACCTATTGCTCGCCTCCCCTTGGGCCCTTGTTTAATTGAGGTGACATGGGTCCTGCATTGGATGCCACCGCTGCTGCAAGTGCACAGAGAAAGCCTCCACTGGCCTGGAAGCCTCCACCTCATCTATTCATGAACAAGCCCTACCTCTTACAATTTTTCCACCTCCTCTTCCGCAATGGTTTCTTAGCTGCGGATGAGGTAAGGTTCCATATAGGAGTCCTGTCCTACACTCTATAGCCTCTTATATTCCAAAACATGGCCAGTTGAGGCCTTCTGTATGTAATACAGTCTGATGTACATAGAAGCCTCACTGGTGAGATTTGAGGGGTACATTAGCCCTCTCTCTACCCATCATTTTGCTATGTTCCATGAGCCTTGGTGTAGGAATTCAACTGCAGATGTGTCACCTAGTATAGGGCATCTCCCAGGTGTAAGTTCTCTATGCATGACCAGATGTGCAACTCTGCAGTATCCTCCGTCTGTTACAAAAAGAAGTTTCTTTGATGCATGCTGTAAGGCATGTTATTCATGCTAAGGGAGGTCTCTTCTATCTGGCACTGCATTCCCTTCCAAGCATCTCCTAGGTATACATATGCTTTAATATTCAGACACTCTATGTGCATTTCTCATAGGGTTTCTAAGGCATCACTTTCCCTCTAAGTTTCCTTACTCCCCAAGATTCACTCATCTCTACTCCTTTTCTCCCATCCAGCCTCCCCCATTCCTTCCTTCCTAGTCACCACCCTTTCCCCAATAGTTCCCTACTCTCATCATCTTTCAGTTCCTCATTTCCCTTTCTCCCCCACACCATTGTCCCTTGCATGGCCCTCCCTTCTCTCCTCCCTGCCAATTACAATTTTTCCACCTCCCTCAGGTATCATCTGTTCCCTACTATCGCCCTTTCAGGTTGTTTCTTTTCCTTTACCTCCCCGTATCTTTTGCCTTTACCTGGCCCGCGGCATTACTTCAGAATTTATATACTCACATATGGGAGATTGGTGCTACAAACCACAAATGAGGGAAAACAAACGTCACTTGTTTTTCTGCGTTTGTGTTACTTCACTTAGTATAACCCTCTCTAGCTCCATCCATCTACCTGCAAATTTCATAATTTCATCTTCTCTTTTTTTAAATTAAAAAAATATGTTTTGATATTTATTATGTGTATACGTATATTACCTGCATAATTGCAGAGTAAGTGCACCAATGTCATGCAATGCCCCCAGAGGTCATATCCTCTGGGACTGGAGTTACAGACAGTTGTTAGCTGCCATGTGGGTGCTGGGGTTAGAACCTGGGTCTTCTGCAAGAACAACCAGCGTTCTTAACCACTGAGCCATCTCTCTAGCTCCCAATTTCATCTTTTCTTACTGCTGAGTAGAACTCCATTGAGTAGACATATGTACCACATTTTCATTAACCATTCATCACTTGAGGGATATTTGAGTTGTTTGCACTTCTTAGCTGTTGTGAAGAGATCAGCAACAAATATGGATGTACAGGTATTTCTAGTACGATGTGTCCTTTGGGTATATGCCAAGGAGTTGTATCCCTGGATCATATGGTAGGTTCATTTTTAGTTTTTTGAGGATTCTCCACACTGCTTTCCATAGTGGTTGCACGAGTTTGCCTACCTACTTTATATAAACAGAGGGAATCATATTAGTCCAACAACCTAATGACAAATTACACATACATTATCTCTACATGAGTCCGTGTATAGCTAAAGGCTTCATAGCAAGAAACAGTGCCAAAAGGAGAAATCTTCTTTTGAGTTGTTGGCCAGGATAATACAAGAGACTCCCAAAATTGCTTAAGCTATTGCCACAGTCCTTGATGGCCTTCCAGAACTTGAAAGTAAGACCCTACTTCTGAAGACAGAGAAAACTTGGAACACAGTATTTGGAGCAATAGAGCTGCAACTAACCTGAAAAGACTTCCCCTGAAGGCTACCTCTCATAATTTGGAGAGCATTATGAAGGTGCCAACATCAAAGTTTCAACACCAACTTCAAGACCAAATAACCACATCAATGGCCAGCATAGCATATGACATTGGTGGCACTTTTATCTTGGGGGCAATCAACAGCTACCTAGTTTGAATAAAAGCCCACCGAATAGGAGGAAACGCTAATGTGGTGCTGTAAACATAACCAACTACAATTGGCTGGAGTAGTGTCTCCCTGGTGACTGGTTCCTCCCAGGGGCAGGGCCTGCCATGGAAAATGGACTACTGAGGAGTCACTGGGAGCCATCTTGGGAAGGAAGATGAGCGCTGCCAGTAAAGTGCATCAATGGGTGTGGGGAATGTGCAGCAGCCAGGCCTACTCAAGGACAGAATGGCCTGGCACTTATGAACCTGGGCAAGACCCCCTGGCCCCTGAGGCATAGACGAAAGCTAGCAGTGACTATGGGCATGCCACAGGAGCAATCTGATATGGCTGGCTCTGAGCCACAGGTACAAAGCTGAGCAGCGCCAGGCTGAGCCATGCAGAGCTGGCACTCTGTGCTCATTTCTTTGTAAGTCACTCCCTTCTTCCCCCCATGATAATAATAAATGCACATAAAGATATGTTATATGGTGTTCCTGATAGCACAAGAGACCCAGCTGCACCAGCTGCCCTAGACCAGTATCTTTCATGGGCCAGGCTCCCACGCCAGTCCAACCCCCAAATTCCTGAGGCCAAAATCATTCCTGGAGAGATCAAGAACTTAGGAGAAAGCCTGAAAACATCTGACCCTCACCTGAATTGGGCCTCTGTGGGAACTCCTGAAGACAAAAGCAATCCAGCCACTCCAACATAAAATCAAAAGAGAGAAACGGAAGCTTAGAGGAATCAGCTTTTCATGCCCAAAAAGTAAACCACAGACACATAAAGTTCAAAAAAAGAAGCAGACCTAAACTTGAAGGCCTGAGTCTCACACAAGAATCAGAAACTACAAAAGAAATTCACATGTCAAAATCACAGAGAAAAAATAGTAACTTGAAAAAACAAAATAACATATCCCCACCAAATACCGATAGTCCTCTAGAGGAGTACAATGAGAACCCCTAGAGATAAAGCAGGACATGGAACACAAAAGAACAATTACAACAGGATAAAAGAATTCAGTGAATTTAAAGAACACACAAAAAAAGAAATCAAAGAACTGAAGGAAGATAGGAATAAACTTCTGAATGAATTCAGAAAAGAGTTAGAAATATTGAAGAATACTCAGGCTGAAATGAAAAAGGAAGTGAAACAGTCAGTAAGCCAATTAGAAACGACAGGAGAAAGCCACACCAATAAGATGAACTGAATGGAAAACAGAGTATCAAGACTGGAAGATAAAGTGGATGAACTAGACCACACAAGCAAAGATTATGAAGAATTTAAGAAATCATAGGAATGGAATATGCAGGAAATTTGTGACACCATAAAAAGACCAAACTTACAAATCATAGACATACAGGAAGGAGAAGAATCCCAAGATAATGGCATAGACCAGATCTTCACCAGAATCATGGAAGAAAATTTCCCAAAATTAAAGAAAGATATGCCCATATAAATACAAGACGTATATAGAACACCAAACAAACAGGACCAGAAAAGAAACTCTGCACATCATATCATAGTAAAAAAACTAAACGTACAGAACAAA
>NW_008343959.1:2567462-2591674 GCF_000622305.1 Nannospalax galili
ATGCAGCTGACTTTGTAGTGCAAACTCTGAAAGCCAGAAGAGCCTGGACCAAAGTATTCCCAGTGTTAAATGACCACAGATGCCAACCCAGATTACTATATCCAGCCAAAATGTCTATTATAGTTGAAGGGGAAAGAAAAATCTTCCATGACATAAGTAGGCTGAAGGAATTCATGTCCACAAAACCAGCCCTTCAGAGAGTTCTGGAAGCAATGCAAAGAGCCGAACCTCAACACACCTATCTCCCTCTAAACTTCATGTCCTCATTTATTTTTGTTTTAATTTTTAAAATTACCCACTGAGTCTAATTCATGCTGCCTATATGCGTACATGTGTGGAATCATCCACTGGGACACAGGCAGCCTACCATTAGCCACCTCCAAAAAGGTGACTCTTTCTTCAGCAATCATTAACTGCCAATGTCTTCTCAGTTAAGGGTGAAGCATGCGGAGCTCCTCTCCCTCCTTGGTGGAATTTTAACTGGTCTGATATTGTGCAGGCTTTATGTGTAGGCTTTATTCAAGAAGCCATAGCTTCTATGAGTTCATGTGCATCAGTCATTTCATGTCCTGGGCATAGCATTTCATAGCATTCTTCCCCATTGTCCTCTTGCACTCTTTCTGAGTCCTCTTCCATAATGTTATTGAACCTTGAGAAGGGAGTAACAGTCACAAGACAAATAAGTCCATCGTGCCATATCATCCTAGCCTTGATGTTCAAGCATGTCTCAAACATGGCTCTTTATTTCACCTTCAATTGGACCCTGTACTGATTCTCTAGGCAGTGGGTATTTGCACTGTCTTTCATTTAAGTCATAGATATGAAAAATATGGGAGCCATTTTTTAACTCATTCTCTATTCCATACTTAGGCACTGTTTCTTATGTGTTTTCTTTCTTCAATGAGTCTTTTATCTATCCATGTCATTCTCTCCTACATTTATATATTCTTCAGGTTGACACCTTCTCTCTCCTTGATTATTAGGCAGACTTGACCTGGTTTCCCTGACCTTTTACTAGCCCCCCCCTATTATATTCTGAAAACTATAGATATTTTAATGTTTAATAACAAGCACGAATCCCTAACTCAAAATACTATTGTAACTCCTTAGTACTCTGAAAAAAGTTTCAAAAATCCTAACGTAGTTTTTGCTTCCCTTGTAATTGTGCTACTATGAATTCCCCAGTCCCACTTGGCACTACACTTCGTCATAATCATAAGTAAGGCACAGAGAATTGCTTCCTTAAAGCGTTAGATCTCCTTTGCTTTTGCATCCCCACCATGTCCTTTATTCTTTCTACTTTGGAAATGTAACATATTTTGTTTCCTCTACCATGTTATTAGGAAATCAGGGTGCCATTTGGATGAGCTGAAACACTCATTCTATCTTAGCATAATAATTTAACAAGATAGCTTTGTACTAAAAAGTCTTGGAAAACACTGCCCACTCAGGTTTCAATTTGCAGGGTTACCTTTGCTGATCTTTTCTTCCTGAGTTATGTTGTCTTAGTTCTTGCTGAAACTCCTATTCTCCTTTGGGATATAGTCTGCTAGTTTTGTCTGGCTCTCTGAGGCTGTCACTATTTATGATCCAAACTCTTTCTCAGTAGCCTTGTCCTTCCATATATCGCATCTCCTGGGAAAATGCTTGCTTGCTTAAGTCTCATCACATGGCATCAATTACAATACCTTCACAATAGGCTATGAGCAGGTCTCATAGATGTTGACTTTGTAAATTGAAAAACTTAGGTTTTTTAAACTAATGGAAAAGCGTGCCAATTAATTAATTGACTGGTCTAAAGTCACATGCAAAGTTGTGAAATTTGATGGAAGATTGCCTCATCAGGGACTAGACGAATTGGGTTATTGGAAAAATTCTGCTAACTACTATATTATGCTTTTCTAATATTTTATTAATTTTAAATCTATAATGATAGATATCTTTGTGGCAAATCACATCTGTATATTTTTCAATCATATCATCTACCTTTAAAACATTAGTACTCATAATAACCCTAAAAAATAAGGATATCTCCTCACGGAACTCTCCTGATACTCCTCAGCTCAAAATAATTTTAATAAACCACCTATTCTTGTTACCCAAAAGGTCAAAGAGTCTTATTAATAACTTCCATTTTGATGATGGCATCTGTTAGAAATATTAATCCAAGTTCTGGAGATATAACTTAGCAGTTAAGGGTTCATCAGCGTTCAGTCCCCAGCACCTATGACCAGCTTATACCATCTCTAGGGATTCAATACCTCTGACCTCCACAGGTAACCATACTGATGTGAACTTACCCATACAAAAACACAAACACATTCAAAATACTCAGAATATAAAATAGATCTCAAAAACGAAGTACCAAAGCCACATAAAAAGAAATGCTCTATTAAGATGACCACTTTAAGAATGTGACTCACTGCGTTAACAATGAATGGACGCAGTCTCATGTGTCAGAGAACAGAACAGCTACCTCCCTTTGAGCTTTAAAAAAAATGCGAGGGTTTGTTCTGCTACAGAAAAATTATCCCCTGAATATAAATACCGTAAAATAATATACTCTAGTGATCAGGATGAGAGACTATATAACCCCGACATTCTGTATTTACTCCAGTCTCCTTTTTCACAGTCATATTTAGTCAACGATCGTTAATGCTAACCATTTAGACGGTCAACACTATGAAAGGTGCCTTAGGTCCAGGAGGCACCTCTTCACAACAGTGACAAATGACTAGCAATGAGAGTGTACCCTGGGGCAATATGGAAGAAAAGGAGTATATATTTTATACAAAAAATTCTACCAAAACTGATTAACTCCCAAGCTTCAGAGAAATTTTATTTGGTACTAAGCTCTATAAATCATAGATACCTCCCAAGAAAAGTTTTCAGTATTCGGTTAAATCACAGTAGAGAAATTTGCTTGGAATTTATCATTTAGATCACAGCTGAAGAAAAGTAAATAGATTTAAATCCTTTGAATCTGTGAGAAACTGCATATGCACGAGTTCTTTCTGGGCATCCTGTTTGCATTGTGTGTACTGAAATGATAGGCTGTCATTGTGCTCACTGTCAGAGCTGAAACACTGGTTCCCAACCAGAAGCTACAGTAAATACTCAACATGTGGGTAGTTACATAAAACCTAATCATTATCATGAAGCTGACTTCAATAGTTATTTTTAATTGGAGATGTTAATTGTGTACAAACAATGTTATTCTAGTATGCCGTTAACATTTTCATAAAATGTGTTTTCAGTTATGCGTAATACAGTTTCCTGGGAAGGTTTCTTTTTCTTTCATGTGGTATTAAACTGTTCAGTTTTGTATAATTTATAGCCCCATGAGTATATTGGTCTCTTACCAAATGATACATGCTTTTTTACTTATGTTTCTCTTATAGTTCAGCCACTCATAAAATTCACAGAAGTAGTGTCACAAAAAGAATTCTTTAGTTAAAAGATAAAGTGTTTTACATTTAGTAAACAAGAATGCCTTTAAAATGAAAGTGTATTTACTTGCCAATTTGTATTGTGAAAGTCTGAATGAATTGTAAATATTGTTGATAATATGGTTTGTGGATTTTAAAGACTATATTTTAAAATTTTTATTTAATATTTTTTAAAAGTTTATGTGTATGTGTATTGCCTGCATGTATATAAGTGCATGTGTATCGTGCAATGCCCTTGGAGGTCAGAAAAGGGTCAAATTCCCCTGGAACTGGAATTACAGATAGTTCTTAGCTGTCTTGTGGGTGCTAAGAATTGAACCCAGGTCCTCTGCAAGAGGATCCAGTGTTCTTAACCACTGAGCAATCTCTCTAGCCCCTAAAATCTTTCTTATTAGAAAATTTATGTTTAGTTAGGCTGATCTTTCTAAAGCGAGAGACTCTAGATAAGCTGACTAGACCTCAGTAGATGAGCTGGTGTTGAGAAATATCTGGAGCCACTAACTTGACACAATAGGCCTTAACACAAATGACAGAAGGTATGAATTCCCACGGGTGTAGGAAAGGGTGCCACTGGGGATGGTGGTATGAAGATGATTAAGACGCTCTGTATGAAATACACAAAAATTCAATAAATTATCTCAGAAAACGAAAGAGCTTGAAACTCAAGTCTGAGGATCTGAGTTTGATCCCTGAAACCTATGGTCAAAGGAGAGAACAGACTCTTGAAAGCTGTCTTCTGAAATAACATGTATACTACTCCTTCCATGAAGCCCCCCCTGCGTCACCTTTTATTATTTTCCTGGCCTCTCTTGATTTTCCAACTGAAACACGCATATCTAAGAATTCAAAGGTAGCATCCAGTGAGAGAGAACATGTGATGTTTGTCTTTATGAGTCTGGGTTATGTTATTCGGGATGATTGTTTCCAGCTCTATCCATTTACCTCAGAATGTCATAATTTCATTTTTTAGTAGCTGAATAATATTTAATTGTATATATGTAGCATACTTTCATTATCCTTTCATCAGCTGATGGAGATTGCAGGTTGTTTCCATTTCCTGGATATTTTGAAAAGGGCAGCAATGAACATGTATGATCACTTATGTCTCTAGTAGGATATAATCTTTTGGGTTTATGATCAAGAGTGTTATGGCTACATCATGTGGTAGATTAATTTCTTGCTTTGTGAGCTATCTTCACACTGATTTTCATAGTGGTTCCACAATTTGCACTCCCAACAACAGTGAATTAGAGTTTCCCTTTCCCTACATCCTTGAAAACATTTGTCATTTATTTTCTGGAATCTTAGCCATTTAGATTGGAATATGGCAAAATCTATTGTGTTTTGAATTTGGATTTTCCTAATGATGTTGTTGAAATTTTTAAAGCAATTCTGAGCCATTTATTTTCTTAGCTTTAAAAGAACTCCTTATTCAGTTTATTCAGCTCCTTACCCCAATTTTTACTTGGGTTGTTTTGTTGTTGTTGTTGTTGTTGTTGTTGTTTTCTTTGGAAGCTTAGGTTTTTGAGAACTTTGTATGTTCTAGGTACTAATCCTCTGTCAGAGGTATAACTGTTAATGATATTTTTTCCTATTCTTTAGGTTGTCTTTACATAAAGAAACTACTAACACATATAAAGTCACAGATTAACTTTAACCCAGTAATAAGAGTTGACTTCATTCAATCCTCCATTTTCACCAATTGACAGGTCATCTAGACAAAAAATAACAGAAAAAGATTGGAGCTAATGACATTGATAAAAAGGGAACTTAAAAGGGAGACATTGACCGAACATTCCAACCAAAGGTTAAAGGATACAAAATCTTCTCAGCAGTCACTTTCTGTTCTCACAAAGTATGTAAAAATCTACTGCTCAAGAATGGCAAGTAAATCACAGCTTTTGTCCTCTGTAATGGCTGTTTGAACGTCACTGAGCAAATTGATGAAGCCTTGATTGTTGGGTTTGGTCAAAAAGTATGCAGTTGATGATATTAAAGGTTCTTAAGTGAGCCAATATGATTCTTTTTACCTCGTACAAAGGCAAGAAGGAAAGACTAAGATAATAAAATTTGAGACTGGAAACAAAGTAGTAATAAAATTTTGCACCCTCTCCTTCCAAGGCTCAAAGATTGTTGTGGAATAGGTTGTAGGAAAACAGGTGGTAGATGAATACAAGGAAACTGTATTTTATGGGCACCACAGGGTAGTTGCACATATGATACCACAGCACTTACAATGGCATGCATAAGACTGTGCAAACGCAAGGCAGAAAGGTGACCCTTCATCAATGGGGGTATTGGGCAGGACATTCCAGTCTTAACTGGGGATCTATTGGAGACAGATAGAATCTGGGAGAGGGACAGTTAATTTTCCTTACTGGTGTGACACCTGGTAAGTTGACCAGATTCCAAGAGAGACCTACATTTAAGAGCATTTAGGAAACATGGATTAGATTCAATAGGCCTTTTAAAAAAGAACAAATAATAATAAAGAGGACATGAAATTGGTGGGAGTAGTAACATGAGGGGTCAGATTGTGGCAAAAATTTTTCACCCTCTTTTTCCAGGGCTCAAGGATTATTGAATGGAATTCTCAAATCAATAACAATATTATTTATTTTTTAAATTATTTGAAAACTTTTTGCATATAATAAATTTATGAATTTATTTATTTTCCTTACCCAAATGATATTTAACTGCCAGTTATTATGCAGTTATAAATATGTAACTATAATTGTGAGCAATAATTGATTCATTAATGGATATTATAGTAAATGTTTATTCTTCACATTTGTTAGACAGTTATGTGCTTATAGAAAGGACACTTTAAAATTTAAAAAATGAAATAATTGCAAAGAAAACTTTCTGCTGCATCTTGGCTATCCATCTGGGCAGGGTCACACCACCACTCCCAGCTCTACAGAAGCAGTGCCTGAGGTCAGCAGTCTTCACACAGGTACCTAGAGGGAGACAAAGCCAGATTCAAAGGCTGGATGCTTCACAACTAAACAAGTGTGTTTTGAGGTTCTGTCTGAATCTTTGTATTTACTAAAAGTAAAATTCCAACATGAGTATCTCCCTTTCAAAGCTTCCACATCATAGGAAGTCTTTATATTTTGTATGTCCATGGCAAAATAAAACAAAAACAAAAATTGGGATGTAGGGTGGAAAAAAGTAGCATTTTTCCTTTTGGTAGAAAGTAACGATGGAGAAAATTTAGCTTTTTTGCTTGGAGTCTTTGATTAGAAGCCAAGTTCCCTGATGTTTAGGTGATCAATGTGTGCCCTCAGACAAGTCCTGTGGCCCTTTAGTTTTTTTTAAAAACTTTTACAAAAACTTTATTGAGAATTTCATACATTTATATAAGGTGTTTTGATCAAATCTATGTCCACTCTCTCCCCTCCAACATTCCCCCCTCTGAAGAGATAACCCTAATTTCTTTTAAGGAATAGATACAAGCTCCCAAATACTTTTGACATTTTTGGCCTTTGGAACATAATATGTTGCTAAGAGGCCCAAGGACATTTTGATTTTCAGCCAAGAAACTGGCTACATTTCTTTGGGGTCTTTTCACCCTAACTGCTTAGCCAATTCCTACCTCCTATTCTTATCATGAAGGGGTTACCCAAATTGCCAATAGGGAATTGGGACACAGACCTGCTCTAGCTTCTTCCATGCTGAACAGGGATGCAGGGTGAGGCAATTGGAGTACCCCTTCAGTGGGGCTATCTAAATGACTCCCAAACTGCATAACTCTTGTCTCTAATGGGAAAAGAAAGTCCTTGAATCATGAACAGGGATGTGAAGGAGAAGTAAAGGTAAGAATAATTAGCATTACAAGCTCTAGACAGGGAACTAGAAAAAGTCAGAAAAGGGCAATTTTCAAATGTTCATATGAGAGTCCATTGGAATTTCTTGAAAAGGGCTTCCAAAAGCATCTCTCTGTTGGATTCTTCCTCATTTTTCTTTTGTCTTCCAAGGCTGGACTAATTGTATGGGAAGAGTGGCTGGATACTCAGGTGAGGGTCCAGTGACCCTTCTTGACACTCCTTTAATGAATGAGCACAACCATCAATAAGCCCAGTTGTGACTATGTTTAGCAATCAGGCTCAACTGAAGTCGTGATGAGGGTAGTTATTTCATGCAGAAGGGACTGCTTATAGCATCATCTTATTAAAAGGACCTGAAATTTAAAAGGATTTGGTGCTAGAAGCCACATATGAAGGAGAACATATGTCAATTGTTGTTCTGAGTCTGTGTTACTTCATTTAATATAACAGTTTCTAGATCCAACCATTTACCTGCAAATTTCATTATTTTATCTTTCCTTACTGCTGATTAGAACTCTATTGTGTAAATGTACCACATTTTTATTAACCACTTGTCAGTTGAGGGGCACTTAGGTTGCTTCCATCTCTTAGCTATTGTGAAAAGAGCGGCTACAAACATGGTTGTAAAAGTGTCTCTACAACAGGATGAGTCCTTTGGATATATGCCACGGAGTGGTATAACCAGGTCATATGGTAGGTTCATTTTCAGTTTTTTACATTTTCCACACTGTTTTCCATATAGGCTGCACGAGTTTGTAATCCCACCAGCAGTGAATGAGCGTTCCCCTTTCTCCACATCCTCACCAGCATTTGGTATCATTTGTTCTCTTGACCCTAGCCAGTCTGATTGGTGTAAGGTGATAACTTAGGGTAGTTTTAACTTGCATTTCTCTAATAACTAATGATGTGGAACACTTTTTGAGATGTTTCTAAGCCATTTTTATTTCTTCCTTTGAGAACTCTCTGTTTAGATCTTTAGCCCATCTTCTAATTGGGTCATTTGTTTTCTCAATTCCTTGTTTTTTGAGTTCTTTATATGTTCTGGATGTTAAACTTCTGTCAGATGTGTTACTGGTGAAGATTTTTTTCTCATTCTGTGGGTTTTCTCTTCACTTTTTGATTGTTTCTTTTGCTGTACAGAAGCTTTTTAGTTTAATGAGGTCCCACTTATTGATTGCTGACCTTAATTACTAAGCAACTTCTGTCTGATTTAGAAAATCCTTTCCTGCACCTATATCCTGTAAGTTACTGAGAATATTTTCTTCTAATAGTTTCAGGGTTTCTAGTTGCACATTGAGGTCTTTGATCCATTTGGAGTCGACTTTGGTGCAAGGCAAAAGATAAGGATCTAGTTTCTTTCTTCTACAGATGGAGATCCAGTTTTACCAGCACCATTTGTGGAAGATGCTGTCTTTCCTCCATTGTGTGTTCTTGGCACCTTTGTCAAATATCAGGTGGCTGTGTAGAGATTTTTGTTGTCTTTGTTCAGATTTATTCCAAGATATTTTAATTTTTTTGCAGCAATTGTGAATGGAAGCGTTTCCCTGTATTCTTTCTCCAATTGCTTGTTACTGACATATAGAAAGGCTACTGATATTTGTAGATTGATTTTATAATCTGCCACTATACCAGAGATGTTGATCAGTTCTAGGAGTTTTAGGGTGGAACTTTTGGGATCTCTTAGGTATAGTATCATATCATCTGCAAAAAGTGATAGCTTGACCTCTTCTTTTCCAATTACTACTCCTTTAATTCCTTTCTCCTGTTTTATTGCTCTATCAAAAGTTTCAAGCACTTTGTTGAAAAAGAGTAGAGATAGTGGACATCTTTGTCTGGTTCCTGATTTTAAGGGCAATGCTTCCAGTTTTTCTCCATTTATAATGATGTTGGATGTGGGTTTGTTTATATAGCTTTAATTATGTTGAGGTATGCTCCCTCCATTCCATTTCCATCTAGGACTTTGAACATAAACATGTGCTGAATTTTGTCAAAAGCCTTTTCTGCATCTATTGAGATGACAATGTGGAGAAATGATGTTGGCTGTGGGTTTGTTGTATATAGCTTTAATTATGTTGAGGTATGCTCCCTCCATTCCATTTCCATCTAGGACTTTGAACATAAACATGTGCTGAATTTTGTCAAAAGCCTTTTCTGCATCTATTGAGATGACAATGTGGGTTTTGTCTTTGAGTTCATTTATATGATTAGTGATGCTTATTGACTTGCTTATGTTGAACTATCCCTGCATCTCTGGGATAAAGCCTACTTGACCATGGTGGATGATCTTTTTGATGTGTGTCTGTATGCAGTTTGCAAGTATCTTGTTGGGAATTTTTGTATCTAGGTTCATTAAGGATATGGGTCTATGGTTTTCTTTTTTGGTTGTATCTTTACCTGGCTTTGGTATGAGAGTGATGCTGGCTTCATAGAAGGAATTTAGGAGTTCTCCCTCTGTTTCTATCATTTTGAATAATTTAAGTAGTATTGGTTGGAGGTCTTCTTTAAATGTCTGGTAGAATTCTGCTGCAAATCCATCTGGGCCTGGGCTTTTAAGTTGGGAGGTTTTGTATCACTGTTTCAATTTCATTATACATTATGGGTCTGTTAAAACTGTTGATCTCTTCTTGGTTTAGCTATGATGAAACTTATTTTGTGCCAGTCAAAGGCTATTATCAAGTATCACAACTGGTCACACACAGACATTGGCTATGCCCAGGTTTAAGCAACACATCTACAATGTAACTTCTACACCTAAGGTGCATGGAACATTGAACAGGAGTAAAGAAAAATTATTGGTGGAATGGGAAATTAATTTAGCCACTAGGAAATCTTTTTGTAGTTTCCTCAAACATCTAAAACAGATTATCCATATGATACAGCTATACCATTCTTTGGCCTATACACCATACCAGAGATTGAGTCATCTTATTGGAGTGATATCTGTATACTCATTTTTATTGATGCATTTTTCACAAAAGCTAAATTATGGAATCAACCTAGGTACCCATTAAGAGGTGGGTGAAATAATGCACTATATATACTGAATGAAATTTTAATCATGCATAAAATGATGCCACAATTATAAAATTAAAAACTGAACATCATCATATTAAACAAAATAAGCCAGTCTCATAAAAAGAAGCACTGCATGCTTTCTGGCAGAAGTGGAATTTTAAGAGCTAAGGGAACATGAATTTAAAGGGAAATAATAGCTGTGTAAAAGGAAAGATAAGAGTGGAAAAAGTTTCCCAGAAGGTGAAAGTGATCGAAATGTAATATATACATATGTGGCAATGTCATAAGGAAACATGTTACGTCATACAATTTGTATATGCTCATAAAAATTGAAAATTGAAAAAATAATGTTGTCTGATAAAAATCACATCTTATAGATACTTAACAGAATAACAACTTAACAAATATAAATTTTAAGATTCCCTAGGTCAGCCAATAAACATTTCTTCCAATTATAATTTACAATCATGAACTAATCACTACTTCTTACACTATTCACTAATGTTGATACATTTGAAGCATCCCTCCATTTTCATTTCCCTTCCCTTTTTCTTTAAAAACATGCAAAATGGTAGCTATGGAAATTTTCACAGCACCCATTTCATTGTCAATGATTTATTTATGAATATCCATATTCTCTCCAGTGAATTAGCATGATATTTCAAATCTTGTACATAAAAACTGGTTTAAAATGTATTTGTAAATGACATCTGGTCACAGATGAAAAGAATAGTCCAGATTATCTCAAAAAAGTTAATCAACTGTTCAAAACAAATTCAGGGAGGAAAAAGGCTCTTGAGGTTCACAGATACCTACAAATCCTTCAGCCATTCTCAATAGACTCTCCAGACTGATGGATAGCTAGAACAGCTTGGGTCACAAAACTTAATTATCACACTTACATATTAATGAAGAAAAATTAGCTTATTTAAACTAGCCTATCTACACCAGAGAGTGGCTCAGATGCAGTTTATGTGCTTGAAGATTGTTTTCTTAGAATTGAGATAAAATTAATTAAACTTTATGTTAATGGGGATATGAATTTTGTGTTGTCAGTATGGTCTTCAAGCTCACATTGTAAAGGCACAAGAGTGCTCTGAGGAATATGACACACTACGTCTCGTTTGACATGAAACTGTGGAGTCACTGAACTTTCAATTGAAGATTTTAAGGAAATGGTGTTGCCTACTTGACACGGTGTTTTTTTAGTAGTAGGACCATGTCTACAGAATCAGAAAATTAGCAGTTGAGGTGCTCAGTCCTCTGAAATTAGTGATTGAAGAAATCAATTTTTTACCACTTATAACTGTATATTTTTCCTAAATATCTGGATTCTTATTCAGGTGATTAGAATAACAGAATAAAATATGAATTTTACAAATGTATGTTTACAATGACATGTTTATGCATATTGAAAAAGAAAAAAAATATTGATCCTCTTTCTTTTAAATGAATATTCAGCTGGTGATGCAGCTTAGTGAAAGAGCATTAGCCTACCATGCATGAGGCTCTGAGTTTGATTCGAAGCCCTAGTACATACAAATAATTATTAAGTAAAAGATATTTGCTTGAGAACACACAGCATTTAGTTTTAAATTTTCCCCCCAAATGCATGATATTAATGTTTTTATTTGATGTCAATGTAAAAATATGCTTTTATCTTTCTCACAATTGATTCAAAACAATTGAAAAAAAAATAGTAGGCTCTTCTTTCCCTTGACTATCATGTAAGAATAGGACCTGGGCTAGACTTTACATCTAAAACATGTAGGAGAAAGTATATATTACATTTAACAACTTTTCTCAAATAGCAAATAGCAAAAATCACTGAACTGTAACTCTGGAGTGAAAGAAAAGTACGAGATGTAAACTCAGTTTGTACACATGTCGTATCACAAGGAGAATGCTGAGACCCAGTGCTGAAAAGATCAGCAGAATTTGCAGTTTGACTCACTGAAGAGACAAAGATCAAGTTCATGGATGCAGGTTGAAAGAGTGTGATGAAGCACAGAAGAGAAAAATATATTCATTTCTCAAAATATCTGTTCCTTTGAATCTTTATTCTTAAGCCCCTGTAGTAAAAGATGAGACACCATAGACATGCAATGAAGTTTCAAGCTAAAAACTGACTGGTTCCCAGTGTTCACAAAAGACTGGTAACTGTGTTTGCCCTCAACAGATCAGGTAGTTCCCAGTGATTAAATACATAATTGCCTAGACTTTCAGAAGGGCTTTGACAAGATAATTAAATAAATAAACCTAAAATAAATGCCATTTCAGATGATACTAATTAAATGTTAAGCTTCAGAGCCAGTAAAAGAGATGAGTTGGTCACTAAGTACCTGCTAAGCAAGCAGGAAGACTTGAGTTTGGATCTCCAGCACACACATACAAAGCTAGGCATGGTAGTAGGATCTGTAAACCCAGCACTGGCGAGGAAGAGATAGATGGATCCTTGGAGCTATCTGACCAGCCCAAATGGCTAAGTGGATAAGTTCCAGGTTCAGTGAACATCTCAAATACAATGTGGCTTGAACTGTGGAGATGACTAAGTCCTGAAAACACCTGAAAAAAGCGTATGTTTTAAGAAATTCAGAGAGCCAGTAAATTCTAAGATAAACCTGGTCTTAATTTTATAACTAGCCCCCTAGAGCTGGAGATATAGTTCAATGGGAGATCATTAGCCTAGCACACACATGACCCTGAGTTAGATCCTCAGCACCATAAATAATCTCCCATAGCAGTTCTATTTCCCACACAAATCAGACTGTGGTCTCTATCCATTTTGCCTATGTTACTGATTTGTGAATTCATTTCCTTAGGGATTATCTCAAATATCAGGAAACATAGACACTGCTACTTTCAGTTGCTTGCCTCAGACACTGTCAAAAGTATGTGCCATGTTTCGAGGCTTCCCGCCTGGTCCAAAATGGTTAGCAGCATTCTCAGTATAGAAGCTTTTCAGTATCTGTCTCTGTCCTAGTCTTCTCCTCCCATTTTATTTTCTTCAGAATCTTAATCTGTTCCTTTCTGCTTTTATTAATAATTCAGGGATGAGATGAGTCTCCACAGTGTGCTTTGCTCTGAAGAGCATAAGGCTGCTGTTTCAACTGGTGGTGTTAAAGCAACATACCAATTCCAACCCTTGGTCTTGTGTCAATATCTTCACAATCTGCTTGGTAATATAATTCTTGATGATAAGTGAAAAGTGATCAAAATCACTGGAGCCCCAGCTTTCAGAGATGCCTTACAGCTGCAGAGTAACATATCCAGGGCTGTTGCTGTACAAGGAGGTAGCAGCAGAGCGAGGAACGGTGGACCAGGAACTTCCACAAGCCATGGCATGGACCCTATGCTTCAGATGAATCCACACTGTTACTGACATGCAGAAGCCAATGTTAAAAACAGAATGCCCTCACTGGCTTAAGAAAACGCAAAGGGCTGGAGAGATGGCCCAGGGGTTAAGAGCACTGGTTGTCCTCGTAGAGAACCTAGGATCCATTTCCAGCACCCTCCTAGCAGTCAACAACCCCAGTTCCAGGGGAATCCAATATCCTCTTTGACCTCCGTGGTCATTGCATGACAAGGGTGCACTTATACACATGCAGGCAATACACTCATACCCACAAAACAAAACAACAAATACAAAATAATACTTAAAACAAAACAAAACAAAAGCTCTGTCCTTTGAGTCATGAAGGTCAGGATAGTAATGTTCAAGGTATCAGGAAAAGGACATTCTTCCTCAACTCCCTCCACAAGAACGAGATCCCTGTCACAGCAGAAGAGGCAGAGTTCTCTGGAGGCCTCTGGGTACGTCTGCCAGGCATGCACAGAAAGGAAAAGTTTGAACCACCATCAGACCCCCAGAATTATACCCTGTGTCAAGCCCCAGAATCTACCTCCTGTCGGGACTCTAGGGAGGAGAGAGCTATTGAAGAAACTTGGGAGACAGAAGGCAGAGCCTGTTCTCAAGTGGGTGGAAGCAAGGCTAATGAGGAAAATTTCTGAACCGGGTGTCCCCAGGTTCCAGAATTGGCAGATCCTCTTCCTCTTCAATATCCCCTCTTGAGAGTTTCATAGTTCATATTCTTAATGACGTTAAAAATAACTGGCCTGCTAATTCTCCATACTTGTCTTAATATCTTAAAATTAAGAACTGATTATTTTCTGTCTAAAGGTGAGAGACAGCAAAGTCTAGCCACTTATCTAGTTAGACATGTCAAGAATATTTTCTCATCAGTTGATACAAAAATTAATCTAAATATGAGAGTTGAAAAACTTAAGATAAGTGTTCCAACAAACAAACAGAAAATATACATTATTTTAAGGGAAACATGGGGAATTCCCCAAGCCAAACAACATGTTGTCTTTAAAAAAGAAAAGAAACAGAAACAAATTTTAAAAATTCATTGTGTATTAAGTTAATCACTGACTAAATGTGAAAAATGAGTAAGTTCATAACAGAAAAAAAATGAACATAATAAATGCTCAGCAACTAAATAAAGTTACAAAATAAGCCCTGGGCAGAACATTCATTTCCATTTGACACAAAAGTAATAGACAAAAATGGATAAAGGTGAACTACAAAGTAAATGTACTAACTGGAACAACACTGAAAGCCATGGTCCATTTTAAATGATATTTGCTGAATCTCTCTGAAACAATAGATTGTTATTTATTTAAACCTTTGTAAAAGACATTTTTTAGGAAGCATTGAAATCAGCTTTGAATCTGCCATCTGCTCTGAAGCATCCTAATCACTTACACATACACATAGGTAAAATTAAAAGCGTTTTTCACCTGCAGTATTAATGAAGATCCCAACAGATTACTTAACTTTAATGTAATACTGCACCTTTCTAAAATCACCATGTAAGATTTATGTTAGAGATGCAAGTCTATTCAGACGGATACACAGATTCAAATGTGCCTTTGGTTTCTTAAGAAGTAAAAGATGCCTGAAGCAATAGACTGTTATAGCTAGATTTAATAAACACAATTAAAATTTGATTAAATAAATGGAAATTATATATGTGTAAGATATATTTAAAAGATAAATTTAAATGGATATTTGTCTGTTTACTATAAATATTCCAAAATGGAAACTTGTTGGATTAGCAATTGTTTTAAATTCTATTATTATGGTAACTTGTTGGTGGCAGTGTAATGAGCCTTTCTCTCTAGATTTAATAAACACAATTAAAATTTGATTAAATAAATGGAAATTATATATGTGTAAGATATATTTAAAAGATAAATTTAAATGGATATTTGTCTGTTTACTATAAATATTCCAAAATGGAAACTTGTTGGATTAGCAATTGTTTTAAATTCTATTATTATGGTAACTTGTTGGTGGCAGTGTAATGAGCCTTTCTCTTAGACAGAGCTTTCTACATGGACAAAAGCTGAAAATTCTGAATAAAATTAAAAATCAAACAATCACTTGATGCTGAAAATAAATACAAATGGGCTGAACCTGAGAGTCTACATTTGAATGAAATGAAGAGCCCTCAGTGAGAGGAAAGCTGGTGCCATTGAGAGCAGTTAAATAGCTGTAAAACTGGTAGTTTAACTGGCCTGAAGAATCATAGGGCAAGATTTGTTAAAAACAAAGTAGCTATGAGTTAACCAGAAAAGAATGGAAGATAGGAAGGAGGAAAAGAAAGGGAGTGACTGGCCTGCTATCTAAACCATCAGCAATCAATCATTACAACACCTGGCCATTCTCAGTGTTGAGCAGACTGGGTATTATTCAGCATCTCTGGCTATTTGTGCAGTTGCAGCTATATTTAAGCAGGAATAACAATATCTCAAAACCTGCCACATAACTGTTGGTTGGTGCTGTTGATGGAGACCTCAACTGTGGCTGTACCTCAAAACACAGGAACACAGAGTGTGGTGGCTGCTCTTGATTATCCTGAAATGTTCAGGGAACCTCAAACTAATCATTTGCATTTTAAAAGAGATCCTTTCTTGGCAGTGTTCAAAGAGAGATGTGACCATAGAATCATAAATAATCAGAAAGGTACACTAATGTTTGTAAAACGCAGGAAGGGCGACACCACGGAAGGAATATGAGCAGCCTCTAGAGATGGACCAAAAAGAGAAAAAGAGTCTTTCTTCAGATTCTCAAGGATAAACAGCAATGCTGTGACTTGGATAATGTCCATAAGAAGCTTGGATGTCTGATCTTCGCTCCTATAAGATAATACAATTGTATTATTTCCTTTTTACACTATTTATTATTATTATTAATTTTTTACATAATTGAAACACATAAAACATTTCCTTTTGACACAGAGAACTTCATGTCTGTACAGTCTAAGTTCCAGCTAACCACTCAGACGAGGCATGCACTGGGCAGACTGGAAACAGCCAAACAATGAAAAACTGAAGCCATTCAGCTCCTACCCATCAGAGGGGAGGAGAATTTGAAAATGTATTCTAGTCAAGGGGATTTTTCCATAAAGAAGGCAAGCCAAACATTTTTAGAAATTCAAAGAAAAATTCAATGCTTCTACATTTACAACATTGGTAATGTGACTCAAATTTAATATGCATATGACAAAATATAATTTCAGTATAGTAAAGGCAAATGCTATGTCATGTGTGTGGGTGGCTCACAAGGTAATCAAGATGAGAAATCAGCAAACAAGAAGCTTAGAGAGACTATTGTACCTTAGCTGAATAAAAATTTAAACACTGTCATAGAGATGATAAAGGCAATCTCAAGAGGGAAATATAAAAATAACAAAAGGTGAATCACACAACAGAATATTTTATATAAATATGAAATGTATGGATTTAAATAGAGATTGACTAGAACAGGAAAAGAGATCAATAAGTTTGAAAATAAACAAATTAAATCATGAAATACTTAGAAAAGTCAAAAGCAAATGCCAGAAACTCAAGGTAATATCAAAAGGTTTAATTACAGTGGGATTGTACTAAAGTATCAAAACCAGCAGAGAAACCTGGAGATATGGCTTGGTGGCTAAAACTTCCCATGCATTTATCACACAGTTAGAAATTATATTGGCTTACTAAAATAACAGTAGTAGATTTTCCTCTAGGATCTATGATTTGCCCTTTTAAGGGTATTTACCTAGGTTTACAGTATCAGGCATGAATTCCCTCCTATTGAGTAAGGCTGAAGTCCTTAAGTCAATTAAACAATTGGTTACCCCAAGAAAAGAGCATTGTCTCTATTTTTTAAAAGTTTTGTAGTTTATGTATTTATTTTTGCAACAGATGGAAACTATTACAGATATCACAAAGGTCAAAATTCAGAGAGTAAGTGACCATGGGGTTCTGAGCCTCAATTGACACATCTAAAATGCAATTCCTATTTCTAAGACTCGGGGAACATCCTGGAACAGGGAGCAAAAGATTGAAGAGCCAGAAGACCAGAACATCTGCTGCTAGATAGCATCTACTAGACATAGCAGGGAAGCTGTACACATGGAATCTCAATAATACGGTTGCCTGAAAAGGACCCTCATGATGGCAACATTAGTGGACAGGACATGCCAGTGTGAGTGGGGAAATTTTCACAGGGTCCCCCCTTTAGATCAAAGGGGACAGGCAATCAAAGGCTGCTCATAGACAGAGAGTCAACTTTCACAAGGGACAAGTGCCCTGATAGGCTATTCAAGCCCAAATTAACACCCCTAAACACATATACATATTGGTACCACTAAAAGGGCTCAGTAGGTTGCACGTGTGTGTGTGTGTGTGTGTGTTTAACAACAATAATTAAAGAAGATGTCACAAAATTGAGAGGTAGAGTGAGGGAACATGGGAGGAGTAGAATGGGGAGTGGGAAGGTAGAAATTATGTAAATATAATATGTATGAAACTATCCAAAAAATAAAAATTTAAATTATAAAAAATGCTCTTTTTTCTTCCCCATCTAGAAGCCTTTGCAAGAGAACTGACACCGATTCTACCCACTCTCTAGTGAGTGAGTCCATCACTCTCTAGTGAGTGAATCTCTAGAGTGAATCCATCACTCTCTAGTCCAGCCTTATAGACAAAAGAAAAATGAGGAGGAACCTGATAGAGGGCTTTTGGAAGCTCTCGTGAAGAAATTCCAATGGACTCTGATGTGAACAGTTGAAATATGGCCTGTCCTGACTTTTTTCTGGTTCCCTGTCTAGAACTTTCAGTGCTAACTACTCTTGCCTTTACTTCTCTTTCACATCTCCTAAGCAACAGTTAAGGATTTTCTTTTCTCCCTAGAGTTAAGAGTTATGAAATTTTGGAGTCTTTTAGATAGACCCACTGAAGAGGTACCCCAATTGCCTCACCCTGTGTCCCTGTTCAGCAGTAAAGAAGCCAGAGCAGTCTGTGTCCTATTCCCTATCAGCAATTTGGGTAAACTCTTCAGAGGATGGTGTGATAAGAATAGGAGGTAGGAATTTGCTAGGCAGTTAGGGTAAAAAGACCTCAAAGAAAAGTAGCCAGTTTCTTGGCTGAAAGTCAAAATGTCCTTGAGCCTCTTAGCAACATATTGTGTTCCAAAGGCTAAAATATGTCAAAAGTATTTGGGAATCCTTATCCAGTTCTTATCCAGTACAAAGGAGAGACCCTGACTAAGGAAAAATTTATAAAGTGATCATAAAAGACTTTCATTGACAACCAAGGACCTCTACATTCACACACACACACACACGCACACACACACATGCACACACACACACAGCTACATACCTGCATACCTCTACATATGTGTGTACACACACATGCAAACATGGATATACACATATGCAAAACACACACATAAACACGAGTGGAAAAAAAGAGAAAAGAGGCACAGAAAAAAATAAGCGAGACTCCCATATCTCCCTACCTAGGAAAATAAAGATTGCATAAAACAGTAAGTAGGAATCACGAACTTATACAGAAATTATGAATAAGATCTAGAAAAACATAGTTAAACTCATTAAAATTAAAGAAGTTAAATGGAAAATCTTAAAAAATGAACAAAGAAAACCATACGTGATACAAAGGAACTCAGGTTACACATGACCTATGTCCTGTTGAGAGAAACAAGGAAGGACACTGTTAAAGAATTCTGTTTGGTGAAAATGTCTTTCAATAATCAAGTAAAATGAAGGCATTTTCAGACTCTCATACACATACAAGGACAAAGAAAACAAAAATCCAAAGCAGGAAAATATGTTGCCAAAAGAAAAACACTGCAAAGAACATCAATATAGAGTAGTTAGACTGAGAGGGCAGAATGTCAAATGAAAACATCACTCTTGAGAAGAAAAATGAGCACTAATAATAATAAATACATGGATAAATACAAAAATAGAGTTTTTGAAACATTTTTTAAAATGTATATGGTGTTCTAACAACATAAAACATAATAACAAACATCATAATCTTATGTAATATGTGTAAATGGAATTCTGGTTACCATAGGAATGTAAGAGAAGGGTGGAAATGAACGTAATGACAGAGCTCTTCAACTCTCTGTGAGCAATTCATCATCAATTTCAAGGAGAAAATATAGACAGTAAAGGTCAAAAATATGTAGGGAAATCATTAGCCTGGAGACGTAGTACTGTGTTAGAGATACTGTCTTAGCAGGCTAAAAGTCCTAAATTTGATCCCTAGTAACACACATGTACACACACACACACACACACACACACACACACACACACAACACACACACACACACACACACACCCCTTCCCATGATTATATGTGTCATTTTAAAATAAATTCCCTTTAAAATACAGAGCTATAGTACAAGCACCATATGTTAACATGAAGCTTTTAAAATGCATAGTTAACCTATTCAGTGGAAGATAGTCAGAGTCAAAAGAACAAAGTAAAACAGGTCATTAAATACTGGGTACAACAGAACACATTTTAAAATATTTTATAATTTGAAATTCACAATGTTATATCTGATTTCTTATTGATATCTAGTTACATTTGTTAATATTTAGAACAGTTTCAACTGACAGAAATCCTTCTTTCTTCTAACCGAGTTTTAATGAAAAACTTCACGATATTTCATAGATATTGTTATTCTGTTTCAGTCCATTTCCTTTCAAAATTATTATTCACATATATCTCATCCAGAATTTAGATTGACTTCCTGATCCAAAAAAAAGAAGAAAATTTAAAAAATTAAATTCACTCTGTAATATTTTTACAAAACTTCACAAACTTGCTAAATATTGATAAACTATCTCCACGCAGTTTTTAGAATGTGGGCATAATCATTGAGATTAGGGACAGAACTGGAAAAAGGCCAGTGTACGCCACTGGTACATCATTTGCCTGTACTCATGAAAAGGGCAAGCTTTAGAACATTTGGGCACGTGTACCTGGGAAGGAGGAAGCTGTTAAGGAAGTTGGCCTTTCAGCTGTAAGTAATTTAGATTAGTGAACCTGCAGAGTTGTAAATCATATTCCACAGAAAGCTAACATTCAATGACGCAAACAAATAAAAGATCTAATTTTTCAGTTTGACTTACAGCACAAATTTAAGTATTAGGAGGGGGAAGTAAGAAAATGAGAAAATACTACCCACAATTTCTGCAGTTAAGGATTATAAGATATAATATTTCTGATGAGAAGCCCTTAGTAGTAATTTAATATTTCTTTGAATGTGCTGCTTAGTGAACTTAATTTGATGTTTACCAAGGTTTCCATTGGTCATTCTGGGCTTTTCTGGCACTTGTCACTCACTGTATAATTTCAATTACCTCCACTTTAAAACCTCCTGTCTCCAAGGTTAATAGAAACCTTACTTAAGTAATTCTGAGTTTTGTAAGAAATGCATGGTAAGCTCAGATACACAATATTTAATGAAAGATTAAAGAATTATTTTTAGAAGTGCAAACGAAATGCAAACATGCCACATAAGATAGCTGTGCCCTACCCCAGGTCTACTGAAAAGAGAGGATAGTACCTAACTGTGCCTTCTTCCAAGTGGGAAGAAAAAGGGTCGCCTGTTCATCACACCCAGAAGGGGCCTGTGCAAAAGGACTTGTCTTTGAGGAACAGACACCCTGTGTAAAGAGGGTGACGTCACAGAAGACTTATCAGGTAGGGAGATAGAAGGAATACTTTTGGTGCACTCATGACCTCATGGAAAGAGAGAATCAAGATTAAAAGCTTTAAGTATTTTGACTTGTTCTTTCTTTCCACTGTCCTGGTGTCTCCATTAATCACACAATAAAGAATATGTGTGTTTTGACCATGATATTTCTATTTTCAGGCACCAACATCCTCATAAATGAAGGAGCAGGTGTAGATTGAAAAAGTGATCCACATACAGTCACTGTTAGTAAAGTTAATCATACCTAAAATCTTTCTCTCTCTCTTCCTCTCCATCTTCCTCTCCCTCTCCCTCTCCCTCGCTCTTCTTTCTCTTCTTCCCACCTTATCATCATTCTGTTTTGCCCCTTCCTTTCCTCCTTCCCTCTCTCTCTGTCACCTATCCTTAAATGATACATTGTTTTGTAATGTAAACACCATGTCTATGTGATATGCTACCATTCATTCTTCTTAATAATTTTTGAATGTAAAATTGACTAATAATTTAATGAATCTAGAAAAGGGATATCATTCTATATGTAATTCTCTATGCCAAAATCTAGCTCTTCGTTATGTCATTATAAGTTTTCTATATGGCAAAATAAATGAATGCTTGTTAAAGGACTTTTGGAATTTGTAACAAACAAATATAATTGAACCCTAAATTAAATTGAAATTATTCATGCCACACATTATCTCATACTTGTCAATGAATTTCAGGATTTTATATGCATAGTATTGTATACTACAAAGTTATAGATGTATGTAAATAAGAATTTCTGTTTGACTGTAAATTTGTTTATTGTTTTACTTCCTTCCCAAATTGCTTATTATTGTTGTTGTTGTCTATTTGCTTCCCAAGAAGACACTATATGTCTTTTAATAGTTGATGCTTTCATTTATGTTAAAGCTATTTTTGGTACATAATCCTTTCAAATCTGTCATAGGCCTTTGGAAGCTTCATTAGTCCTCTAAGGCCACTAGCAAATTACTACCTCACTGCACCAAATGCTCTACTTGTCACCTAAAATAGCTCATGCAGCTTCTAAAGTGGTCCAGCTTCTGCACAGAAAATCAGCTCACTGTGAGAAAGAACAGGGCAATTCATGCAGCTTGATTGTTTGCCAGCAATTCAGTCCTTTCCCAGGTGGAAACTAGGAGGATTCGTGGTAGGATTCATGGTAGTCGCTGTACAAACAGTGCATAGACACCCTTGAAAGAGAAGAAAACAGCCACCTACCTAGCTCTGCTTTGGGAAAACAGAATGTGCAGGTGGAGAAAGGAGTTGAATCTGGGCTTCCTGGTGCCCTGCATCCTTTCAGGTATGGGAAGAAGATAGATTTGGGCTTTTTGGTGACTTGCATCCTGTAGACACAGGGCACCAGATGCTTCCTGGACGATGAGGAGGTGGCAATATGCTTTATTTCCACATCACTGAGATGTCAACCAATCAAATTTAAGAAAAGGCAATTCTGTTAAGGATCATCAATGTGTATAATAAATTGTGCATCCTTTAACAGTACAAACATGAGTTTAAATGATTCAGCAAAATAGCTCTGGTACACAATTATACAAGGAATGAATTTGTAAAACACAATGTTATCCAAAGAATATTTACACTTCTGTAGTACAGGGCACTATTTTCAAACTTCAAAGCCAATATTACCAATATAGTTTTATTGTAAGAACAAAAAAGAAACAGCAATAAACATAGTGAAACAAACATTCACTCTTTTGTAGACCAACATTCTATAGGAAAGAGAAGTGAGACTCTTCATAAATAGTTTGAAATGAAAAATGTTAAATTCTATTGTTATTTTATTCTCCAGCACAAAGCACATATTTTGGGACCCATATGAATTATCCCACTCTTTTGACCTATTCTTCACAAATATCCTTTACTTTAGAACAAAAAATAACATTTTTATTTTTCATCGTAAAGAAAGTTCTCTAGTTGACTATATTTTTAAAAAGACTTCAGGGAAGATAATACCACTTATTAAGGTAAATTAAATATGTTAGGGTTGGGATAAGATGTGCACCTTATACTCAGTGTTAGAATAAATCAAGATTGTATTTCTCACTTTTAACAACTACTTTTACAATTTGGGGTTAGGTTGAAAAACTTAGAAATTATTCATAGTTTAGGATTCTCCTCTTCAACTATGTTGATGTATTTCATAGAATATTTATTTTTAATCTTTATATGGATATAAAACATGTGTTAACACATTAAAATGTGCCTCCTCATAAGAGAGAGTATAAAGTGCTAATAATTTATTAAAACTCAAGATTTGGGTATATCAAGAATCCTTAAAAAGGAGCTACACAATCATATTAAAAAGTCCCAAATTCTCCCACTTCTGTGCCTCCTTTTATCATTTGAAAGCACAGAGCTGGTAAGGGAAATTTTTGGTACAATAACCCTGGAGCATTTAAGAGGCAAAATATAAGGGTGATCAGTGTTATCTATCCCATTTATTCTGAAAAGGAGATATGCAAGTATATACTTAACTAATACACCTGACAAATGGGCTTAGAGTAAATATTTGCAATTCCTTAGTGAAATAACATTATTGGTCAGTGTCATAAATACCTTTGGTAAGTGTTTACATGTGTTTATTTGTAGATTTTGTAGATACAGTTTTTAATAGAAAAAAAAGTTTATTTATCTAAGAGTTTGGATTTAAAATAAAAGCAAAAAATAAATAAATAAATAAATAAAAGCACCTCACAAATGGAATTTCCTTTCTCAATTTAAAAACTAGATTCATTTTACCAATTTACATGGAATAATTAGAAAATCCTTTTCCAAAAGCAGTAAATACCCTGGATCTTTTTAAAC
>NW_008343959.1:2591806-2606381 GCF_000622305.1 Nannospalax galili
TGAACCTAGTTTACATGTGTTTATTTGTAGATTTTGTAGATACAGTTTTTAATAGAAAAAAAAGTTTATTTATCTAAGAGTTTGGATTTAAAATAAAAGCAAAAAATAAATAAATAAATAAATAAAAGCACCTCACAAATGGAATTTCCTTTCTCAATTTAAAAACTAGATTCATTTTACCAATTTACATGGAATAATTAGAAAATCCTTTTCCAAAAGCAGTAAATACCCTGGATCTTTTTAAACATGAAAACTAGGTTCAAGTAAGGTTGGGATTCTGGAAAGCAAATACTCATACCTGTCCACCAAGTAGCATAGAGTCTTGGATAAGGTATTCTTTATCCTTTCAATTGATTAAATTATCTCATTTACTTCATTAGGAATGTCTTTGGACCAAATTCTTAAATTTTCATTAAGACTTTTATAATGGTAAACATCTCTCTTTAATAGAGATGGCTCATAATTTTTGTTTTTTATTAATAATTTTACTTATTTTGGAAAATTTCCTCCATGTATACAATGTATCTTTATCATTTCTACTCATCTCCCCTCCCCCCAACTACCCTCAGTAATCCTCCAACACATCTCCCTCCCAATTTCATTGATTTTTATTTATTTATTACTTATTTACGTATTCATTGAGTCCAATTACTGTTGCCCATATATACATGGGTGTACAGTCAACCACTGGGAAAACATTTTGATTTATTTTAATATATGCAAAAATTCCTGCTTTTTGCACACTCATTGATGTAAATAATTAGCTATTTTAATTGAATGAACAGAAAAAGTTTGGGTGCATCATTATTTGTTTGTATCCACAGAAAATTTAAATTATTTTTATTCTAGAATTCATATAATGTATTTTTGTCACATTCAAAACCCCTCCTCTTCTCTACCCCGTCTCCAGTACTCCACAAGTGCTTGATCTCCATTATGATCAGTTCTTTTCTTTACGTTCTTGTTTATTTATCTTTATATTTTCAAGGGTTTTTATATATTTTTATTGAGCTTTTGTAAATTCAAACAACAGGTATTTTTATAATTTTTCTAACTTTTTATTTTATTTTTTTTTTATTTTATGTGTATGCGTGTATTGCCTACATGTAGGTAAGTGCACTTGTACCATCAGAGGTCAGAAGAGGCTGGAACTGGAGTTACAGACAGTTGTTAGCTGCCATGTGGGTGCTGGGATTTGAACCCAGGTCTTCTGCAAGAACAACCAGTGTTTTTAACCACTGAGCCATCTCTCCAGGCCCCAAACAGCAGTTCTTAATCAAATTTAGGCCTCCTCTCGATCTTTGCCTCCCCCATTACCCCGCCAGACCTCATGTATTCTGCCATACATGTTAAGTTCTATCCATTCAGGCATTTGTACTCAAATGTCCTTCAGTGTAAATATGTCCATTGGAGTCTAGTCAGCCCATGTAGAGATCAAATGTAAGACTTACTCTCCCTCAACTAGCAGCAATCAGTGTCCAATAGTTCTCATCCATTGTGGAAGAGGGAGCTGAACTATTTTAAGAGCCAGGGCTGGTTCATGAACACAGAGAAGCAGAGGCTTTCAAGCCCCTGGAAGGTTGCATATGTGAACTTTCAGCAATGGTAGCATTGAGCACAGGATGTATGCCAACTCAATTTAATTTTCATTTTGTAAAGTTCTATTGATTCAATTCATGCCTCCCATGCACTCCTAGATATGGGTTCCCTCTCCCAGCATCCACCATATTCCAATAGATACTCAGCTAGGGCTTGAGGTTCCTGCCCACCTTCCCCATTCATGATGGGCTCCTGTGTGGCTTGGGTTTTCAGAAGTCTTGTGCATGCTGTCAAAAGTGCTGTTGGTTCAGATATGCAACTACCCTATAACATCCAGACAACACAATTTGCATGCACTCATGCACTCATCTTTCTCCTGTAAAGATCCCTGAGCCTTGGGAGGAGAAGTGCTATATAGAGATCCCAAAGGTCCTCAAAGGCTATTGCTATAGCACTTGGTTAACCACCAGAACTTAGCACTAAGACCCTATTGCTGAGGACATTTCACACCTGAGCCACAGAACAAATATGGAGAAATCAAGCTGGTAATGACCTTGAAGCTACATCTCTGCTGGCTAACTTTCATAATACTAGAAGGTGCTATGCATGTTACTAGAAGAGGAAGGTAACTATCAGCATTCCAAGCTGTGAACTTTGTGAGCTACAATAAACCTGGAATGGCAAAGAATGTCCAGTGGCACAACAGTAGCATAAATATCATGGGAGCAACCAACCATTTTATAATTGAATTTAAGGTCCCCTTCACAAGAGTGAGTACAAAGCTGACACTGATATCAGGGTGATTACCTGTGGCTAGACAATTCACGGGCCATAAGGGAGCACCTACTACTATCATTCTACTGAATAGATATAATATTAAATGAAATTACAGTGAATTATTGTTATAAATTAGTATGTCTCTCTCACCATAGAAGTTTCATATTCAGCAGATGGAAATTAACATAGAGATACACAAATGGTCAAAGGGCAGAGAATAACAGAATCCGGAGTGCTCAGCTTCAAATGCTTTAAACAGGACCCCTATACAGCACCATCTCCCAAAGACACTTTTCAGTTTTTTTAATTTATAATTTGTTAACAACTGATATACATAGAAAAGTTTTCAGAATGAGAGGATAAATTCTAAAATCCAGCTGAATCCTTTCTTGAAAACTGTCAAACAAAGCCAAACAAAGCCAAACAAAGCACAACTCCCTCTGAATTTCATAGTCCCTTTTTTCTTTTTTAAATAATATTTTATATTATTTGAAAGTTCTATCCATTCATACAAAATATATTGATCATATCCATCTACAACTACATCTTTACAACTACTCCCCACCCTTTCTCACTCCCAACTTCATTCACTCTCTTAATTTATTCAGCTATTTTTGTTATTAATAAGCCCAGAGTGCAATTGGTGCTGCCCACATTCACATGGGTTTTGGCCATCCCTTGGTGCCTAAGCAACCTACCAGTGGCCATGTCCTCAAAGAAGAGTTACTCTCCTCTCCCTATTTCTTTGGATAAGGGTGGGACCTTTGGAGTTATTCTTCCATCCATGTTGGAAATTTGATTGGTTTGATCTTGTGTAGGTCTTGTGCAAGTAATCATGTCTTCTGTGAGTTCATGTATACAATGCCATATCATGTCCAGAGGACAACAGTTTCACAGCACTCTTTCACATTCTCCAGGAACACTTACATTTTTTCTGTCTATTCATATGCAGTATTCCATGAATCTTGCATGGAGGAATCATGATACATATGTCCATCTATGGCTGAGCACTCAAAGTCACTGATTCTCAGGTTTGAGCATTTATGGTCTCTGCCTTCATCATTAACCACTGCAAAAATAAACTTTTCTGACCAAACTTGAAAACAACACCAATTACAACATAGCATAACCATTTAAGTAAAAAACATCAGAAGGTTCCCCACAAAAGCCTATCATCTTCCTTAGTTATACACCATTGGCCAGCTTTATAGTACAAGGCATAAAATCCCTCCTGTGGTACAGGGCTCATAACAATTTACAAAAGGCTTGGTCACTCCCAGAATCATCATATCATTATTGCAGCAGTGGGCCCATCTTTCCAGGCAGGTCAGTGTCACAGCATGCAGTGTCCACTACTGGGTAAGACCCTTCATATCTTTTCTTCCCCAGCAGCCTTCATAGCATCTTCTTGCACTATGTAAGCTAGCAAGCAAACAGAGTACTTCCTGGTCAGTTGAAATTGATTTCTCTATATCCTGAATCCCAGGGTGAGTAATGTCTTCAGCAATAGGCTTACTATGAAGTTATGGTGGGGAACCAAGAACAGTGGCAATACCCCATGCTGTTTGGGGTGTCTCTGTGGTTTCCCTGACCAATAAGTTATAGGGAGGTATCCTATGCCTTTCTGTACCCAGTGTTAATCCTTTCTTCTTTCATTTTACTAATATTTACTGGGTGATTGTGCTTAAGGAGAAAGTGTTGTCAGTCCATTCTATAGTAGTTAAGTCATAGTTTTAGCACCATGGATGCAATAACGTCCAACATTAGAAAAGTCATCAATAATATGGAGCATCTGATAGGTAAAGGATTCCTCCCTATAACTGGCCTTCACTGTTTCTCTCCCTAGTTAATGTTTTCTCTATTTATGTGCATAATGTATAAAGGCATATATAATCTCCCTTTTTCTTCTTGTTTTCATTCCAAGCTTATTTTATCTTGCTTTGATATCATTTTCCATACTACCATATCTCTACTTTCCACATCTCTATGCTCACAAAAATAGATTATTGAAAGATTAGTCCCATGAAGAGTCTACCAATCTTTTCCTTAAGAAAATTATGACAACAAGTAATAGCTTTCTTTTTCTTGCTGCTGCCTCAAAACAGCTCTCCGAAAGAAGAGGGTGAGTTATACATTCAATACACTTAATTTGACAAGATCAGGACTAAATTGCTTTTTTGAGTAGTCCTGATTACAGCATATTGTGCTAAACTGCTATGTCTGTGTAATCAAATACACTATAAACTGCCTTTTCTCTGAAGTATATTAATGCCATACAAAAATAAAGTGGAGAAGAAATGTGAAAATACAAAAGAAAGCACTTTACATGGCAAATACACATGAAACTCCACAAGGTATTTCACTCAGAATTTTATCAAAAAAGCCTTTAAAAACAGAGCTGGGTAGAGAAAGCTGTTTCTTGCATTAGCCCAGCATTATAAAATACCACATAGATAGAGAATTAATCTTAAAACCTAGCAGTTTTTGAACTATGTGTGCTGCCAGATATTTAAAGTGCAGTTTTCTAACCATGTATCTAATAAAACAATATCACAGTCATCTTCATCATATTCCTGTTTGCCTATTCTCCATAATTAACTGGGATATTTTGTGAAGGAGAATTTTAGCTCCTTTTTTATTCACTGAGAAAGATTCTAAGACTTAAAGGTTTTGATTTAAGTACATGTTTTGTGTTCTTACCCCTGTTCTTTGTACTTATGAATTAATTTAAGCAAATGTACCAAATTATTACAAATTCTCTAAGTGAGTATTAAAACCAATGTTTGCTTGCTGAATTGTAAGATATGTTAAGATCAAACATTTGTCACCTTCAAGTAAAAAATGATGTGTGAAATAAAATTTCTATAAATTATTGCTTCATAATCAAGTCTACATCCTTAGAATTATATTTTTGAGACAGGGACTCATGTGCTCCAGCTTACCTTAAACTCAATAAGGAGCCAAGGCAAGCCTTAAATGTCTAGTCTTCTTGCATTGACCTCTCAAAGTATGGGACTACAGGCATTTTGTTGAACACATGACTTATATTCTTATATTTTAAACTATGCATACATTTTTATCTCTTCCTCTTTGGAACTAGGTCAATAAGAGGTAAAAAGGATCAACAAACTCTTTATAAACATGTGTAGTGACTACTTTGCAGAAACATCTTTGCCATCAGTTTTATATCTGTCTCTTACTCTAAGATGACTGTGTGATTTTGTGAAAACCATATTTCAAACTTCCAGTTATTTATAACTAAATATAATCATTTTTATTCATAATTCATAATTATTCATATAATTTTGTCTATGTGCTTATCAATATAGATATTTTATAAGCATATTATTTTATTTAATCAAATAACAGAACATATAGTATGTAAAATTCAAGTATATTTTATTTCTAAAAGTTTGACACTTCATTAAAGCAATATTATTTTAAATTCTACTTTTAATATCTTATACTGCTTTAAAGACAAGAACAATATTGGCTCTCTAGCTATATTTAAGAATTCTGTATTTTTACAGGAATTATCATAAGTACAAATATGGGTCAAGACAAGAAGGAAATGGTTAAATCAAGAAAATCAGGGAATATTCTTAATTATGAGACCATGAAATAAATCTACATATCCCACATAAAGATGAGTCACTTAAAGTATGTACATTTAACTAGCACCAAATTTTCATAGATAGAAATCTAACAAAATCTACAGTATCAATATGAGGAAAGCTACAAAATTATAAAGAAAGAAAGATTTTAGCATGTAGAGAGATACCTCATATTCAAATACAAAATTCATTATTATTAAAATGGAATTTCTTTCTGTTTTCCTATAGATTTAAAACAATCCAAATCAAAATCCCATCAAATAATTGTGCACATAATGATTAACTAGCTCTCATTCTTATTGTAGAAGCAAAATTTTCAGAAGTTAACACTATATTATTTCTATCCTGCAGTCTTCACACAAAAGATGGTACCATCTTCACACAAAAGATGGTACCCTTTCCTGTACATAAGATTTTAGTTTCATGAGATATCAATTGTCAGTTTTCTGACTTATGGCTATGCTAGCACGATCCTCTTCAGAAAGTCTTTTCCTCTGCTTATAAACTCTAGTATATTCCATATTTTGTCCTTTTTTAGATTCAAGTATCAAACCTTATGTTAAAGTCTTTGAGCCATTTGGAATTGAGGTTTGCTCAGGGTGAGAGATAAGAATCTAGTTTCATTCTTCCACATGCAGTTATCCAGTCTGACCAGAACCATTTTCTGAACATGCTGTCTTTTGTCCAATGTGTGTCTTTGGATCATTTGACAAAAATCAGGTGGTTGTAAGTGTGTGAATTTAAATCTGAATCCTCAATTCATTTCTATTGATCAATGTGTCTGCTTGTTTGCCACTACCATCCTGTTTTTTAAAAACTATATCCCTGTAATATAATTTGAAATCAGAGATAATGGTGCATTTTTGCATTCAATTTGTGATTATTTTACTGAGAATATTGAGCCTATGTTTATCAGAGAGATTGGCCAATAATTTTCTTTTTTGTTGAGCCTTCAATTGGTTTTGGTATCAGAGTAATACTGACTTTACAGAAAGTGTTTGGATGTGAGCCTTCTTTTTCTGTTTTACAGAATAACTTAAGGAGTACTGGTATTAGTCCTTTGAAGATTTGGTAAAATTCTGCACTGTATGCATCAAGTCCTGAGCTGTTTATAGGTGGGAGATTCTTATTTAGTGCATCATTCCCATGCATTGTTATGGGTTTACTTAAATTATTGATGTCATTTTCATTTAACATTGGTAGGCCATACATTCTAGAAATTTAAACAGGGTGGAAAAGATTTATTAGCTCTATACCTGACAGAGGGTTCATATTTAAAACATTCACAGAACTCAAAAAACTAAACATCAAACACTCTAGCTCCCCAATTAAAACTTGAGGCAAAAAGCTAAACAGAATTCTCAAATGATGAAAAATGAATGGCTGTGGAATATATTTTTTAATGCCCAGCATCTTTTGTCATAAGAGAACCGTAAATTAGAATGGCTTTGATATTTAATTTTACCCCAGTCAGAATGGTGAAGATTCAAAACACAAATGATGGCAAATGCTAGTAAGGATTCAAAGAAAGGGAAAAACTTATTCACTGCTAGAGGTAAGGAAAACTAATGCATCCATTCTGGAAATTAGAGTGGAAGTTCCTAGAAAAGTTAGAAATAGAGCTTCCATGTGATCCAGCCATACCACTCTGGAGCATATGCCCACTACAGAGATACTCTGTATCCTACTACAGTGATACCTATTTATCCATGTTCTCTCCACTCTATTCACAATATACAGGAAATATAAACAAACTAGTTGTTCATCAACTGATGAATGGATAATGAATGTATGGTACTTTTGCACAATAGAAAAATATTCATCTGTTCAGAAAAATTAAATCACACTATTTTTATATAAATAAATGGATATGGAAACAAACACTTTGAGTCAGGTAACACATACCCAGAAATACAAGCATCATGTGTTCTTTCTCAAAACTGAATACCTCCTTGGAATCTTTAGATAGGTGTGGTTCAATTGGAAAACGCTTAGAGATTAGGGAACTAATAAGGTGCCATGGGGAAGGCTTGGCTCATGGAGGGGAGATAGAATGCAGTGATATAAATGAGAAAGGGTAATAATGGATAGGAAGTGTTTAATGGGGTAGAGAATGAGAGGGAAGGGCAGAAGAGGGACTAGGAGGAGGGATAACCAACACTAAAATCTTTTGAAACATGAAGACCTACTACAAAAGCTTCTTTCGATGTATGCATAAACAATATAAAGAGTTTAAATGTTATTATCCTATAACAGGGCTTTCCTGGTAATAATAGGTGACATGGGCTAACAAATGAAAAGCCCAGTGCTAAGAAGGGACTCCCTCTTTTGGATTTGTTGATCAGAGAGATCCCGTACACCCACAAACAACACTGTGTGCTGTCATTGCACTTGGTTAGCCACTAAAACTTGATGGTAAGACCCTATCTCGAAAGACATTACACACTTGAGCCATAGAACAAACTAGGAGAAATCAAGCTGATACTGACCTTGAAGCTACATCTCTACTGGCTAGCTTTCACAGCACTAGAAAGTATTATGCATGTTAATTGAAGAGAAATGTAATCATCAGTCTTAGCCACCTATGTATCATGTGAGCTACAATAACAACTGGCTTGGCAAAATATGCTACTAGTTCAAGAGTAGTATGAATGTTACGAGAGTAACCCATTACTTTCTGATTAGATTTAAGGCCCACTTCAGAAGTTAGAGTCTATAGCTGACACTGTTAGCAATGCCAAGAACCTGTGGCTAGACATGTCACAGGCCATAGGTGAGAATATTGTACTCGTATTCTGCTAAAGGGATATATTGCTAATTGATTTTTAATAACTTATTGTTTTACCCATAGATCAATGCATCTCTGAACTCTCACTAGAGAAAGGTCTTCTTACAGCAGATGGAGATTAATACAGAGACCCACCCCTGGTCAAAGTGCAGAGAATAAGAGATGTAGAGTGATCAGTCTTAAATGGGACACATATCACATCCTCTCCTCCCAAGGTTCAGGTATCATATGGGGCCAAAAGATTTTTAGAGCACCACAGGGTAGTTGCACATATGAACTAACAGCACTTATGACAGTGCAAACGTAAGATACACAGGGGCCCAACATTAATGGAGGAGGTAGACAGGAAGTTCTCAGCTAAGGATCTGTTAGTAATTGATAGATGTTGGGAGAGGGAAATTAGTTGTACTCACTGGTGTGATGCCTTATAGATTGACCAGATTCCAAAGGATAGATTCACACCCAAGATTATTTAAGAACACAGATTACACGACAAATAATGGTAGAGGACATGAAGTTGGGAGCTTAGGGACTGGAGTGTGTAATTTTAATCACTCTTTTCATAATAATGTACAATTTAAATCTTACTTTTTCTTTATGTAATTTTCCATTTAGTGTTTTTGAACTGTGGTTGACCATGAATAACTGAAACCATGGCAGGCAACACAATGTGAAAAGAGAATTATAGAATATGGAATCCAGAGAGAAAAATTATGAGTTGTATGGGGAGTTGCAGAGATGAATGAAACAGGTTGAACACTGAAAGGCTGTTTCAGTGTATTGAAATTATTCCATATGATACTGTTATGGTGAGCTCATGGCATTCATTTTTCTAAGCTCATGGAACTATGTAACACAAAGAGTAAGTCTGATTAAAAACAATGGACTCTGGTTGATAATAATGTGTCAATCTTAGCTCTTCAGCTGTGACAAATACAACACATCAATGAAAAATGTTAATAACCCGCAAAGTTTCATGAATTTTCAAAAAATTAGAACAGGAATACCAGAGAAACTGTAACAGCATTTACCAAACTGTGAGAAAGAAGATATATAACACAGGCTTTTCCATCTAGACCATTTTTGGTGTTACTATAAGAAGAAAACTGCAAAAGAAAGGCAGGGTTATGCTGAAAGAACAAAGCTTTGTAAATCTATCACCCCCCATGAACATCTTCTAACAGAGAAGAAATAAATATGCCATGGATTATTCAGATCAACACTTTGAAAATCAACAGACTCCCAAAGCTTGTGTCCTCTTCTGAGTTTCCCCAGGGACTACACCAAGAATAACATTTGTTCTCTTGAATAAATAGAGAGTCTTTGTTTGTAACATCAGACCAAAGCTCATACACAGATGGAACTCCCATGGGAAAAGCAGAATGGGGCTGTGGCTTACACTAAGCTGGCTATATATTTTCTGATTTCCTGAGTGCCTATAAAAGCCGACTAATACACCTGGTTATTAATAGCATTGTGAAAAATACTTCTGTTGTTTCTCATAGCATTCTGTTATTTGAAAAATAAAATCAGCATTTGTGCTTTTATGTCTCTCTCTTGCTATCCTCAATAAATATAATTCTTATTTTTCACTATTGGTAATAGAGATTTCATGCTATCTATATATTATGCTAATTAAGAGACCCTGAATCTTCCCTGAGTGGTTTATTGTCTTAATTTTGACAATTCTAAGACTGTTTTTTAAAAATTAAATTAAACACAAGTCATTTCCTCTGTGTATTTTTGTGTGTATGTGTCTGTGTGTGTCTGTGTCTGTGTCTGTGTCCACACACCCTGCTCATGCATGCCTGTCAGTGTGCATATATTGCTGACAGTGATTATGTTATAGCTATCTGGGATAGTAGTCTGTGATCACCAGGCAAAGCAGGATAGAAAGTAATTCATAAACACAGAAGATGCAATCAGGTAGCTTCCAGAAGAAACATAAATAAGATATTATGAGTGTCTCTTGAAAAAAGTGTTGCTAAGGGGAACTAGCTTTGTGTTCTTGAAAGTGCTGACAAATGAACTTTGGGAACATAGGTTATTCTAAGGATAACACAGCCTGAAGGTAAAGTTCTGAGGTACAGTAAGAGTAAAAGATTATCCTTAAGTCCCTCAGCTCGTTATTGCTTATGTTCAGAGTCTGGGTCACCTGCCCTGCAGTTTGCTGCTCTTTCTATTGAATTTTGCTGCATCTGTTCTTAGTTTCTCACTTCCCAAATTGTACTTGAAAAGCCATATTTCAAGTTACCATCATAGTTCACTAGAACTCATTACCCTAGCACCTCAAACCACAGATAGGTAGGTAAAGAAAGAACAGAAAAATAGAATTTTTGGCTTCAAAGGGAAGTACAGAAGGCCAGCTCTCTCCTGGAGCTACAGATACCACAAATGTAAGCAACTCTGGAAAAAGTTGTGTGTGCTTGAATGAGGTGATATGGGTCCTCTGCTTAATGGCACCATTACTATAAGTACATATGTGCGAGCTTCCAATGGCCTGGAAAGCATCTGCTTCCCTATGCTCATTGAGCAACCCTGGCTTTTACAGTGTTTCTGCCTTTGGGTGAGGGAGAGTAGACCATACCAAGGATCTTTAGATAGGCTCACTACACTCCATTGGATGAATTTGCACCAAAGGTCATCTGAGTACAAATGCTTGACTGGATAGGACTTAACATGTATAGTGGAATACATGAGGTCCAGTGGGGAAAGGGATGGGGACATGAATAGGGGCGGGGGGTCTAAACTTTATTAAGAACTGTTGCATGAAATGTACAAAAACTCAATTAAAATGTTTTTTAAAATGTGTGTGCTGTTGGTGATTCAGGTTTTTCTACTACACTGTGTGCAATGGCTTATTGTTTCTATGTATGTTCAGCTGGAATGTTCCGATATTCTGCTTATGTTTAAATCACTGAGGTTTTAGAGCGCTTTGGAGGCAGATGGAGAGGGAATTTGTAATATACTTTCTTTTCCTCTATATACAAAAGTATATTGAGTCTCTATTCTGGTGTTTGGACTTGCAGATAAAAAGCTATGGCTTTCTATTTTATTTCAACTTTACCTTATGCCCCCATGATTTTTCATATTCCTTATAAATGAAAAAGAAGTATTCAAGGCTCATTTTATGAGATTTCTGTTACTCATAAATTAGGGACAATAAGTATTTTAACTAAATATCAAATAACGCATTTAAATGACTTTGAGAAGAAGCTCATGGTATATGGTAAATGCAGGCTAAATGCAATTTATTATTATTGTCACCTGAAGATTCTGTTTTTTTCCTCTCTAAATTAATTGCTTCTGTTTTTTCCTCTCCAAATTAATTTCTATGCTTATTTTCACACCCTTGGAGATGGCTCTCTGTGGAATGTCTCCCTTCAGAATCCTGGTCTCTGTCTTTCTGTCAATTACCCATAGCATGATTTGTAGAGTACCACAGGCAGAAGGAAAGAATGAATACATCCAGCCTATTGATTAAACCCATATTTGATCTGCTTCCTTAAAGTGCCTGGTGCCAGGTACCTTGAGTCACAAAATTCATAGGAACTTCCTCCTATGACCAGAGCTCATTCTTAATCCACATGCTCCCTTCCTTGACCCAGGGTAAAGACAGCTTCTAGTGCTGCTAGTGTCTCATTATAACTATTTTAATGTATCTATTTAGATTTTACTCTCTCTCTCTCTCTCTCTCTCTCTCTCTCTCTCTCTCTCTCTCTCTGTGTGTGTGTGTGTGTGTGTGTACGTGTGCCCTCAGAGGTCAGAAGAGGCCTGGAGCTGGAGTTACAGTGAGCAAGAGCCTCTTGACATGGTACTGGGTACCAAACTCCAGTCCTCTGAAAGAGCAGCTTGTTCTCTTAACTGCTAAGACATTTCTCCAGCCTATTATCTTTTGTTGCTGACTTTCTTTCAATCAATGAAGATATGCAGAACCCTTACTTACATGAATGAATGAATGAATGAATGAATGTATTATCTATCTGATCCCTATAAGAAATTAGAAATTTCCAGTGGCAATTGGAAGCTTGCACATGTGAACTTGTAACAATGGTGTCATTGAGGACAGGACCCATACCAACTCAATTAAACAAGGGCCCAGAGGGGAGAAGAAAAATGGGTGGTGGACAGGCATAGAGTGAGAACTATAAGAGACTGATTGCTCCTGGGAGAGAGAGAGTATGCTTTATTTACAATCTCTAGATGAGTTGACTAGTGGATCAATTTGCACCTAATGAGATCTGGGTACAAATACTTGACGATAGGACTTAACATGTATAAATTCCAGTGGGGGGTTAGAGGTATGGATGGGGGAGGGTCTATATTTGATTAAGTTTGCCTTCCTGTACTTCCCAGTATGAAATTACTAAAGCTCAATAAAAATTTTTGAAAAAAGAAACTGAAAACTACAGTAATAATAACAGCAATAATTACTGTATCCATCACTGCTACCTCTGATAGCCACCAATACTAGAAAAGCACTTGAGATTTTAAGAAAACTATTCCTATTGCTCCCTCTGAAATTACTCTCACAACAATTAATATTGTTGCTCAATTTCCATTACTAGTAATACTAGAGACAATATTAAGGCATTGTACTAGGATTAAGATTATGTGAAAGCAGAAATTATTTCTTTTTTAAGGGTGGAGGCATTCTATCACTGAGCAATCATATAAGGGTACTAAGTTTACCTTCCTGTACTTCCCAAGAATCTATCAACATTCTCTGTGTTCTTAAATATCTTCCCAAACAGAATTTACTTTCTTTCTCCATGACAATACCTCATTCTACAGAGTCACCTTTGTGTTCAAATGAGAAAGAAAAATTCAATTGGCACATTGGATCTATATCTTTATTTACTTGGCAAACCAATCAGTAAGTTAGGTGGTATAAGGATAAATAAGAAATTTTCACAAAGACCTCACCAGTGCTCTATTGTAGTAAAATTATTATTGGTATCAGGTTTGTGATACATTCTTTCTGATGAAATTAGGGGCTGTTTCCTTGGGCACTTGTCTCGTGCTGTGAACCCAAGAATGATGCAATAATTGCATCTCCTTTCTACATTGCATGTCCCTAACAGATAAAAAGACTGTGCATCTGTGTAAATTATCATGCCTCCACTGTGCATTTGCCAAGAATTTTCTGGCAGGCTAAAGGCTGGTAAATATGACTAGCTGGATTAAAACTCTGGGAATTATGATCCCCTGATTCACAGGTTGATAATTGATAACAATGTGAATATTTTAATTTAAAAATATATACTAAATTCTTATAGTATATCTATATTTATATATAAATTCTTGAGAGTGCTCCCCTAAATTCTTTATTTTGAATTCATTCTTGTGACAATTTAGATTTCATCGAATAAATATTGAATTTATATTAAGATCTAATGTCTTACAGATATATCTACATGGAGCTTGTGATATTTAAGAATGATAATTGCATTGCCATTTCTATTAACCTCAAAAATAACTTTATCAAATTTCTGCCTCACAAAACTCAGGGATCATTGCAAAAGAGAGGGCAGAAAGATTTTAAGAAACAAAGGTGGTGAATGACCACAAGAACACAGAATATTCTAGACACCTGGACAGTTACTCATATGAACATACAGTAACAGAAACATATACAAGTAACATGTAATCTCAAACATAACAAAATCCTAGCATAGACACTGGGAAGAGGTTATGAAACCCCAACCTTACCTTAGGAAAAATTGACAACTGATGGCTGCTGGGAGGGGGAAAGTCAGTTTCATTTAAGGGTGAAACTCTTGTTAGGTTAACCAGGCTCCAGTGAATGAACCCACACTGAAGGGCATATTTATATACTTATGGAATATATATATAT